>NW_012267253.1:13266061-13344697 GCF_000151885.1 Dipodomys ordii | reverse complement strand
GTGTGTGTGTGTGTGTGTGTGTGTGTGTGTGTGTGTGTGTGTGTGTGTGTGTGTGTGAATCTAGAATTTTCAGTATTGGAATAGAATCCCAAAGGGCAGCAGTGGTGAAGCAGAATGATCACAGAGGGGGGCAATCTTACCCCCAATTGGGTATTAGGAGAACCCAGGACACTGAGAATTTTAAGAGCCCAGTTCACTTTTAATGCTGCTGGGACACAAGTAGAACATGAACTAGAAAGTGTTTCAGGGACTGAAGCAAGAAGTGCTCCTGCCATGTGTTAAGGTAGGAGTCTGATTCGAATGGCTTTAGGAGCTAGAGGGAAGAGAATAGATGAGGACAGCAAGAATAGATAAATCTTTTGAATCCTCAGACAGTAAGAAAGCAGCTTTATACATCTTTGGGGGTCTGTTCTTGGCAAGTCTATCCAGCCTAGACTGTCTTTTTAATTCAATGCTTTCCAATATTTACGAGTGTCTTGTCTCAGAAGCATAATATGGAAGGAAGACTGCATTGAAGACACACAGTCCAGGATGCTCTCTATGTCAGATGTGTTCAAATCAACTCCCACAGGAAGCCAAATGAAAAACGAGTTGTCCAGGCACCCCTTGATTTTCATCCTTCACCCTCTCTTTTCCCTCTACCTAAAAAAATGCTCATAAGAAAATTCAGTTTGTAGGGGATGCCATTAGCTGATAAGAGGACTTCTACATGGTTTAGATCCAAACTACAATCCACCATAGAGAAAGTCCCTATTGTAAGCATTTTTTAAAGCTTCCTTCCTGGCTCTATTTTATGTCCTCACCACTGTTTTCATCCCTTTTCTTTTTAAAATATCTATTCTCTTATTGTAGTGCTGCATATTCTTATAATCACTTCAAATTCTGCAGGGGACAAAGTGAGATATAGATATATAAAACTGTCCTTTCTTTCTCCCTTGCTGATACTATTTCTTTGATGGTTTTTTAATCACGAAAAGTATAAGGACAGATTTATTTACCAAATTTTGCTTTCTGCTGACTTTACAGGAGACTTTTTGTTCCCCATTAAAGCTAAGCATACAGCAGTCTGTGCCCATAAAAATAAGTGTCTGTGGCTGCCATCCTGTTATGGCCATGAATTCCCCAACTAAGAGCTTCAACCACAGCCGGTCTGGGGCAGCGACGAGCTTGCGTGCCTCCATGAGAGGCTGTTGCCCCACTGTTGCAGACACCGACCGAGTCTGGCCCGGAGGAGCAGCGCCCGCACAGCTCCGGAGAGGAATTCAGGATGTGTCTCCCCGACAGTTCCTTTGAAAGTAATCTGTGCACAAACCGAATCAAAAGAACAGTTCAAAGACAGAATGGAAAAACAGCCAATGGCACAAGATCTCTGGGAAAACAGGGTGACTGAATGCTGATAAAGAAGCAGCAAAAATTAAATTTTATAAAGAAGAGTGTTTTAAGGAAAATGTCTGTGACAAAGCATATTGTGCTACATATTGTTGACATTGAAGATGGGAATGTACAGAATACCTTTACATATTCAATGGAAAAAAATAGTGAAAACCTTTTTATGGGGGGGGTCAGTCGTGGGGCTTGAACTCTGGTCCTGGGTGCTGTTTGTGAGCTCTTCAGATCAAGGTGAGCGTGCTACCACTTGAACCATAGCACCACTTGCAGTTTTCTGGTGGTTAATTGGAGGTAAGAGTCTCATGGACTTTCCTGCCCAAGCTGGCTTTGAACTGTGATCCTCAGACCTCAGTCTCCCGAGTAGCTAGGATTACAGGCGTGAGCCACCAGTGCCCCAAGTGAAACCCTTCTTCATGGGAGTTGGGGAAATGGCTTATCTTTCACAACTTAGTGAGACAAGGTCTCACTAAGTAACCTAGGCTGGCCTGGAACTCACTAGGTAGCCAAGGTTGGCCTTGACTCTTCAATTCTCCAGCCTCAGTCTCTGGAGTGTTGAAATTAAAGATGTATGCTATCACATCCAGCTCATTATTATTAAGATTCTCAATTTTTAGCTAGGCATGGTAACATATACTTATAATCTCAATTATTTGGGAGGCTGATGCAGGAGGATCAAAAATTTGAGAACAGACAGCATTTCCAGGCTAGTCCAAAAATAAAAATAAAAAAGGGCTCTGGGTATATAAATCAGTAGTGGACAGCTTGCCTTGCATACCCAAGGCCCTGGGTTTAATCCTCAGTACTGGGGATTTTATGTTTAAACCTGAGTGTTTTATCCTTAAACCCAAGCATGGGTTTAAGCAGGGAACTCATGACAGGGGGTAAGAATGTTACAGTGGTGCTTCAGTTCCTAAGAGGTCACCTATAAATGGTGCTTTAATAATATGGTCAATGTTTTTCAGCAACAAAGTATTAAATGTTCACCAATTTCAGTCCTCTTTTCAAAATGTTTTCCCTTTTGTACTCTTAAACACATGCCAACTTATTTCCTTTCTCTTAAAAATAGAATAAACAGGTGAGGAAAAACATATAGCTACCTAATATCAGTTAATTTTTACAAGCTGTATAATACAGATATTGCTAAATTCTAATAAATGTGCTCCTATCCAAAATGGAGTTACCTTAGTAACAAAAAATTTAAACAATGTGCCTATTGAGTGACTTGCAAATGCTGTGCCTTTCATAAAGAAAACTATACTGAGAACAGTTGATAAAGCATAGACAAATGACAAGCTATCATCCTATAACCAAGTTGCTATCATCCTATAACCAAAGGGGGTCAGTAACAAGAAAGATAAAAAAGGATTGCAGGTGGTTTCTAGGATAGTGGTAAAATAATTACCATACCATATTTACAAGCCACATCCTCAAGCAATTGGCTTCGGTGGAGGTGATTTTGTCTGATTCAGTTTTGAAAGGCAGTATTTCTGATATGTTCCCTAGATTCAAGAAAGGGGAAGAAAAAGAAGCCCTTTCTGACCAGAGGCTACAGGAGGAGCAGGCCACTGCAACAATGATACCCAGACATTGAGAGAACTAGCCACAAAGGAAGGAGATAAAAGGTCATAATGTTCTTGTCATAAGACAATCAAGAGAGCAGCGAATATCATCAGCCCCTGTGCTTACTAGGCAAGGTTCCTGTTGCTATGGAAGCTGTTCAAACTGCCAGTAAATGAGAGGTTTAAAACACCATTGCTTCTTCAAGTCTGCAGTTCAGGCTGAGCTAACAGGGAAAGCAAATCTCTGCACAGCAAGGCTCAATCACACAAAGGTCTGACAATCAAGCCATGTGCCAGTAGCTAACACATAATCCTAGCTACTTAGGAGGCTGAGGCCTGGAGGATCATGGTTCAAAGCCATCCAGAACAAGAAAGTCTAAATAAACAGCAAAAAAGCAGGGCTGGAGGCATGAATCAGCTCTATCATTTGTGAGGCCTTCAGTTCAAATATGAAAGAGACAGAAAGCCGGGCGGGAGGAGGAGGGACGGGTACAAACTATAGACAGGAGCTTTATTGCCTACTCTAATATAGCATTTGCTCTGCAACACTTCAAACATATTCTATCTATTAGGAGTCGATTCAAGAGGAGGGAATTAGACCCTACCTGCTAAGGAATGAGCCCTCCAGAGTTTATATGTTGAAGCTTCATTGCCAGTGTGACAACATTAAGACATGTAATTTTGGGAACTGACTAAGTCTCATCATATAGAAGGCCTAGAAGCACCACAGTAGAAGGCTGAGGAAGAAGACACAGGATTTGAACTCAGGACCATACACTGATTAGGCAGACACTACCATGTGAGACAGGCCCCCAGTCCTTATTTTAGTTATTTTTCTAATAGATTTTGTACTTTTTGCTCAGGCTGACCTCAGACCACAATTCCATTTATGCCTTCTACATAGCTGAGATTACAGATGCTAACCATGATACCCAGTTTGTGGTTGAGATTGTGTCAGACTAACTTTTTGCTCAGATCACAGCCTTTCAATCTCTGTCTTCCAAGTAGCTAGGATTACAGGAGTGTGCTAGCATGCCCAGCCCTTCATAGGAGATTTTAATTTACTACTTAAGTAAAAAGGTTTTGAAGCAAAATACTAAATTAACAGACATTTCATTTCTAGGAGAGCTGAGGTCTCCCGAGTAATAAAGTATGCACTAAATATGAAGCAAAATCACTTCAGCTCTTTTCTGGAAGGACACAGGATATAAATTAGTAAACATAAATGAAAATAAGCAGTAAGGGAGCTTGATAATTGTGTTGTTTCTGTTATAATTCATTCATCCTAAAGAAGAAAATAATTAGCTGGTAGGGAATAATTACTATTTTTATGCCTCTTGTTCAAATAGATTTAATTTAATTTGTGTAATAGGAAAAAAGTAGAACTTAGTAAAGCATTTTCCATAGACATCTGGGATTTATGTTTCTACAATCTATATTTAACTCCTCAGAAAATGGCCTTTCCATCAAAATTGCCCTCCTGGTCTTCTCACCAGGAGTTGGAACTTTTATTTATGAGAATAACGTTCTGATTTCTGCTTTTTAGTTTTACTTCATAATACCAGAGCCTGGAATTACTTCATATTTATAAAGAAAATGGAGCCCAGGGTTTCACCCACCCGTTCTCTGATGATTTTTGTCATGTGTCTCTGCTATTCTAGTTCCAGGGCCATGGGAAATCATACCCATCTCAATTTTGTCTGGAACTCAAAGCTGGCCTGTCCTTACCTGTCCTGTCATCAAGCAAGCTAATAATGTACATAGCTTACCCTGTTCAGGCATTTACATCCTCTATTATACCCACTAGACACATGTACTGGGCTAGCGCCATCGACTTAATTCATATATCATATGCACTTGATGAACCTGAGAGAAGTTAGACCTCCTGGGCAAGGTAGTTAGGGATAAATGGCAGCTGGGACCAGCTCCAACAGGGTAAGAGGAATGATGCAGCAACAAACACCATCTTGTTCCCATTGGGCTCCTCAACGCATGAACCCTTTGTAGCTGTGGCCTGGGGCCTGTGGATGTCCACCCCTCAACCAATCAGAGAGAAGAGATTATGGTCTCCCGTTCCCCCGCCCCTCCTTGCACAGGAGTCCCCTCTGCTGTTCTTTAGCTTTCAAATAAATCTGCTTTGTCTGTTCTAATCACTTTCTGCCCTTTAATTCTTTAAACAGTGGAGAAAATGAACCAAAACCCTAGATGGAATCAAACTGAATTAAGTAGAGTTCTCTGACATCCAATGCATGAAAATATATCCCATTGTTAGGAAAGGGAAATTAGATCTTTACTTGTGAGCTGTAATGACAGGTTAATTATAACTGCGTTCTAGGTATCCTGGAATCCTTTGTTGTAGGAGTCCCTAATTTTGTTCAATGCTTTTGGTAATCTCTAGGCTGAATCTCCTGTCTACCCAGTCTCTATCTACTCAGAATGATTTCATCTAAACTCAGTTTTAGCGTGAAAGTTCACATACATATACTCCTCCAGAGTTTGCTCACTTGATTGTACCCTATCTACTGCCACTACCCCTGTGCCTCTACCCACCCAGACCTTCCTTAGCCATGTGCTCTTCTGAATCCTAAACCTTGATAGAATATGAATCGTTGATAAGAACAAGTCAATTCTAATTCAATCTGAGTTTAATCTACTCAATTCTATAAACGTGCTCCATCATTTCTCTGTACTTGGTATTCTCCATCTTTAATTTATTCCATGACTCAGCAAAAAGGTTAAAAACTAGGTTCCTTCTTGACCTAATATCAGAATCTAGTGATAGGTAAGTGGTGCTAATCTTTCAAAAGTAAAAACGGTTGAAAATATACATGACATTTTCACCTTGGACAGCAATTTAACTGCCAAACCTCACTTTGCTATGTTTGGGGTAAGAGAGTGAGACAAGAGATAATAATGAATCCAAATAGCCAGCTGTTACTGGAAAAGATTCGCATTGTTCTGGCTCTTTGACAGAATATAGTTGAACTCATAAAGTCTAAAGACTTAACACAAAATCCAACTTGAATAAATACAGATTACAGCCATGCTATTCAAGGTCAAAATGAATTTTATTGGAGCATTTAAGGAGAGCAACATTATTTAGGTGAGAAGATTCTTTTTTTCATATCCCATTTTACACAGAACTGTAAAGTACTGTCAGGCAGCCTGAAACACCATCTTGAGAATTCAGGCCCACCTCAGTTCAGGTTGCCATGGCATTTTGAATAGCTGAGTCCTGTACTTCCTTTGGTAACCTCAAGTAACACTGAAAATATAAAAATGATCTACATTATGAATATGTTATACTCAGGTTTAATTACTTTTTAATTTACTTTTCATATTCTTGGACCATACTGCTAATCCTATTAGGATATAATAGATTTTTTTTTTGCAAGTAAAGCCAATTGTATGTGTGTGTGTGTGTGTGTGTGTGTGTGTGTGTGTGTGATTTTGTCAGGCTGAGCTCGATTTAGTTAAATGATATGAAAAGCACCCTGAATGTGGAAGTACAGACCTGGGGCTGTGATGGCAGCAACCCCTTCGTGTCTATGCTGAAGGAAATGCTCCTGGTTTATGCAATGCCTCCTCTCACTCAGCATCAGCGCCTTATCCCTCTTGCTCTAAGCATCCTCTTATATAGAAACTCAGTACAGCATTTTGATATCCCAAAGTTAAGAGCATTTCAGTAAGAAAAGTTTAATTTTCCCAGATTTTTCTTTAGCTTTAGAGAACAATAATTTAATGGTCTCAATGTGTCGCCTATCTTTGTAAAACAAGAGGCAAAACCAGACACTTGTGCATGCTGCAAATTCCTGTTTTTAATTCCAAAAATAACTGTTGTAACCATTTGTTGTGCAGATTTCTCTCCTTAGGCCCTTTCATGATAAAATAGAGGGTAGATATCTGCTTAGAATTATTCAGTGACTAGTGACTTTGATGAGTTTTTTAGCTCAAAAAAACAGTAATTACAAAACCTATATTTTCTATGCCTACTGGAGGCTGAGTACATTCCAATGCATTTTCTGGCATAAAGAACACTTTATTAAAAATGGACTAGTATTGGACTGAATTTTCTCAGTGCATTTAAAACACTATGTTTAAATTAATGCTAGGAACATAAGATTTAGTTCTCTGTCATGTGCCAAAACAAAACATGTTAAGGCATGCTGCACACAACAGTTAATCACTCTTAAAGCTGGGTTTGGACAGGCTTTATTAAAACTGAATAGTCACCGTTTTGTCATACTGTTGCTATAACAGCAGCACAAAGATAAAAATAACCCAAACATTGTTACTAGAGAAAAGTCTACCTACCACAGTTCCCACCTGGGTCCTTCCTACTTCCTGCTTCCCTGGCCCCAAGTCTTTATTCTTTTCAGAGGAATCTTGGCAGACTTCACATTAATTGTCTTCTGGCCCATGACCAATCCATTTTTGTAGAAGATTCCATGTTGAAATGTAAAATAATGAAACTGTTTGGAGACTGCAAACTGTTATATTCTAACACTGGGAGAAAAACATTAAGATTTGTGTTTTCTTGGATCATTTACTCATTCTACATCAACAAATGCTTACCAAGCACTGGTGATATGCAAAGCCATCTAAGTGTCTCAAAAATTTGTGAGGAGTACAATGTGGAGAAAGATAAGATGTTATAATGCATAGTTAACAACAGAATCAACCTGTCAAATGGGGTCATATTATTTCATTCTTTTACATGTGAGTGAGGAAGTTACAGGTGAGGTCACATTGTTGGGATGGACATCATGGCAGAATGGAAAGCATACTGACAATCAAGCATGTCGCTTCCTCCACCATTCACAATTGGAGTATCTTGAACAAATTACTTAACTTATGGAGACCTCACAGGAAGCAAGTATAATGAGAATGCAAGGCTGTTTCCCTTACAGTTACAGAACAGGGAAATGGAAAGTACATGTTCAACATAAGAATGAATGTGAAGTGAATCTGCTGCTAGGTCCTTCCCTAGTTCCTAACAGTCCACTGGGCAAGTTTGAGGTCATGTAACTCACCGAGAGTAGTAAACCTACAAGACTTAACCCATTAGGCAATTCAGCATTCTGTTTCTTACTGCTTCTTTGTGTGCTTAGCCCGGGAAACCTATGCTGAACTTCAACTCTGATTTTTTTCTTTCTTTCTTTTTTTTAATGCTGGTCCTAGGGCTTGAACTCAGGGCCTGGGCACTGTCCTTAAACTTTTTCTGCTCAGGCTATTGTTCTATCACTTGAACCACATCCCTACTTTCAGCTTTTTTTGTGCTTATTGGAGGTAACATGGAGTTTCCTTCCTAGGCTGGCTTTGAACTGTGATCCTCAGATCTCTGCCACCTGAGTAGCTAGGATTACAGGCATGAGCCACTTAGATATTTTATAATAGTAGAATAGCAACATCAAAGACCGCTGATCATAATAACAATGAAGTTTGAAATATTCTAAAAATTACTTAAATGAGACACAGCGACACAAAATGAGCATGTTGTTGGAAATATAGTGCTGATTGACTTGCTCAATGCAGAAGTGTCTTAGACCTTCAGTTTATAAAGAAGATCAAGCTGGGCATGATAGTTCACAACTACAATCCTAGCTACCTGAGAGGCTGGGAACAAGTTAAGGCCAAAGATATAAATAATAATAAATAGGGGCTGGGAAGGTGGCTCAGTGGTAGAGCGCTTGCCTTGCATGCATGAGGCCCTGGGTTCGATTCCTCAGCACCACATAAGCAAAAAGAAAAAAGCTGGAAGTGGCACTGTGGCTCAAGTGGTAGAGCGCTAGCCTTGAGCTGAAGAGCTGAGGAACAGCGCCCAGGCCCAGAGTTCAGGCCCCATGACCGGACCCCCCCCAAAAAAAGAAATAATAATAATCTACTAAATAATAATACATAATCTACTAAAATCTTAAAAACATATTGAGACCTTAAAAGATAATGATCAGAGAACATAAATATATACACAAAAAGAAATTCAAGTAAAGTCGGGCTGGGAAGGTGGCTCAGTGGTAGAGAGCTTGCCTTGCATGCATGAGGCCCTGGGTTCAATTCCTCAGCACCACATAAGCAAAAAGAAAAAAGCCTGAAGTGGCGCCGTGGCTCAAGTGGTAGAGCGCTAGCCTTGAGCTGAAGAGCTGAGGGACAGCGCCCAGGCCCAGAGTTCAGGCCCCACGACTGGACCCAAAAAAAAAAAAAAAGAAATTCAAGTAAATTAGATACATAAATTCTTGGAAAGATATTCACAATAGCAAAAAAAAAAAATTCCATGAGAAAAATGGTTCAGTATTAGTTACAACAACTCCAATTACAGTTATGTCATTAAAATTATAATTATGAAAACTGGAAAAATGCTATTATATAATCAAAGGGAGTCCAATAATAATTCCACTTCAATGGTATGTACTGTACACACAGAAAAAGAGAAAAATGAAAACTACTGACACAGAAGAGTTGAATCATGGATGCTTTGGTGAAGGAAGCTGATACAAAAGAAGAGAAGGGTTGTACTAGTTGTTGAACATTATGGTCTGCAACGCCTGGTATACGCCTCACATAAATGTGAGAGCAAACAGTTAAGACACAAGAAATCAAGATATAAATGTCAAAATGGCTTCCGGGAGTTGCCACTTTTCCCTATGTGAGTCCTTACAGAGAGCACTGTGCTCCCAAAGGTGCAAAAGAAGGCCATCACACCGAGTGTGTGCGATTTTGCCAACTGTTGTCTATGGAACCTCAATCTGGATGCCAGTGTCATAATTAGTCTTCCCCTTTCCTCCTTAATTACAAAAAAAAAAAAAGCAAATCCCCTTATCTGCTGTCCTGGGCTTGCCTTCTTAAAGATATCACACATCCTTTTTAGAACAGAATCATGTATAAACAAATAGATCAAGTTCCTTAATTATAGCACGGGAAGATAAAGGAAAAAGACATTTATTCAACCCTGATTTCATTATTTGAATAGTCCACCAACATCATTTTGACTCCTAAAGGCTGTGAAATAATGAAATCCCAAGTAACAGAGTCCATATTGAAACTCTGAAAAATGAAAATGAATGTCCACTGAAAAGATCAGGGAAATTCAATGTTGGTAGCATGGTCAGCAGGAAAACAGGCTTTGTATAGGCAACAACAGCAACTGGGGGTGTAGGTTTTGGTGAAGTTTTTTTCAAATGAAATTGGTAAGTCAGATAAGCATTACTTGGACTTGATTTGAATTGATTTGAATGTCAGTAGCTACTGACAGATGCAGTTAGAATGAATAGGCCCAATTTCCAAACAGCACAGTATTTCAAGTCTATTTTACCCTCTGAAGTGAGAGCCCATTCCAGGAAGTCAGCCCAGCTGCAGAAATAACTCCTCTTGCTGTGACTCTGACCTGCACCAAGGGAAGCTACTTGAAAAGATGTTCTTTTGCCCATACTCCTTTTACTTTTATATCCTACAAATGGAAAAATAAACTCTTGGCTCCTCTTCAGAAAACCTATTCTCACATTCTTCAGGACCAGGTAGATAAATAAAGCCACAGAGTTCTTTTCATTCCTTTTTTATTTTCCAAAATGATCTCAATATTTTTATTCCCTCAGGGAGGCCTGTTGTTCATAGGACTTATTAAATGGGTCTTGTCAACCAATAATTAGCCACTATGATCCATCCCCCAAATAACTTAAGTCATCCAGGGAGATTTTAGTACCTCCCTTCCTCAATTCTCAATTTCTTGGGAACCTGTTCCATTGGTTGTAATTCCCCTGGCCTGAATCCTCACCCAGCTCTGCTGCCTCCTTCTGTGCCTCCAGCCTCTTACTTCAGGATGTACAAGGTTTTCACACTTGAAAATAAAAGCCTTTCTCTGATTTTCCTCTGCCTACTGCTTCCCTTTATACCCAAGCTTCTGCAGCTGATGAATTCCTATTAAATCTAATGGAAAGTCTGACTTGGTTTTCGGGCATGGTAATAGTGACTTTATTGGATGTCTCTAGATGCCAGGCACACTCACAGGGGGCTTTAAAAAACATTTCTTTGATTAAAAAATACATGAATAATACATGTTCATTATAACAAGTCAGACAACAATGAAACGGATAAAAACAGGATCAGTGTCCCTTCTACCTAGCTCAGCCTCTAATGTGTCATATCCACCATGAAAGATAAGAATTACTGGCTCTATCTGATGGATGGAGAAATGGAAATTGAAAAACGTTCAGAGTTAAAAAGAAGAGCTTCTGAGTTAGATTGCTTGGATCATTTCTTGATTTTGCTATTAGTTATTTTTCCATGAGCAAGGTAGTTAGCATTTGTTTTCCTCGATTTTCTTATCTGTATGTCTGGGTTTTTTGTTGGTGTGGTGGTGGTTGTAGTATTGGGGTTTTTGAATTCAGAACCTTGAGGTTACTAGGTAGGCATTCTATGTGAGCCACCTTCAGCCCTAACTTTTTGCCCTGTGTTTTGAAGAGGAGCTCTTGTTTATGCCCAGGCTGACCGGGACTGTGATACAGTACAGTAATGGAAACTTCCCACATACTGGCACATGCTTCAATGCCTAACTTTTTACTGGTTGAGACGGGGTCTTACAGAAACAGGAACACTGAGGTCTAGAATTCTACTGTTCTCACAAGTTCCCAAGTAAGGCCATGCTTCTGGTCATGGACCATTTGAGTAGGAAGCTGCCATATCATCCTCTTCTTCTCTTGAAAGAGTGGCATTATGGGAACAAAAAATAAGTATGCCCAGCTACCATTATCCCTATAACACATTACTAATCATATCATCCAACCACCATCAGAAGTGTGTGGTGCGTAGTATTTGTTGTTCTTTGGGGCAGTACTGGTGTTTTTAAACTCGGGCCCTCCACATGCTAGGCAGGCAGTCCGCATTTAAGCCATGACTCCGTGGTGTTTATGTTTTGACTTACATTTTTATTATACAAATTTTCATACATTTGTAGAAACATAAGAGGAAGAGTAGGATTCAATGGCTACATACTCACATGTGCACAACACACATTTTACTGTATTTGCTTGTCTTTGCTCCATTCCTCACAATCTCCCTTTCATATAGAATTCATGTAATTCTATTAAAAATCTAACAGGCAGTCTACACTCAATTTCTCCCACTATCCCAAAATGTCTTTCACAGCTTTTCCTGACCCTTATTCTGAACCAATATCACAGAGCTTTAAAAAAACAAAACAAAAAAACCAAAACAAAAAACCTTACAGTCCAGATTTATATTTAGTTTTTGTATTTTTAAAATTTAAATTGTTCACTTTTTTAAGTGGTACTGGGGCTTGAAATCCCCCCCACCACACACACACTTGCTTGGCAGGCACTCTACCACCATTTGAGCCATGCCCCCAGACTTTTTTTTGCTTTATTTCTGGGATAGCACCAGTGTAGATGATGATCTTTCTATTTATGCCTGTGCCACATGCTCACATTTTATTGAGATGAAATCTCATGGAGTTTTAAACCTGGGCTGGCCTCAAACCATAGTCCTCCCAATCTCAGCCTCCTGAGAAACCAGCATTACCAGTGTGAGCCATCATGCCTGGTCTTTGCTTCACTCTCATTTTATGAATCACAAACACTTCTAAAATAAATGGCCAGTATAAATACTAGTATTTGACCAGTATAACATAAAAATCCTAACAGTGGCTGTGCCCTTTTGCTGTCGCACTGCATTCCCAGGTGGGGACCTGGGGCTCCAGCAGAGACACAGGTCCAGTCACAAGCATGGCTGATATGGTCCCTCCTGCCATCTGGCTCTTCCACGCTGGAGCCAGTCTACCACTCCCCAGGGACAGTTACATGTATTTGCTGTATATGAGCACTATATTAGTGGAAAATGATTGTCATAATTATTAACTAGGATAAATTATTACCCATACCCTGGCAACTCAAATATTATCCCCCACTTGTCTATATGTATAGGCTCTAAGAGGCAACAGAGACTGAGTGCAGCTGTAAAGAGTACACTTAAAGCTTCTTTCTGGCCATTCCCTTTACAAACACAGTTTAATGGACTTTCCATGGGAAAGAGGAAGTTAATAGTATAGTTCTCCTCTTGTCTACTAACCTTCTTTTCAGTCTTTAAGAAAGGAACATTGTTTTGAGTTTCTCAGCTTTGTAAAGGGGCAGCCTAGTCCAAAAAACAATATGGGTGTTTAAAGAAATGTGAGGAATCCATTTCAAAATCAGTCGGAACTAACAGTACTTGAGGACTCAAAGGAAAACAAGACTACATAATTCAGACTCTCCTCACTCATCTTTCATCAAGTTTCCCTTTTAAAAACATCATGCCTCTTCTGTTTTCCAGAGACTTTTCAACCCTTCACAATTCTAAGTGCAGGTAAATTGTACTTTTCCCAAGAGGTTCCTCCTTCCTCGGTCCCTTGCTCAGTTTTCTCCAGTTGGCTTTGTGTTTTGGAGATTTTTTTTTAAATCACTTCCTATTGCTCCTTTTATTTTATTTGGAACCAGTCCTGAGGCTTCATTTCAGGGATAGGGTGCTGAACCTGAGCTCTTTTGCACAATACTAGTGTGCTTTCACTTTGAGTCACAGCTCCATTTCCAGTTATTTTGGTGCTTAATTGGAGATGAGAGTCACAAGAGTTTCCTGCCTGGGCTCACTTTGAACCGAGATCCTCAGATCTCAGCCTCCAAAGTAGCTAAGGTTACAGGCATTAGCCACTGGCACTCAGCTCATTGCTACTTCTTTTAAAAATATATAAAGAGAGCTGGGCACCGGTGGCTCACGCCTGTAATCCTAGCTACTATAAGGAGGCTGTGATCTGAGGATCACGGTTCAAAGCCAGCCCAGGTAGGAAAGTCGGTGAGACTCTTATCTCCAATAAACCACTAGAAAATCAGAAGTGGCACTGTGGCTCAAGTGGTAGAGTGCTTGCCTTGGGCTGAAGAGCTGAGGGACAGCACTCAGGCCCAGAATTCAGGCTCCATGACCGACCAAAAACTAAATAAATAAACAGGATGTTTGACCTTATTCTCAGTCTACCTCATTAGAGCCCAGCATGTATGGATAAGTAGTAGGATTCCGATCAATCATCTGTAGTGTATACTCAGATCACTGTCCTCATCCTTCTAGATTATTCTCCCTGGTATTTTACCTTGGCAACCTTGGAACACCCCAGGTTTTCCAATCCATTGATTTCCAATCCACTGATTCTGTCCCCACCTTCTTCAGCTTAAATTCTAAGATCCATTATGTTATCATACTCTCGCCCTTCTTGTTTCAGCTCTGACAATCCAAATTTACTCTCTCATGCTGCCCCTGTAAGCTGGATGTGACTGCAGGAAAATTCACAACCATGCCGATAGACCTTATTCAAATTCATGGCCTTAATGATGTCTGACTGTCATACATTATGTCATTGTCCAGTCACTCTTCTACTCTTTGGATTTCTATTTCATACTTTCTTCTCTCTCCTTAGTCTCTTCATCCCTTTGCCCTACCCTCTTGCTAACTAGACAATCTTTTTATTTCACTGAAAATACTGAAGCCACCAAGAGAATTACATGGATCCTTCCATCATTTCTATCAACCCATCAGCACACACATCCTCACACTTTGCCTTCCTATCACCAGAGATCAACTTGTCATATTTTGCTCCCATTAGATCATTCACATCAAATGTAAACTTGCTTTTCTCCTATTTTGAAATGTTTTCTTTGACCTGTGTTTCCAATCAGCTCTCATCCAATTTCTTTGAAGAAAAATTCCTCAAACTGATGGTATGTGCTTCCTGTTTCTACTTCTCCCATACTATTTTTTCTTAAATCCATGAGATCCAAGCTGTCTCATGACAACTCCACTGACAGTCCAGCTGACAACTCCATCTCAAGTCATGACCTCATTTCTTTGTTTCTGTTTGGAACAAAATTATTCAAAGGAACTGTCAATATTCACCATCTAAATACGTTCTACCCATTCTTTTTAAAACCCATTTCGAACTCCCATATGTCACTTAAAAGCTCGTGTGGAGTCATCAGTCATTCTTCTGTTTTAAAATACAACGGGCAATTTTCTGACCTTATCCTCATTGACCTAAAAGCAAAACATGACACAGCTGGTATCCTTTCAACATTTGGCTTCTAGCATATTATACTTTCTTGGCTTTCCTCCCACCTCCCAGGACTCTCCTCAATCTCCTTTGTTCTTGACCTTGTAATTTTGGAGGCTGCAAGCCTCAGTTTACCAATTTCCATAGTAATTTTATCCTGTCATTTGGCTTCAAAATGCCATATATGTGAATTAATACACAATGTATATCCTTATCCCAAACCACCTTGAAGTTCCAAAATCATAATGCCTACTTGGCATCTGAATTCTGTTGTCTACTTCAAATTCTATCCTTCTAGAACAGTTGCTTCTGCATCTTATTATCAATCAACATAACTTTCTATCATCACTAGCTTCCCCCAAACTCTGCTGGCCTTTTGTACATATTCTCCAGTGAGTGTTAGCTGTGCTCACCGAATACTTTGCTTTCTGGCAGGCTCAGGAGGATTATGCCTTCCTGCCCGGCTGAAGATGGCAAGGCCATCTGACTAAATCTGGATAATAACATATGGCACTTTACATGAAAATATTTCAGAAATCTACACATGCCTTTTCAATACCTACTGCTGGATTAGTTGTGTATTCATGTGGAAAAAATCATGATCTTATCACATTATTTGGTTACAGATGGATAGTAGATACAAAAGTTTCTGAAGAGGTAAGATGTCCTAAACAGGGCATTAAAAAGCACTAACTTAAATGAGGGAATGCTAAATTGCAATACAGTAAGAAGTAAAAACTTCTGTTCCTCAAAGACACCATTAAGAGGGTGGGAAAGCAACTGACAAAGTGGGACAACACACCTGTTTCACAAGGCAAGTTTACAACTGCACAGGAAGGACTCCTAAAAATCAGTATGAAAGAGTCCACAACTATCAGATAAAAGAAGCTATCCAGCGAAGCAGAAAACATGAAGGGTTCCCCACTCGCTGGACATAAGCGGAAGTCATCCTACCGCACCTCCATTGGAGGTTACCGTGAAAAGATGGACAGGTCCCGAGTGAACTCGCCCGGCGGGACGGCGGTGAGTCCCGCGAGGCTGAGACACAGGGGGTCGAATGGTCGGTGGCGCACGCTTCGACCCTTCGAGGGCAAAGGTCGCAGCCATGGCCCAGGACATAAAATCTGAGAAGATGGTCTCTGTGGTGGCCGTGAACGGGGCCACCGAGAAGCCAGCAGATGGAGAAAGGAAAGTTGTGCAGAAAACCTGAGGGATGGAGGAGGGGGCGGGGACAGCACGGCCCTGAGATGGCCCCAGAGCGTGACCCCCCACATGAGCCCCTGGACGCAGCACATGCTCAGGCTGACCGGGCCCTCCTCCAGATGCAGCACAAGTTTGGACCCTTCCATCAATATTACCTGGAGCGCAGGAACCACACCATCCAGAACACCCCTGGCTTCTGGGTCACCGCTCTTCAGAACCACCCACAACTGTCCCGGGTGATCAGGGACTAGATGCAGAGATGTTAAGATGCCTAACCAATCTGGAGTGGAAGGATCTCAGGAATGCTAGGACAAGTTGCATGTGCAAACTCTACTTTCGGAGAAGCCCTTTCTTCAAAAACAAGCTGATTATCAAGGAATACGAGGTCAGATCTTCTGACCCAGTGATCTCTCTTTCCACTCCGATCATACGGCATTCAGGTTATGGGCCCCAGTATGCCACTCATGAGAACCAAAATGTCACCTGAAGCTTCTTCAGACCACAGCCATCCAGAGTGTGACAGGATTGCTGAGATAATTAAAAAAAGACATTTGGAAAAGGTCAGATAATGTGATGTTAGGAAAATGAACCCTTAGATATGTATTTAAATGTTTTTTTTCTTTCATGCATTTGTTTCTAACACATTTATAAGATTATTGCTTTGTATGTCCCTCCCCCACAGTATAACCCCTGCTTTCACTGTATTTGATGTTGGTATAATTTGTGGAGGGGAAGGGGAAAAACAAGTTATTTAAGGATACAGGTGGACCCGTTGCAACTATGAGAAGTACAAGTTGTCATGTTGAAAACGAACTTTACAACTTTGGTGGGGGGGGGGGATTGGGTGGGAGGCAGGGGGAGGCTGGGAAGGGATGTGAAGGGTAAACAAAGGAGGAGGCTCCAATGCTTGATAAGAAATGTACTCATTATCTTGCCCATGTAATTGTAACCCCTCTGTACAGTATGTTCACATAAAATAAAAATTAAAATTAAAAAAAAAAAGACATTTGGCCAAATCCACTGCAATATACCTGTTGCCTGAAGGGGACCATCTAGCCACACTTCACCAGATCACAGAGCCAGTGGAGATCCCCAGGTTCTTTGGGTCCCAGTCAGGTTAAGCTTTACCCTTGACATTAATCTCATAAAAGATTCCTTACCACCTCATGCTGGACCTATGATAGAATAGCAGCCATTGGTAACCCTTTAGCTTTTTTTATGCTGACTTTCTATACTGTTTCTTTTTGACTTTATTCTTTCAGCTGCAAGATGAGATTTTCATGGCTGTGATACATTTCCACATGGTTTTCATACTAGTGTACATTAACATCACATGATGCCTGGTCACAGTTCACACTTTTCTCAGCCAAGTGCTGTCTTTGTCTGCACTATCTGGACTCTGTTACCAACTGTTCTTGTCTGGCTACTAACCACTGGATTTCTAGCTCTGCCTGGTAGTCTATTTTATTCATCCTTCCCTACATTATGATTGGTGGGTATTAGTGAAGTCAAGTGGCCTACGTGATTCATGTGACGCCATTGTGTTTCACCTGTTCCTCTGGTCACCTATTGCTGCTTGCTACTGGCTATCCCATCATCTTGGGCTGCTGTGTGCTGGATGATGATCAAGTTCTAGGCTACTTTCTGACTTCTGGTTAACAAGGATTTCCAGAAGTGGTGATGGACCAGTGCACAGAAAAGACTTTTCTATTCTCTCCCAAAAGACTTCTCAATTTCTTTCTAGTACCACAACTACCTTCATTATCCAGAAACCTTACTGACTACTGGTAAATAATAAAAGTTAGATCTTATTCTTATGTCCTTGACAAGAATCAGACTTTCTCCCAACCAATGGATTAATACAAAATCTAGGAAACTTTGTCTCCCTCAACTTTAGAATTATTAGGTACCACTCATGCCAGGGTGAGTATATACTTTATCTTCAATCTCTCTCTCTCTATATATATTTTTGGGTCCGGTCGTGGGGCCTGAACTCTGGGCCTGGACGCTGTCCCTCAGCTCTTCAGCTCAAGGCTAGCGCTCTACCACTTGAGCCACAGCACCACTTCCGGCTTTTTTCTTTTTGCTTCTGTGGTGCTGAGGAATCGAAACCAGGGCCTCATGCATGTAAGACAAGTGCTCTACCACTGAGCCACCTTCCCAGCCCTGTCTCTATATTTTTAACCTACCCACCCCTATATGTGTGCCTCTCATATTTCTTTCCTGTCTCTAAAAAAAAAAAAACTACCTCAGACACATGTGGCTGAGTGTTGGTGGCTGTTTGTAATCCTAGCTATTCAGGAAGCTAAGATCTGAGGATCAAGATTTGAAGCCAGCTCAGGCAGAAAAGAAACTGGAAGTAAAGTTATGACTCAAGTGGTAGCATGCTAGCTTTGAGCAGAAAAGCTCAGGGACCCGCCCCAAGTCCCAGTACCAGCACAACCAAAAAAAAAAAGTGAAAATGGACACCCTTTGTCATTTCCAAAGAAAGGTTGGTTCTATAAAATAACAGTGCTTTTATTGGACACTGCTTTCTTCCCAGCTTCGCCCTTCCACTCATCTCCTTAACAATGCCTTAAGGTTTAAAGGGCTGCACATCGAGATTGGGATGAAAAGTGATTTCTGTTTGGAGATTCTGGAAGAACTAAACACAGATTGTGGTGGGAGTCCTAAGGCAAAATTGAATGAAAGACCAGAGGTGAGGCAGAACTGAGCCAGGGGAAAACCGGGCCTACAAGTACCCTGGGCTAACTGACAGCCTGGAAAGAAGGTAGTTACTCTGTGAGAGGGAGCAGAAGGAGAACAGGTTTCTGAGGATTGGGATAGGAGAGATAAAGGTGATTGTACTGTTAAATATGTTGCCTAGAGAAGAATTCTTTGGAGAAATACAAACTATCTTCGGATGTCTTCATTTTCTTGTTTTCATGTGTTTTATTTATGTGGAGTATTAATACTGTGCTCCTAATTTCACTAGCTATAGCAAAATCCTATTTTCTGTTTTGCTCACTGGGAAGATTGAGCTATACTGATTTTTGCTTGCTTTTAGTTGGGAACATTTGGAAGAATGTCAGAACTTTTCTGTACAGTTTAAAGACAAATGAATATTTATAAGTTTCATTTTGTATTGTTTTGTTAAAAATGCATCCCAAAAATTTTTATTTGAATAACTTGTCAGACCCTGAAGAAAGGAAATTGTTGTTTTGTGGGAAAATATTCTATAAAAAAATGTGGCCCTCGTTGTCTTATTTGATTGTTTGCCCTGATAACAGCTTAATAACTGACATGTCTCTTTCCTAAATAGCATAAATATGTGTGAGATTGTTCTTCGTAAATTGCTGTATTTGTCTTTATATGGATGATGGTAAAAATAAAAGCATGCCACTCTTCAAAAGACAAAACAAACCAAAATGATGGAAAATAACAAGAGATGTATACAGAGAAACCAGGAGGCTTTCATGCTAGCGGGAGAGAGGCAGAGGCAGAGGATCATAAATTCAAGGACAAACTCTGTAAATTTAGAAATGTTCCAGAAGGATCACAAATTCAAGGCCAACTGCTGCAAAATACAAAGGTTCATGACATGTCCTAAGTGGGAGGGTGCTTACCTAGCAAGTGTGAGGCCCTAGGTTTAATCTCCTAAAAAAACACCTGAGTAAACTGGATGCTGGTGGCTCACACCTGTAATCCTAGCTGGTCAGTAGTCTGAGATCTGAGGATTGAGGTTCAAGGGCAGCCCAGGCAGCAAAGTCTGTGAGACTCTTATCTCCAAGAAAACTGGAAGTTGGGCTTTAGCTCAACATTAGCCTTGAGCAAAAGAGCTCAAGAACAGCACCTAGGCCCTGAGTTCAAGTCCCACAAACAACAAAAATAAAAATATAAATACATGAATACAAGTTTAAAATTTTTTTTCTTTTGGTGCTGGTCCTGGGGCTTGACTTCATCTTCCTAAGAAGCAAGGATTATAGGTATGAGTTATTGGCACCCAGCTTAGGTTTTAATTTTAAATATAATTTTATTATTAAATCCTGGAAGCTGCCCCAATATCTATCAGTAGTAGAAAAAAAAATAGTCACACATGGTTTGCTGTTAGAAATAACTATGTCTATATGAATTAAGAGTATCTCAAAATAGATGCTGGGTGTAGGAAAAGAAGTACTAAAGTAGGTGATATGAAGATGTGAAGTTTAAAAACAGGTAAAACTATCCTACCCAGAACAATGAAGGGTTTGAGGTTTACCCTACTTGCAGAGCAGTTAGGCTTCCTAGTCAGAAGTTCTTTAACCTTATAACTTAATTGGTAATGTCAGTCTTCACACTAGTTTCATTAGCTATCATTCTCAACAGGAAACATGAAGAAAGCCAGATGACACCTGCTCACACACAAGGTTGTATTATAGGAAAGGAGCCCCGAATTTAAGGAATTGTAGTATTTTATATTGGACAGTAAGCATGCCTGCTTATCTTATACTAGCCAGTAGGTAAGCATGTCCCTTATTCCACAGGATTTCTGGAAGGATATTCTGAACGGACCAATTAGTGCTTGTACTCACAAGATGTTCAGAAGCATGGGATATGAGGAGAATGACTCCCAACACTTATCTTTGGGATTAAAGGTATCAAGAGACAGAAATATTTGGTTGGATTATAAAGGGCTAATGATGTTTTGTGTGTTGATACATGGGTGTGTTCAACTTGATATCTGTTGAGTTGTAGACTTGAGAAACACTTTCTGTATATTACACTGTAATAAGCAAAGAAAGATGAAAGGCAATCCATTTTTTAGACCTATATACTAGAAAGTGACCATTTAAAATTACATTTCAGGCCCAAAGAAAATTACATGTCAGGGAGAAGATTTTTACCAGCTATATATCAGAGAAGGACCTCATATCTAAAATATACTTAGAGCCCCCAAAATGAACCCCCCAAAACTGCCAAAAATTCAAGAACCCAATCAATAAATGGGCTAAAGACTAAAAAGAGACTTCTCAGAAGAAGTAAGAATGGTCAATAGACATGTGAAAAGTGTTTAACATCTCTGGCCATAAAATAAATGTAAATCAAAACATCCTTGAAATTCCACATCACCTCAGTTAGAATGGCCATTATCAGAAAACTAACAACAGATGCTGGTGGGAAGCAGCCAAAAGGGAACTCTACTACACTGGTGGTGGGAATGAAAACTTTTTCAGCCACTCTAGAAAGTAGTATGGATGTTCCTCAAAAGACTAATCATAGAGCTCTCCTCTGACCAGCAATTCTATTCCTAGGCATTTACCCAAATGACCATAAATAAGGCCACACTAAAACAACCAGCACAACCATGTTCATTGCAGCATAGCCAAGATATGGAATCAACCAAGATACCTCTTCAGTGGATGAATGAATCAAGAAAATGTATATATACACAATGGAATTCTACTCATCCATTAAAAGAATGATACTGTACCATTTGTAAGGAACTAGAAAGACTTGGAAAAAATTATATTAAGTGAAGTAAGCCAGATCCAAAGAAACATAGGTCCCATGGTTTCCCTCATTTGTGGTAGCTAGAATGTGCCTTAAAATCTACAAGTAAAAAAACTGAATGATCAACACACACACACACACACACACACACACACAAAACACACACACACACACACACAGGGACATAAATTACATAGGTCTCTAGACATTCACACATTGAGGCCATAGGTAGATATGCATAGGAGCGCATCACAAAAGTTCAATAGCTATGTGCATATGATCCTATAAAATTTTATGAAATGTACTCCAAGAAAAGGAAACAAGTTTTTTTTGTTTGTTTATTTTTTTGCCAGTTGTGGGGGCTGAACTCTGGGCCTGGGCGCTGTCCCTCAGCTTTTCAGCTCAAGGTTAGCATTCTACTACTTGAGCCACAGCGCCACTTTCAGCTTTTTCTGCTTATGCGGTGCTGAGGAATGGAACCCAGGGCTTCATACATGCAAGGCAAGCACTCTACCACTGAGACACCTTCCCTGACTTCGAAACAAATTTTTTTTTAGTTGCTGTTGTTACTGGTTTTGTTTTCCTTTCCTTTTGTTCCTGTTTGTCTTTGGGAAGGTAAAAAGGGACACAGAAAAGATAGAACAAAGAGTGAACAGATACAACAGTGGTACACACCGGACACTTTTGGAAATGAGCTGTACATCTTGTGGGTGGGGCCAGGAGGGAAAACAGAGGGGGAAGGGGCGACATGGTTCAAAGAGAATTGTACTCTTACCTGACTCATAACTGTAACCCCTTTGATTATCACCACTACAATAACAATGAAAATTACATTTCAGGAGGCAGGGTCATACTGTATAGCTCATTGTTGTGATCCCCCTGCTCTGAACATATAAATGCTATGATTACAAGTGTGCACCAATGTGCCTAACCTAATAATCTTTTAAATGTCTATCTCAAAAAAACCTTTTCATTGGAGGGGGGTAAGGCTTCACTATAGGAATTTTGAGGAGACAGAAACCATAATGATATAGAAATATAAAGGGATTATAATAGCCAAATCAATTTTGAAAAAGACAAAGTTTGAGGAATCCGTCTACCTAATTACAATTCATGTTTAGCTATGGTAGTCAAGACTGACATCAGCAGTAGAGCAGAACAATCTGGAAAGTTTCAATATAGAATCATACAAATTTTGCCAATGGATTTTTTTTGTTTGTCTCAGTCCTGGGGCTTGAATTCTGGGCTTTTATGCTCAAGACTAGTACTCTACCACTTGAGCCACAGCTCACTTCTGGCTTTTTGTAGTTAATTGTAGATAAGAATCTCAGACCTTTTCCTGTCCAGGCTGGCTTCAAATTGTGATCCTCAGATCTCAGCCTCCTGAGTAGTCAGGTGCCTGGCTGCCAAGTAACTTTTGATACCAAGGCAAAATAATGTTGGAAGAACAGCCTTTTAAAAATATTTTTTATTCTGGTGTTTCAACCCAAAGCTTGATGCATGCTACGCATGTTCTTTACCACTGTGCTACATGCCCCAGTCCTGAGGAATAGTCTTTTGAACAGATGATGCTGCAGCACAGAACACCTATAGACCAGAACATAAACATTAGCCTAAACTTCATGTCGAAATGAAAATTCACCCAGTATGATTCACAAATATAAAATGCAAAACTATAAAAGCTTCTAAAAAATAGTAAAGAGGATCTTTTGGGTCTACATAACAGCATAAATTATAAAAGATTTGTAAATTGAGTATAAAAATGAAAACATTTCCCTCTGCAAAAGATACTGTGAAGCCAGGTGTACTGGCTCATGCTTGTAATCCCAACTACTTGGGAGGCAGAAAACAGAAGGATCACAGTTCAAAGCCAGCCTGTAATGAAGCTACATGGGAGAGGTAGATAGGGAAGATCATGGTTTGAGGACTGGCCCTGGACCAAAAACACTACACCTTATCTGGAAATTAGCAAGCAAAAAATGTCTTGGTTCAAAGTGTCAAGTGCTTGGCCTATCAAGGGCAAAGCTATGAATTTAAACCATATTACTTCTTACAACAACAACAAAAAGATACCATGGAGAAGATATAAAGTGAAAACTGATAGAAAATATTTGACAACCACATGTGATGAAGGACTAATGTCTAGAATGTATAACAATTAAAAATCCCGATAATAATTTCAAAACATGAGGAAAAACGTAAACACTTACAATACAGTGATAAAGAATATTAAAAAAACATGTCTAATATCACCATTAGAGAAATAGAAATTGAAACCAAAATGTGATTCTACTACATACCTAACAAGATGGCCAAAATAATCATGTCATCATCAAACCCTTACAGGAATGAGAAGAAATTTAAGTCATTTTGGTATTGCTAATGGGAACTGCCACTGCGGAAGGCCCTTCAGTCGAGTGACAGATTTCAAAACCAACAAAAATCCTAAATGTAAGATCCAGAAGTTGCACCATTGACATTATCCTAAAAAAAAATATGACATAAAAACTTACAAACATATGTTCATATTGGAAATTGGAACTAACACAATTTCTTCAGTGAGTGAATGATTAAAATGTAGTATATGATGGAGTATTACTCAGCCATTAAAAGTAATAAACAACTGATAGAACATTTTCAATGAATCTCTAAAAATTAGACAGAGCAAAACAAATCCAAGTGATTACATACTATATGATTCCATTTACAGAATATTTTAAAACTAATTTTGTTAGAATGGTCAAGGGCTAGAGTAGCTAGATAAGAAATTCTACAGAAAACCACATGCACACACACACATACATACACATACACACACACACACACACATACACACACACTACTGAACAACTCTGCTTTTTAAAATAAAGTTTGTTTTTAACTTGACCAGAATGATTTTTAAGAACCTGAAACCTTATGGAAATCCTGTGTTCACTCATCTAAGATGATTCAACATTCTATGTTCTTTCAATAAGTTTGACTGGAATGTTGCAGTAGCAGGAATGGACATAGAATTTTACAGCTTGTGATTATCATTACATTTAACCTGTGCTATAGACGTCTGGACTGCCTTTGGAACCTGTTTTAAATAGTATGAAGTTGTACCAATTAGTGAAGGAATAAATGCATTTCTAATTAGCTAAGTAATAAGTAAAATTCTAGTATTAAAGCAAACAAGGACATAGATTTCAGATTTCTGAGTAGACTAGGAATCTATATTTAAAAACTCTAAGATCATTTACTATGCCACATTCAAATGCTAAAATTTTTCTAAAAAAAACAAATTTTTTTGCACTCAAAATTTTTGTTTTTATAAAACATTTTCTTTAAAAAATTATGTACAGAAGGATTACAGTACCTAAGTCAGTAAAGAGTATATTTCTTTTTGGAAATTTCCTCACTCTATGTTTATCCCTCCCATTGCGGTGAAAAATAGAGAAATGGAGCTATTCTGGAAGTACTATGCAAATGGACATGTCAGGCCCATGTGCAGTAAGGATCAGAGGTTGTAATTTGAACCCCTGTGACAAAGGAACCCACAAACAGTATCATATTCTAAGCTGGCCTGTGTATAAAATGAGACCCTATCCTAAAAATAACCAACACGAAAAGGATACAGGAAGATTGGCTCAAGTGGTATAGAGCCTGCTTAGCAAGTGAGAGGCTCTGAATCCAAACCCCAGTAATAATAATAATAAAAAAGAACAAGTTAAAGAAAAACAACAGGCTTTATTAAAGCCTCTAATAATAGCTATCATTTATTGAGGCCTTCTATTGTGCTAGTGACTTATTAAACACTAACATGATTCAATGAACAATGTATTGTTCTCTTAATTCTCACACAACTCTATAAGGAATTCCAGTCTCCCTTTGGCAGATGAGGAGACTCAGCTGAGATTACATTGTATGTCCAGTCACCTAGCCACGCAGTGGCAAAGCCCCAGTTCAAAGCCACATCTTATTCAGGTCTCAGGACTACATATGGACATCATTGTTGTCCTTTCTTTTGCAGTAGAAAAGTATTAAAATAATAACTTGCCTAGTCTTCCCTAGTGTACATATATATATACAGCATTTACTAATTTCAGTATTGATTCATGGAAGTCAGGACAAAGGATGAACACAAATCAGAAATATAGCACTAATGTGTAATTTATGTTTTATGTAATGTTTTTTCCATTTAAATATTACCACATATTATAATTTATTGTTTTGAGACCTAGATATGGCCCCAAAGTGTAAGATACAATGGCACTTAAGATCCATGTGCTTCTGGTTAAAATCACCTTGCTAAAGAAACCATCAATTTGATGCATAATTTGTGGTGTTCAGGGCTCAGTTGGGCATTCTACTTTAAGTCCAGATGTACCAAACATTTGGAAGACAGTACACTTTATCCAGGAAGAGCAAATAGCAAAGAGGTCCTTTTGGGTGGGGATGAAATTATGTCACTGTCTAGAAATCTCCTTCGATAAACTTGGCTCTTCAGTTATGGCAGACTGGAAGAAGAATGCACAGCCAAGCAGCACATGGGAACTTCCAGAACTGATGGAAAAAGAAGAATAAAATGGAAACATCTCAGAGAGAGATCACAATAGAAGAGAAAAATAGTCATAGAGAAATTTCCAGTCAGATTCTTATACCCAAAATGACGTTGGCAGGAGACCTGCACACAGTGCTCTTGTTTGTCTTCTAACTTAATTTGGTGAATTTCTAAGGAGCAACCTCCTTGTGTGTAAATTTATTAATCATAATGGCAGGGATGTAGACAAAATAGCCCTAAGTTATAATTTTAGAGTTTTGATCCTATCATGGTAGGGAGGCTGCAAGTTACATTTGTAGCACTTAGCTACTGCTTAGAAATATGGTTAAATCCAATGAAGTAGAAACAGATGTACACCTCTGTGATGGTTAGTCTTGATGGTTAACTTGATTTGATTAATTAGAAATTAGTAAAGCACACCTGTGGATGGGTATGTGAAGATGTATCTAGAGACAATTAGATCCTGAAGGCTCTGATTTTACCAGTAGATCAATCCCTTGATGAATTCAAAGTGCATGGTGGTGAAAGGTAACAGTTTGGGCCTGGTTAGAGGAAGCAGATCACTGTAGGTGTGGTCTGGGGATTATGTCTTACCCTGGCTCCTTCCTGTGTTCCTTCTTCTCTGCGTCCTGGCCACGATGATGTAAGCTGCCCTGCTCCACTAGGCCCTACCTGTCATATTGGTGACACCTCTGAAACTGTGAGCTAAAATACTCCTTCCTCTCTTAAGTTGTATTTCATCACAGCAATGATAAAAATAACTAACACACCTTCTAGATCTGATAAAATAAACATTACTCCCAAAGCAAAAATGCTTATTGGACTGATCCCAGCAGTGTGTATACCCACTCAGGTCAGGAATAAAGGATGACCTCTTATCCAGTACTGTGAAGTAATGATGGTGACATTAAACAACACAACTAATAAAAGAAACACAATTTATTTGGAGGCATAAAAACCTAGAGAAGGAAATGAAACTTACTATTTCTGATAAAACTATTACTGATTCATATGGAATAACTCAGATATTCAACTGAAACTGCACTATAAATAAAAATTTAGCAGAGTAGAAAGATATAGACTATCTATGTAGATTTCAGATGTCCGAAGGTGAGTGCCCAAGTGGATAAGACTCATGTGTAACAGCAATACTAACAGATGAAATACCTAAGAAACCCTAGAAATGTTCCGGATCTGTATAAACTCTTTGTTTGTTCATTTGTTTAGGGCCAGGTCATCTTATGTAGTCCAGCCTGGCCCCAAACTTGCCATCCTCCTGTTGCAACCTCCCAAGTGGTGGGACTACAGGTGTGTGCACCACCACTCTGGGCTATGACTGCATTCCTGAATGACACAAAGATTTGTACAAAGAGAAAGACATACCATTGGAGGATGCAACCTCAAAGTGTGAGTTCTTCCTAAGCTAATTTATGTATTTATTGTAATTATAATAACAATAACAAAATTGAAGAAGGGTTAGGAGAGCAATTAGACAAGCAAATTCTAAAGTATTTGTTAAAACATAAAATAAGAATTTTGAGGAAACTTTCTACAATAAAAGTGAAAATGAGGAAAGTACTTATTATAAAATATATAATAGGGTACAGTCATTAACAATGTCCTAATGTAAGAATAGACACGAATCAACATAACAGAACAAGGCATCTGAGAAATATAGCCCACTGGGCTGGGAAGGTGGCTCAGTGGTAGAGTGCTTGTCTTGCATGCATGAGGCTCTGGGTTTGATTTCTCAGCACCACATAAGCAGAAAAAGCTGGAGGTGGTGCTGTGGCTCAAGTGATAGAGTGCTAGCCTTGAACTGAAAAGCTGAGGGACAGCACCCAGGCCCAGAGTTCAGGCCCCACAACCAGCAAGAGAGAGAGAGAGAGAGAGAGAGAAAGAAAGAAAGAGAGAAGGAGAGAGAAGAAAAAAAGTAAAGAAAAAAAAGAAATACAGCCCACTGTATACAGGATTTGGTATGTAATAAACATGGAATCTCAAAATATGAAAAATTGTCTTAAGCAAATGGGAAAGGCATCTTAAAAAAATGTTGTATTCATCTCTCCTTCTGTGTTTCAGGTAAATTCCAAAGAACCAAATATCTATATTTTAAAAGTGCAATGATAAAAATGCTATAATAAAGTAGGAGACCTTTTGTTAGTGGGGAGTAGGAAAGCCTGTCATTCAAAACTTGGGGACAAAGGATAAGGATGATAAACACAACTATGTGCAAAAAAAAAAAAAGGCTGAGATCTGGGAATCATGGTTCAAAACCAGTCCTGGCAGGAAAACCAGTGAGGCTCTTATCTCCAATTAACCACTAAAAAGCCAGAAGTGGAGCTGTGGCTCAAGTGGTGGAGGGATAATCTTGAGCAATAAAGCTCGGAGACAGTGCCTAGGATGAGAGTTCAACTTCCAGGCCCAGCAGAAAAACAATCTGAGGAAAACATTTCATCTCACTCTGTAGAGAAGGGGCTAATCTAACAGAGCTCTTTAAAGCACTTTAGTATTTTAATACATAAATTTATATTAAGCATATTAGATGGCTGAGAAAGGGTAAATACAAAAGGGACACAAATTTCAGACTATAGATGCAGATTTGATATAAAACACCAAGTATAAGTTTATTCTGTCAAATCTTATTTTCCATTTGAATGGAGGAAACCCATAACTACAGTGACCGGAAGGCAAATGAGTTAGGCAAGTCTTGATGTCTCAGTGTTGGGCAAGGTGACCTTAGCATTACTAAATTCTGGAAAGGCGTTTTCTTTACCAGGACTAATTGTTCCTAGCTTGTTGGATGCTATGTAGTAAACAAAACAGAAGAAAACAAACAAACAAACAAAAACTGCTTCAGCCAGCAGACTGTGCTGTAAACATTACGTCTGAGCATAGGCTTGAACAGATTAACGCCAATGTTCTGAACACAACCCTGCCATTCCTTTCACTGAGCATGCAATACTGTCACGGCCTCTGCGTTGACATTAGGCATAACACATGGCTCATTTCTCCCCTATGCTATTATTTCATCTGAACTAGATTCAAACTCAACAGCAGCCCATTTGATAAATAAATCTTGTACTGCTAAAATATAACTTATCCTTTGAAACAGCATTTTATTGGGTCATTCAAAAGAACAATTATGACTGTTCTACTTCTCCTGGCATAAAGACTTCACCTCACAGAGAAAAACATTACTGCCTAACATTTTTCTTTCTGCAATCCCTTCCATTGTCTGACTCCACATGGAAACAACACAATATTACAAGGTCTCAGAGGGCTGAGGGGAAGGCCAAATAATTGTGCCTTGAAACTTCTAAGTTAAGCCCACCTCTCGAGCACCTAAGTACACACTCCAACACATTTTGTTAGCAGAAGTTTTCCTTTTGAGGGTCAAAATTGCACTTAAACTAGCCAGGAACTTTAGAAACAGGCCAAGAACAAACTGTGTTGCAAGACTACTATTTCCATAGAAATCTGGATAAGGGTCAGCTGGCATATATTTCAGTCACCCAAGATATGCGTAAATTAGAGATTGATTCAATCCCTAACAATTGAATTGACTTAAGTTGAAATGTCTGTCATAAACATTTGGGCAGGGGGTTCCATTTGTACTTCTTCTCCAGGACTGAAAAGCAGATCCTCTGAACCATATCAATAACATTTGCTCTCCAGCTAGCCAAAGGGAGAAATAAAAGCAGGAGAGAGGTGGGGAATGGGGGTACACCCATTAGCAGGCTCCCGACTTAAAGGAGAAGATTTTGACCAGAAAATGGCACAACATGTATTCTTTTTAATGAGTACAGAATTTTATCCCCTCACCCTTAAACATCTACTTTCTAAAATGCCTACAGATGAACTGGACCTTTTCTGGCATAAGCCACTATAGCCAGGGGGGAAAAATCAAGATCAGATAACTAGTTTACAGAAACCCTAAATTGAGCTCTGGGTCCTCTGACTCTTACAACCTAGAGCCCCTCTCCTCATCTGTTGGAGAGCTGTGCATCTCTGCAACTCTTCTAAATCACACCCTTGCGGATACAGACCTAACACCTAGAACTTCTGCCTTGTCACAGGTATATTGAAGCAGAAGATGTGTTCTGAGGACCAAATGAAAAATGGGAAAATTCAAAGTTGGAGAATAAGAGAGCAGAGACATACTTACAGGTGACAGAGAAGATCTGGTGAGAGGCAGCCTTTTTCTAGAGGAACAGGAAGCATCTCAAGAGTGGAGAAGACACTTTTCTGATGTAATACCCTTTTGGGAAAAGTCAGTTTTCTGTTTTGATTTTTCTGCTTGTGTACAAGGACTCACCACACATGCACTGATTTCAGTGTGGTTCTGTTCTAAATTAATAAGCTACTACCTGGCTTGTTTCTCATTCTCTTCTTAGATGATTATAGCCTAAATTTAGTTTCTAAAAATGTGACCCTGGGGACATGGTGACACCCACCTTCCACAGCCCAAATCCCACGAGTGTCCTCAGTCCTCCTCCCCTTCATTACAGTAAAAATCATTTCACAGAGAGAACACTCAAACTTCCTTCTGAGAAATACTCCCCACCTCTCATAACAGAACCCCAGGCTTGAATTTAAGGGCCTTAGTACTGTGCATTAACTTTTTTTTTTTTTTTTTTTGCTCAAGGCTGACACTCTACTATTTGAAGTCACACTTCCATTTTTTACTTTTGGGTGGTTAATTAGAGATAAGGGTTTCACAGATTTTCCTGCCTGCATTGCACTGCACTGGCTTTGAATCTCAATTCTTAGATCTTAGCCTCCTGAGTTGCTAGGACTACAGACATGAGCTATGGACACCTGGCCTCTAGGCTTCTTGAACTTGAGGCATAATTCCTTCTGGAGGCTACTCTGATTTTTAACTGGTGAATGTACGTATAGTTTTTGTTATACTTTAAATTTAGAGGTTATTATAAAAGTATTTTTCAAAAGAATTTAAAAAATAAATAGATTCATCTGTAAGTACTTGACATTTAGAAACATTGGTCAGTTTCTTTTTCTCTATTCCACTATGGAAAGAGCATGTTTGGCCTTTTGGTGAGCCTCGACTGAGCTGCTCTGTTTAGACAGGTCTGTCATACCACCTGCTTAGGTCACCATGGGTGGTATAGTAGGAATCATATTAAATTTTGGTTCAGCTGTGGTAAAGCTGTGCCCTTTATAACCTTGGTGGCTTAGATAAGCCCCAGGAGATTCTTAAACATTATGAGCTCAGGGTTTCTAGAAGGGACATTTGGCCCAGCCTCAAATCCTCCCCTTGTTCCCATCAGCCTCTAACCATTCTATCTCAGAGGTAGACAGAGCAAAGCTTTTCTACCTCTTGAGGAATCATTTATCATTAGATTCATTCTAACAAGAAAATAAATGAGGGGAAGTGGGGAAGGAGAGCTCTCAGTTGACGACAGTATCAGTTCCAGAATGATGCAGAGGACATTCTTGTTCTTTTTGGGAGCGGCTAACCATCACAATGTGGCATCTTTTTCTCTCAGGCAGGATCCCTTTGAGACATTCCTGGAAACGTAGTACAGTCCAGGAGTATCAGGAAGGTGTGCTGACCTCAGGCAACCAAGCAAAAATACTGTGGGTGCCAGTGAGGTAAAAACCTTATTATTAGCAGTCAAGACTCTCTACTCAAGTAGCTTTGATCTGCACTATAGATTTCTTCTGAGTAGTTATAATGACTGGATATTATGTGTAGGGCTAGTGATATCCATGGATTCATGATTTATTCAGGAAAAAGAAACTTACAAAATATGTTGAGAAAAATCAGGTCTGGAGGTTTTTTTGGCTCATAAAAATGATAGTCATATGAGTCATAAAAATCTATACAGTAAATAGATTGACCCAAGACCACAAAAAGGAATATGTCAGCCACTATCCAGGTGCTGGCTAGTTTTAGCCTTTATGTTTAGGAGCATTCAGAATATTTTGCTAAAGTCATTTAATACACTTTGTGTGTAATTAGAATCATTTTGCATTATGAAAAACATTGAAGGATTTGCTGGAAATAATCATGTTTTGTATGTTCAAAACAAATTTTACATGTCATTAAATTTGTGAAGCAAATGTCAAAACTAAATTTAAACTAATAAATGAAATATTTCCACACATATTTATGTTTCATCTTTCTACTTTAGATAAGAGTGACAGAAATACGGGCAATAATATTAATTTTATACACAAAAAAATCGATGGGAGAAAGTAAGCCTTCCTTAGTTTGTCCTCTCTCCTTGTTTGATTCTCTTTTTTGCCATTTCTTTCTTCTTTTTTTTTTTTTAGTCATGGGGCTTGAACTCTGGGCCTGGGCACTTCTGGGCCTGGGTGCTGTCCCTCAGCTCTTCAGCTCAAGGCGAGTGCTCTACCACTTGAGCTACAGCACTACTTCTGGTTTTCTGGTAGTTTATTGGAGATAGGAGTCTCACGGTCTCTCCTGCCCGGGCTGGCTTTGAACCGTGATCCTCAGATCTCAGCCTCCTGAGTAGCTAGGATTACAGGCGTGAGCCACCAGCACCCGGCCCATTTCTTTCTTTTTAAAAAATAAATTTTATTCTAAAGGTGATGTACACAGGAGGTACAGTTACATGAGTCCGCTAAGGAGTGCATTTCTGTTTGAACAGTATCACCCAGGGAGGTGATTTTCTCACAGATTTTTCCCTCTGGACGATTCTTTACTATCTATAGAGAACTTTTATCTTTCTGTATTCATCAATCAGTAATCCTAGTTCATTTTTCACACAGGTGCTTATTGAGCACCTGCCCTGCTCCAGCCACTATTCCAGGGTTAGGACATAGCTGTGAATAAAAATGACTCCTCTGTTCTGGAGTTTATATTAATTAAAATGGGGGGAGACAGGGAGAGGGTCTTAGGATCACTGAAAAAAAAAGTGAACAGGAGAGTGTCTGTTGGTAAGGTCACATTTGAGAAGAGACCTCAATCCTGTGAGGGAATAAGTTTGGACATACCTTAGAAACAGTGTTGCAGGCTAGGGAAACAATATTTCCCCAAATCCAGAAGCATGATTGGTTTGTTAGAAAAACAGGTAAATATAGACAAATAAGGAACAGTACAGAGTGGCAGGGGGTAGGGTAAGAGAGGTTGCCATGGTCTATTCACACATGATCTAAAATTTAGAAAAAAAATCATGATAAGAGAGGAAAAAGAGAACAAGCAGCATCAATATTGAAGAAGATAGTGGTGAAAGCTCTCCAAATATTGGCAAAAGCTACAGACCCAAGAAGATCTCTGCACCTAAAGCAAAAAGAAAGAAAAGCATGTCCTGAAACAACATAATAGAAATGCTGAAAATAAAAGTGCAATAGAAAGTATTAAAAGAAACACAAGAAAAAACATGGACAGAAGAGCAAATGTTAGGCCAACAGCTGCTTTTCCAAAAGAATAAAGAGAAGCCACAAAGATATAGGACAGTATTTTCAGAGGATAAAAAAATAAGATACAAACCTAAAACTCTCCACCAGTGAAAATACTTTTCAACAATGGAGTGAAATATGTTTTCCCTTTGTGCAGAAAATTTTTTATCAACAATCTCAAGAGAACACTAAAGAATGTTCTCAGCTCCCACAAAGATTCAAGGAAGAACAAGGAAACTGGAAAAGGCAAATGTACACAGATTTTAATGAGTTTAACTGAATACTGCAGTGGTTATATGATGATATTTTAAGTATATATAAGATGAAAATGTGGGTCAGTAGTGTATAAACTATCAGACATAGGTGATTGTAAAAAATCATCATTACAAGAATAGGCAGACTTCAAATTATAAAAGTTTAAATTCTCCATTAAAACTAACAACTTTACATTTGATACCAAGTAACATCAAAATTACATAGTAAATTATATTTAAAAAAACAAAGTAAAGGGAAAAAATCAGTGAGAAATTCAAACATATATTTCTCAGATACATCAGACAAAGTAATTAGTAAGGATACAAGACTGAGGCAATACATTGTCTCATTGATGGCTCACACCTGTAATCCTAGCTACTCAGGAGGCTGAGATCTGAGAATCACAGTTTAAAGCCAGCATGGGCCTGCAAGTACATGAGACTCTTCAATTGACACCCCCCCAAAAAAAGTCTGTAAGTGGAGCTGTGGAGCACTCCCTTAAGAAAAAAGCTCAAAGAAAGCACCCATGACTTGAGTTCAAGTCCCAGGATCCCTCTGCCTGCCCCCCCCCACACACACACAAGATTTGGAAATAATGTCCACATTATATCTAATACTCTGCTCTAAAACCACAGATGTGTCCTTTTCTGTTTTGTTTTATAACAGTACTGGAGCTTGAACTAAAGCCCTTGTGCCCTTGCTTGGCTTTTTTGCTCACAGTTGGCATTCTACCACTTGAGCCATGCTTCTAGTTTCAGCATTTGCTGGTTAATTAGACATAAGAGTCTCATAGATTCTATCTGGTATGGCTTCAAACCTCAATTCTCAGATCTCAGTTACTGAGTATTTAGGATTATAAGTATAAGCCACTGACAACTAGGTGTACATTAAATCAACAGTAGGTGAAAACAAATCACCACAAATTAAAAATATATAAACTGTACAAAATAAATTCTTTGACTACAAGGAAATTACACTAGAAAACAATAACAAACATTATTCCTAGGAACCCCATAATGCTTATATTTTAAAACTTCCCAATAACCTATAGGTCAAAGAAAAATGTTTCTTGAAGTAAATATTCATGAAAATTTATGAGATTATCAAAACCATTTGAAGGGGAAAATTTATATCCTCCAACTACATAGTTTAGAAGAGACAAAAATGGTAAAAATCAATAGATAGAAAATCATATATATATATATATATATATACACAAGGATTAGCATTTAGCTATAGGAGATGCATAAAATATTTGCAGTAAAATGGATGGAACTAGAGGATATTATGTCAGAGGAAATAAGCCAGACACATAAAAACAAATAACTGCATTTTCTCTCTCCTATATTCAAACTTGTTTATCTGACTGTAGACTAATAATTACTAGAGGTTGGAAAGAGAGAAGTGGTAATGAATAAAGAGAAGAAAGACAGATTTAACACAGGTACATGAGTTCTGGTATTGTGCAGCACAGAAGATGACTACAGATCATAATATCCTATTAGATCTTTTGTGAAGACCCAGAAGGAAGGAGCTAGAAGGCTCCAATGACAGGGAAGTGATGAGAAGAGAGATTCGCACCATTCTTGCTTGGTCAATGTGTGCTGTGTGCTTGCCCTGAAATATCACAGCAAACCCAATCATATTTGTTCATCAAAACAAATCAAATAAAGCACTGAGCTAAAAACCCCTAACAAAAAGTTATAAAGAATGCAACTTAAGTAAAAGAAAGTTAGAAATGTCAGCAAAAAGTGAAATAGAAACAAATACAACAAAGAAGATCATCAAACATTAAAATTGGTTCTTGGAAATGACAAAGTTCTAAACTCCATGAAGGAAAAGAAGAAACAAGATAGTAAATTTAAATAACAGCATTTGGAAAAAAAAAGAGGAACATTAGTACAAAGCTTACAGATATTGGAAGGATAATAAGGATATATTCTGAACAACTTTAGAGCAATTGTGCATTTGTATCTTGCTGTGTCTGTGGAACTTCTGTAAAAAAAAAAACATCTGAGACAGCATATCTCTTGCAAAAGCTGACAGCATAAAGAGAAAGTATGAACAGGTCCTTACCTATTTCAAAATTGGATCAATAGTTTAAAACCTTCCACCAAGAAAATCCTAGATGCCATTGGTTTCAGCACTTCAAAAACAGGCAAGCAAGCAAGCAAACAAATAAATGCTGGTGGGGATGTAGAGGAAAAGGAACCCTATTACACTTTTGGTGGGAATGTCAACTGGTACAATCACTCTAGAAGGTAGTTTGGAGATTCATCAAAAAGCTAAATACGATCCAGCCAGTGGGTCGATGTCCACTAGGTAGCATAGGGTAGGTAGTAAGTAGGTAAAGAGTGAGCACCTACCAAGAACATCACAAGTCAAGATACCACAAAGATACTTGCAAATCCATGTTCACTGCTACACTATTCACAATAGCCAAGCTATGGATACAACCCAGATGCCCTACAACAGATGAGTGGATCAATAAAATGTGGTACATATACACAGTGGAATTTTACTCATCCATTAGAATAATATTATGTCATTTGCAGGGAAGTGGGTGGACCTAGACCAAATCATGTTAAGTGAAGTAAGCCAGACTCAGAAAAACAAACAGCATGTTTTCTCTCATATGTGGAAACAATTATCTAAAATATAATGGGACATAATAACCTACACGGGACTCAATGAATTTACACACAAACAGACTAAAGAAGGGATATGGAGGGGAAGAATCCAGAGGCATACCTCCTTTGAACAATTAAAGTGCTGTTTATCAAAATGAAGAACAAGAAACAGAAACATGTTTTTTTCTAGAGAAGGGCACAGAAATAGGGAGGAAGACTGAGCAAGTACAGTCATTGTATTCAATGTATACAACATTAAAAAATGAACTATATAACTTGTGGGTAGGGATGAGAAGAAGAAAATGGGGGAGAACAAAGGAAGAGGTGACATTGTCCAAAAAGCACTAGTACTTATAACCTGACATGGAATTATAACCCCTTTGTACAACTACTTGATAATAGGAAAAAAATAGTGCAAAAAAAGCTGAAGGCATGATTCAGCAGTAGAATCCCTGCCTGGCAGGTGAGGCCCTGAGTTCTAACTCCACCAAAAGAAAAAAAACATACAGAAATAGAACCCAGTGATGAATCATTCAGTTGAGTATGTAGAAATACAATCCCTTTATTTTTTTTTATCCAAATCAAATCTGCTTCTTTGTATTTTACATCCCAAAGCCTCCAAACTCTGAGACAGGTTGGTTGCATAAAGTACCACAATTGAAACAAAGTAAAAGATACAAAATAAAACAATATATAGTTTAAAAGAATAGAGTTAAAAATAAGACAATAATAATAATAAATAGGGTTCGAAGTTCAAGGTAGAAAGACCCAAAGCAAAAATTTCCTGAGGAAGGGCAGGACAGGGGGGTAATATGGGAAGGGATGGGAAGGGGAAACAAAGGAGGAGGCTACAATGCTTGATAAGAAATGTACTCGTTATCTTGCCCATGTAATTGTAACCCCCTGTACGGTATTTTCACAATAAATTTTTTTTATTTCCTGAAAAGATTACTGTTATTAAATAATAATCACTTCCTATGATACAGAAGGCAGCCCAAGCTCTCAGCCCTATGGGCATACTTAGCAGTTAATGGAGCAGCAGCAGGTACAGGGCCCAGGGAAGCAGGAAACACATTGAAAGTATTCTCTTATCTAAAATGACACAGCCCCTTGGAGTGAAATATTCTTAAGGTTTAGATGCCAATGGGAGATAAGTTAGCTTTATTGGAAACCTACATTTGCAGCTCTACATACATTTCTTTCCTCATAGGGATGCTGCAAGATTGGTATTATTTATTCCCAGCTGACACACGAGAAGACAGAGGGGAAGTCCCAGCCCATTAAGTGGCTATACCTGCTGCAGGAGCAGCTGCAAGCTGAGCCCATGCTCAATCTCTGCCCTTCTAATGTGAGATGGATAGGAATTGCTACTTTGGATCAGGAGGATCATGGTTTGAGAACAGCTTAGCGCCTCCTTCTCCTATACCCACCCAAATATGTGAGACTCCTCAACCAATACTGTGGTGGCAAACACTTTTCATCCCAATAAAAAACCTAAGATTGCAATCTAGGTATGTGCCTGGGCAGGAAGTGACACCTGATCTCAAAAATACTCAGTGCAAGCCAGATGGTGGTGGCTCACACCTGTAATACTATGTATTCAGGAGGCTGAGATCTGAGGATTGTGATTCAAGGCAAGCCCAGGCAGAAAAGTTTGCTAGATTCCAAAATAACCATCAAAAAGCCAGGCTGGAGTGTAGATCAGCAACACAGCACCCGCTTATCAAGTGTGAGGTCCTGAGTTCAAACTCTAGTACAGGGCAGGGGGAGGGGCTGCACAGGAATGGTATTGCTGTTTAAAAAAAACCCAACAACTCATGGAAAAGAAGGACTGTGTTTATCAGATGCACTCTGTATCTTAGCTTTTTCTTTCTTTTGTATATTTTAGACCTGTTTTCATAGTAACAAAGCTCTTTATCAGGTAGAACATAACAAATGGACAAATTCAGCAAGATACTTTTCTGATGGAAGTGACCTTACATAATGTCAGCCTTCGAGAAAATATCTTAGTACAAATAAAGCCAAGTAGGTTCTTTTTAAAGAAAAGTTCGGAAGGGCTGGGAAGGTGGCTCAGCGCTTGCCTTGCATGCATGAAGCCCTGGGTTCGATTCCTCAGCACCACATAAGCAGAAAAAAAAAAGTGGTAGAGTGCTAGCCTTGAGCTGAAGAGCTGAGGGACAGTGCTCAGGCCATGACTGATTGAAAAAAGAAAAAAAAGAAAAAGAAAACTTTGGGAGACTTTAACGGATAACTGTTTAAGTGACTCTTTAATGGGCACAGTGGCTCATGCCTGTAATTACAGCTACTCAAGAAACAGAGATCATGAGGATTGTGGTTTGAGATGAGCTCAGGTAAAAAGTGAGACCCCATCACAACAAACAAGCTGGGTGTGATGATTTCATGTTTATAATCCCAACTATGTGTTATGTATATATGTAATATGAAGCCACCTGAGGCAAAAAGCAAAATCTGAAAAATAAAGTAAAAAGGGTTGGAGGTATGGCTCAAGTAGCAGAATGCTTGCCTAGCAAGCGCAGGTCCTGAGTTAAAACCCCAGTACTACCAAAACATACAAAAATCCAACTCTTCCTTAAAACACTGCTATATTGAATCTTTATCTTCTAGAGGAACAAAAGGAAATATATAAAATCATATATATTCTGCAAAAGCTAGACAAAATAAGCAAGTGGTTACAAATGGATAGCAACATCTTAGCTAATTATTCTTCCTAATAATTTCTTGACTGGCTCTACAATCAACATTATAGGACATACTGGTTTTTAATCTTTTTTTTTTTTTTTGCCAGTCCTGGGGCTTGAACTCAGGGCCTGAACACTGTCCCTGAGCTTTTTTGCTCAAGGCTAGCCACAGCACCACTTCCAGCTTTTTCTATTTATGTGGCACTAAGGAATTGAAGCCAGGGCTTCATGCATTCTAGGCAAGCACTCTACCACTAAGCTACATTCCCAGCCCGAACATACTACTTTCTGAAAGATAGCAAGTGAGTAACAACTCAAACAAAGCTCTAAAAAATATGAAAGGATGCTACCTGGTTCTGTAATTATACTATGAAATTCATCTTCCTACTCCACAGCCCTCAAATATCTAATGTCACTGCTTGATGATGCTGACTCTCATTACAGGGGAGCTGTCATGGTGGAGAAATAATGTTAGTAAAATTAGCCTCTTGCCTGGAACTCTAACCCAGTTGGGCCAATCTGTAATGGCCTACCTGGCTTGGTGCCCTCACTTCTCCTTCCTCTGAGCAGAATCTATTCAATTAGCCCTGACTTATAGCTGTGCATCTGACTCGGGCCAACTCCGGCCCTCTGTAGGGGAGGGGAGAAAATGTAAGAAATCATTTGTCAAGGACTTCCTGCATCTGTGCTGGATTACTGTCCTTCTGATTTCATTCCCGTCCATTGTGACTGCTTTCCTTGCCTTGTACCTCCATGTCCTCAGTGTCTTTGTGAGGGGTTCTTAATACCTCATGAGAGCCACCCCCAGCAATAGTCAATGTTCAATGCCTGCTGGAACAGGATTGGTGGGAATTGAGCCACATTCTGAAGATTTAGAACAATTAGGGACCTATTCCACCTCCTTTAACATCAACTGAAGGGTCATAAACCCACCTTTTCAATTCATGGCAGCAGTATGGCTTAGAGGTTATAAGAGCATGGTTTCTGCCATCAGGGCTCCTGAATCTCAAAGATGCACAAAGTTTCTATATGCCTAAAGTATCTCTAAAATAAGGATTAAGACAGGTCCTGGGGCTGGGAAGGTGGCTCAGTGGTAGAGTGCTTGCCTTACATGCATGAGGCCCTGAGTTCGATTCCTCAGCACCACATAAGCAAAAAGAAAAAAAAGCCGGAAGTGGCACTGTGGCTCAAGTGGTAGAGTGCTAGCCTTGAGCTGAAGAGCTGAGGGACAGCGCCCAGGCCCAGAGTTCAGGCCCCATGACTGGACCCAAGGAAAAAAAAAAGACAGATCCTGCCTACGCATGAATAATCTACAGATAGTATGAAGTTCTGTGTTTAATAAATGAGCATTCACTATGTGCACAAAGTTTCCTATAGGCCTAAAATATCTCTAAAATAAGGATTAAGACAGTTCCTGCCTCATGCATGAATAATCTAGAGATAGTATGAAGTTCTATGTTTAATAAATGAGGAGTATTCACTATGTGCTAGCTGTTGCTGTTACTGTTTCTACCCATCCAGAGGTATAGGCTGTATAACATCTTCACTCCATGTTGAGATCTTGATCCTCTGTCTAGTCATGCAGATCTGCCTCTATGCTTGCATGTACATTCTTCCTGCTAATTACTTCATAGCAAACGTAGTCATTTCCCTAAACAAAACAAGACATTGGAATCCATTGCTTGTAGTTATATTCCTCTCTTTTCAAACAGAAAGGGGCCATAGTTCAGCCATTCCAAGCCTGCTCATACTACATTTGTGACTTTCCAACCACTCTGTCACCAGGGCTTATCCTGAAGAACAGCTGAGGTTTAGGTTTCACAGCAGATTATTTGAAAATTATGCAAAATCAAGCCCCCAAATGGGTAATAGCTTCAAGTACTGGCTTGGCCCATTCCTATAAGGCCTCTCAGATCCTTAACACAAGAATTTTTGTGCTGAGGCCTAATCTGTTAAAAAAAATCATTAGCCTAAATTATAAAAAAGGGGTTTCATTGTGATATTTACAACTTGAATATAATGTATGTGGATCAAATTCGCCCATAAGAGGTAGAATCTTAAAAAAGGCATATATGGACGTGTGTATCTCATGATGTAGTCACAAACATTTAACTGAGTATTTATAAAATCTGAACAGATAAAATTCATTAAGGATGAATAAGTATAAAGATAAAATAATAACATTTATTTACATGATTCTTGTCTTATTCTGTATAATAAGCACTGGATTATAAGGTAATTTCACCATTTTTTCCTGATATTTTCAGGCTTTTATCACAGGCTGAAGGTGTGGCTCAACTGATAGAGCACTTGCTTAGCAATCACATGCTCTTGAGTTCAATCCCCACTATAGCCAATAATAATAATAAGCTTTTATCACAAAGAGTATTACCTATGCAATATTTCAGAGGGAAGGTGCCAGAATATATGTACTTTTTATTTTTATTTTTGTTGGTCATGGAGCCTGAACTCAGCCTGGGCACTGTCCCTCAGCAATTCAGCTCAAGGCTAGCGCTCTACCACTCAAGCCACAGCATCACTTCTGGCTTTTTCTGTTTATGTGGTGCTGAGGAATCGAACCCAGGGCCTCATGCATGCAAGGCAAGCACTATACCACTGAGCCACCTTCCCAGCCCTCAGAATATATGTACTTTTTATATGTGCAATAAGAGCTGTAGAATAAATGACTTACTCCTAAGAAAGAGTTGAACAAGAGTTTGATTCCTAAAAAGTAATACTTTGCTAAACTGCCTGTGGAGAAATTAAAAGGAATCATTCATTCTTTGAAAAATGATAACCTACATGCACAGTTATTAGTCTGGATTTCAGATGCCATAGATCCTAACTCCAGTGGTACAACATGGAATCCTGAGAGAGTCAGCCTCCAAATTCAATTCACATTGGTTATACCCAGCAGTTCTTCAGGATACATTCACCTTCAATTTAAAAAATTAAAACAAGTTCTCACCAGATCCTTTTAGGTTCAAACATTTCCTCATGGGGCCAGCCAAATGTGTTGACAAAAATTCTAAATCAGATTAGGAAAGATACCACACATTTCCTTGAGCATTAAGGTTGGTATGCTACTGAGAGTTAGGAATGCCATATAGTTTTCAATGTCACTTTGAGTCATTTCATGCACACAGTCCCTACTAAGTTGATTCATGGTAAGGAGTAGAGGGTGAGGACTCAAAGGAGGCAAGTAGCCAAATCTAAGCCTGAGACATCAAGTTGTAAAAGACTCTGTGTTCCACTCCCAGGATCAGTGTCCCAGGTCACCTTTCCCAGTATTTACTTCTCTCTGGTTTCACCAAGGGATCGATTACCCAAACTCATCTTGTGACCTGCAGTCTATGAATCACCCTGCTGTTACTTGCAGGAGTCAATCACAGAAAGTATATTCACAGCTGTTTAAAATTAACACTTCTTATCAAGAAAGGACTCAACTCTTTCCCTGACATCAACACTTTTACTGAAAGTTCAGTACTGTAAATTCTTTGTCCTTCCTGACTCTGCCCTTTCAGGCCTGCCTACAGCCAGTAATAACAATGGACTGTCTGTCAGAGCAAAGTGCAGTATCATGGATGCACACAAACATTCCCTAATCAACATCTCCCAAAGACTGGTCCAGATGTGTCCCGAAGAATCAGGTTAGAGACTCTGCATGTGTGTAGTTAGATCTCTGTCTCTGTCTCTGTCTCTCTGTCTCTGCCTATGTGTTTGTCTCTCTCTGTCTCTGTCTCTCTGTCTCTGTCTATCTGTCTCTCTCTGTTTTGTTCTGAATCCTAAATATGGGTTGGCTGCTACCTCCCAAAGCACCCAGAACATCATGTGAGTTTACAGTAACATAGTGAGGACTTGGGCCACACTGGTGTCACTCCAGGATTTATGCAGCAAAGACAAACAATTAAGACCAGCATGTTTATACAAGACTTCATTTTTGCGCAAACTTGCCCATATTTTCTCTAAATATTTAACTTGAAGTAGGCACTAAAGTGGCAACTTCACTAGCATAAGGCATTAGCTACAGTAAAGGATTTAGTTTAGTATTCCATCAACCTGTGGAGTTTCTGCAATGAGTTCTTAATCCTAGATTAACTCCTTGCCTGACTTACTCCCCTTACTCCCATCTAGTGGTTACATATTTAGGAAGAGAAAGGTTTTTTATTATTATTATTTGTCTAAAAAAAGAAATCCTTATGTAGAAAAGAAAACCATAAGACATTATAGAACTAAAAATCATTACCACTAATTGGGAGTAATTTTTGTCCGTAGGTTCTCTTATTAGCATGAATAATACATATTTATTTCCTTTAAAACTTACAAATGTAACTAATTACTTGTATAGGGGTGTGTGTGTGCATGTGCACACCAGTACTGGTACTTGCACTCAGAGCCTTGAGTTCTTGCTTGGCTTTCTTTAGGAATGACACTCCACCACTTGAGCCACACCTCCACTTCCAACTTTTTGCTAGTTAATGGGAGATTTGACTGCCCAGGCAGGCTTTTAACCAGGATCCTCCGATCTTATCCTCCTGGACAGCTAGAATTACAAGTGTGAGAAACCAGCACCTGCCTAATGACTTAGCTTTTAAATGTAAAATCATATGCAATGCTAGGTGCTGGTGGCTCCTGCCTGTAATCTTAGTTACTAGGGAGGCTGAAACCAAACACACAAGACCAACTCCTTTTCTTCCCTAACTGCATCCTGCCCAGCCTGTCCATCCTGGCTTACTCTTGCAGGAAATGCAGAGTGCAGTCCAGGGACAGACTGCGAATTTCTGGGACAGGAAAGTTCTGTTCTCTTGTCATTGTGTCTCTAGTTACTACCATGGTACCCAGCACACCACTGCCGATATTCAGTGCTACCTACAATGACAGGAATTGGCCATTTAGACTGCCTTGCTATTACTGAGCCCTAGGCTGAGAGTGCCTTCCCACTATCTTTCAACCACTCAGGATCAGAGAACTTTGTCCATTTCCAACCACACTGCAGCAATGGAGCCTCCCCCTCTACCTTGGTGACTTTTTTTTTTATTGTGAAAATATTGTACAGAGGGGTTACAATTACATGGGCAAGATAATGAGTACATTTCTTATCAAGCATTGTAGCCTCCTCCTTTGTTTCCCCTTCCCATCCTTTCCCAACCTCGCCCCCCCCCCCCCCCCCCCCCCCCCCGCCCCCCCCCCCCACCAAAGGTCTAAGCTTTGTTTTTGACATAACGACTTGTACATCTCATTGTTTCAATGGGTCCACCTGTATCCCTACTAAAACAATTTGTTTTTTCCCTTCCCCTTCACAAATTATACCAACATCAAATACAGTGAAAGCAGGGGTTATACCGTGGGGGAGGGACTTGGTGACTTCTCTTGGCATGCAGTCATTAATGCTGCAGGTACTGTTCAGTTCTTCCACATAGACTGCATCTTCCCCTTACCACACCCTTCAGAGGTTTAAGAAGGTTAGAGGATTTGGTGAGGTCACAAAATAAAATGCTTGTCATAGAATCTTAGACTGAAGATGGAACCAGCAGCACAGAATCTGAACCCTAATGTTCCTGAGGGGAATCCAGAAACACTTCAACCCAAGTGTAGCTCACATTTAGGATCTACCTCATCATTTCCTTGCTCTCCTTTATTTTTTTTTATATGTTTGAGTAAATCTCAATGCAATGCTTTGTTAATAAATTATGTTGTTAAGTGAAAAATAAAACAGTCCCACTGTATTTGTGGGTTATAAGAAAACCCAATTCCTCAAAAGCCCATTAAGGCAGTATCTCTGGTAAGGAGCTAATCTAGGAAGACTGCTTCCTAAATTAAAGATGAGTCAATGAAAATTATATTAGAAATCAGAAGGAACTGAAGTTCTTCTGGTTAATTAGTATACAGTTTTCTCCCATTAAAAATAATTCTGACAGGAATTAAAATTTGAGTGGCAATTTCAATTAAGATGAGAGTGCGGCCTGGACTTGCTCCTCCAGCTGTCTAACAGGATGGGAAAATTAAGTCTTCTGTTATGTCAGCTTATACCAGTGTCTCAAATGAGCAAACAAATCAAGCTCTTGAACTTCTGAAATTCACTCCAAATAGCTAACAGGAAAGTTTTCTGGAAAAAAAAAAAGAAAAACAACTACAGATGAAACCACAGAAAAAGCTTCTATCCAGATTTACTCTGCAATTTTTGTAAATCACAATTTTGGAAAGAGGTAGGAAGCGAGTAAATTCTAAAGATAGGCTTTTTCTTAGTTATATAAAGTCAAAGATCTTATTTCTAATCTAAGAAACATTGCTTTTTCCTTAGATGCTTTCAGTTCTCACCATTTAAGGTTAGCTGAACAAAATAGTCAATGTTGAGAATTCAGTGAAATTCAATTTTTAAAAATTTAAATTGAGCTAAAAGGGGGCTGTCAGGCTGATAGGAGCAATTCCAGTGGATGCTGTTTCCCAAAGAAGCTCTCCATTGTTTGCCTTTAATGAGATACAGGCAGGCAGGGCATACACTGATACTCCAGCTGGGGTTCCAGAATGAAAAAGCTAATCTGCAAAAGAGACGGCTAGGGTGTTACAGAAAAGCATCGAGGTTGAGACAGGAGAAGTAGTGGAAGAATTTATAAATTTGCAGAGCTCATAAAAGGCTTGGTGAAGATAACGTTCAGTAGAAATAAGAATGGGTGGAGTTTTACATCCATGTGGCAAGTCAAGGCAGCCTCTAGAGACACACAAGGAAGGCTGCCAGAGGGTAAGACTTCAAGTTAGTTGAGAATGTGGGGAAAGTGTCATGTTTTAATGGGCTATAGAAGGGGACTAGGTATATGTGGGCTTCTGAATATCAAGGAAAGTCATTGTGACCCCTGGATTCTGTGGATAACCAGGGACAGCACACCCACAAATGCTAGGCAAGTATGTCTGGAAATTCCACTTTTTCCTAATGTCACCCTTCCAAACATAAGGAATACAAGTATAATGGTGGCATAGTATCTGAGTCAAGACTGATCTTGCATTAAATCCTAACTCTGATCTTCCTACTATGAAAGCTTGAAGTAACTAGTCACTTAACATTTCTAAGCCTCAGTTTCTTCATTCAGTAGAAGTGGTATAACACACATTTTGCAACACCTGGCAAAGAGTGCTTAGTAAGAATGTGCTGACGACTTCTAAGCAATGCCTGGGGAACAGATTAAAAAATTCCTACAACTCAATGATAATGAAAACACATCACAAAGAAACTTGTGGGACACAGCAAAAGCAGTCCTGAGGGGCAAATTTATTGCCCAAGGTGCCCACATCAAGTAAATAGATACAGACCAAGTAAATAATCTCATGTTGCAATTAAAACAGCTAGAAAAACATGAAAAAATGGAACCTAAAGTTACTAGACGGAGCCAGATAACCAAACTAAGAGCGGAGATTAATGTAATAGAGAATCAGAGAATCATAGCCAAAATTAACCAAACAAAAAGCTGATTCTTTGAAAAATTAAACAAAATTGATGGACTGTTGGCAAGATTAATTAAAAAAAAGAAGAGAGGAAACCCATATTAACAGGATTAGGGATGCCACGGGAAAAATCACAACACGTACCCAAGATATCCAAACAATTCTAACGGACTACTTTCAAAAGTTATACTCTCTAAAGAAAGAAAACCTGGCAGAAATGGATGCATTTTTGGAGAAATACAAGTTGCCCAAACTGAGCAAAAAAGAAGTAAATCAATTAAATAAGCCAATATCCTACAACGAGATACAGGAAGCAATCAGAAGTCTTCCAACAAAGAAAAGCCCAGGACCAGATGGATTCACAACAGAATTCTATAAGACCTTTAAAAAAGAACTAATAATACCCATACTCCTCAAGCTCTTCAGAGAAAAAGAGAAGGAGGGAGCTATCCCAAACTCATTCTACGATGCCAATATCACACTCATCCCCAAACCAGGCAAAAACCCAACCAAAAAAGAGAATTACAGGCCAATTTCCTTGATGAACACAGATGCAAAGATCCTTAACAAAATTCTAACAGAATCCAGAAACACATTAAAAAAAATCATACACTACGACCAGGTAGGCTTCATCCCAGAGATGCAGGCATAGTTTAACATACATAAGTCAATAAATGTAATGCAACACAGCAACAGAGCCAAGGTCAAGAATCACATGATTATCTCCACAGATTCAGAAAGGGCCTTTGATAAAATTCAATATTCAACATTCATTCATGCTAAAAGCTTTGGAGAAAATAGGACTAGAAGGAACATTTCTTTTTTTTTTTTATTGTAAAGATACTATACAGAGGGTTACAGTTACATGAGTAAGGTAATGAGTACACTTCCTATTGAGCATTGTTACCCCCTCCATTGTTTTTCCCCTACCATCCCTTCCCTCCCTACCTTTCCCGAGGTTCTTGTTTTTTTTTTTATTGTGATTAAGTGATTACATAATTTCCCAAATTTCACAGTATTGTGGAATAATGATGCTCATTTAAAGTCACCAGTTCATTCTAACTTTCCTGGAGCAAATTGTCTATCACAGTCTATAACATATAGCGATGTACACATGTTATACACCATACATGTGATTAGCAGCATGGGAATATTTAGTAGTGGTTCGACCACATGAGTGGGAGTTCTTTGTTTCTTAAGTCCTGTTAGTTTTGTCATATCACCTAACGTTTTGGATTTAGCATCCACTTATCAGGGAGACCATGTACCATTTGTCTCTTTGCTCTTGGCTTACCTCGCTCAACATGATTTCTTCTAGCTCCATCCATTTCCCTGCAAATGCCATTATTTTGTCATTTCTAATGGCTGCATAATATTCCATTGTGTATAGATACCACAATTTTTGGATCCATTCATCTGTGGTGGGGCATCTGGGTTGTTTCCATATCCTAGCTATTGTGAACAGTGCTGCAATAAACATGGAGGTGCACGTGTCTTTGTATATTGGTGAAGGAACATTTCTTAAAACAATAAAAGCCATTTATGACAGACCAATAGCCAAATTATACTTAATGGGGAAAAGCTACAACCAATTCTCCTAAAATCAGGACTAAAGCAAGGATGCCCACTGTCTCCACTCCTCTTCAATATAGTCCTGGAACCCTTAGCCAGGGCAACAAGACAAGAAAAAGACATTAAAGGGATCTGCATAGGGAAAGAAGAAGTTAAACTATCCCTTTTTGCAGATGACATCATAAATCATAAATCACTTCGGCAAAGTAGCAGGATACAAAATCAACCCACAAAAATCAGTTGCCTTCCTATACACTGATAACGTACAGGAAGAGAGGGAAATAAAGGGAGCAACCCCATTCACAATAACCTCTAAAAAATAAAATAATTAGGAATTCATCTAAACAAAGATGTAAAAGAACTATTAAATGAAAACTATAAAAAGTTAAAGAAAGAAATTACAGAAGACACTAGGAAATGGGAAGATCTCCCATGCTCTTGGATAGGCAGACAATATAGCGAAAATGGCAATACTGCCAAAATTAATATACAAATTCAATGCCATTCCTATTAAAATCCCAATAACTTACATCTTGGAAATACAGAAAACAGTCCAAAAATTCATATGGAACAACAAAATAGAATAGCCAAAACAATTATAGGGAATAAAGACAACATGGGAGGGATATCCAGGCTGAACTTCAAACTCTACTATAGAGCCATAATAACAAAGACAGCAGGGTACTGGCACAAAAACAGACCCGAAGAACAATGGAATAGAAGATCCAGAAATAAATCCACAGGCCTACAATCAGCTGATATTTGACAAAGGAGCCAAAGACATACAATGGAAGAAACACAGCCTCTTCAACCACTGGTGCTGGGAAAACTGGGCAGCCATATGCAGAAAACTAAAAGTGGACCCCAGACTATCACCATGCACCAATATCAACTCAAAATGGATTAAAGATCTTAACATTAAACCTGAATGTCTGAAACTACTGCAGGACAGAGTAGGAGAAACACTTGAACTAATAGGCACAGGAAGGAACTTCCTGAGCAGAGCCCCAGGGTCAAAACAAATTGGAGAGAGACTCGACAAATGGGACTACCTTAAAATAAAAAGCTTCTGCACAGCTAAAGTTATTGCAACCAAGCTAGAAAGACAACCAACTGATTGGGAAAAAATATTTACCAGCAATATATCAGACAAGGGGTTAACATCCTGTATATACAGGGAACTCAAGAAACTAATCCCTCCCAAACCTAAAAAACCAATTACTAAATGGGCAAGGGAACTAAAGAGAGACTTCTCAGATAAAGAGATAAAAATGGCAAAGAAACACATGAGGAAATGTTCACCATCCCTAGTTGTGAAGGAAATGCAAATAAAGACAACCCTGAGATACCACCTTACCCCAGTCAGAATGGCCCACATCAAGTAAGCCAAAGACAAATGCTGGAGGGGACGTGGAAAAAGAGGAACCCTAATACACTGCTGGTGGGAATGTACACTTATACAACCACTTTGGAAAGCAGTCTGGAGGGTCCTCAGAAAGCTAAATATTGACCTCTCTTATGACCCAGTCATACCACTTCTAGGCATCTATCCTGAACAACAGCAACCAGTATATAAGGACACATGCACCTCCATGCTTATTGCAGCACTGTTCACAATAGCTAGGATATGGAAACAACCCAGATGCCCCACCACAGATGAATGGATCCAAAAATTGTGGTATCTATACACAATGGAATATTATACAGCCATTAGAAGTGATAAAATAATGGCATTTGCAGGGAAATGGATGGAGCTAGAAGAAATCATGTTGAGCAAGGTAAGCCAAGAGCAAAGAGACAAATGGTACATGGTCTCCCTGATAAGTGGATGTTAAATCCAAAATGTTAGATGATATGACAAAATTAACAGGACTTAAAAAACAAAGGACTTCCACTCATCTGATCGAATCACTACTAAATAGCCCCATGCTGCTGATCATATGTATGGTATATATGTGCACACCGGAGGGAAACCAGGAGGACAACACAGAACTAGAGGGAATCCGGGAAAAACAAATAACAGTGGGACCCATCATCTGCACTGGATATTGATCAAAATGAACTAAGCAACTTAATGGCAGCGATGGGAGGGAGGGAACAAGTGGGAAAGAGGGAACAGCTGATGCTATGCAAAACAAAAGAAATGTACATACCACCCAATGCGGAACAAATAACTGTATCACAAAGCTCATAGAACTCATAAATGTTACAGACCATGATAGATAATTTGCTCCAGGAAAGTTAGAATGTGTTTGTGACTTTAACTGAATATCATTATCCCACAATACCATGAAATTTGGGAAATTATATAACCACTTAATCACAATAAAAAATTTGAAAAAAGAATGTGCTGACAGCCCAACTGCCTTATTCTGAGAAGGAAAGAATGCGAAGCACACATGTGGTAAGACCATGCACAAAAGTTAGCTGTGGCTCCTTCACTGTCCCACATGGTAACACATATACTAACAGGTAGTTTATTTTTAAAATGTTTGAAAAATGTATTCCTTATTTCAGGCATTTTACTCAATATAATTTGCAATGGCGATTAGCCACTGGAAACTCTTAACTAGTTCTTAACTAGTTTTGTTGTGTGCTATTGTTTCCAAGTTAATTTAATAGAAAGCTAGTAGGTTAATCATTTATAATTATGCTTTTTCTTTTCTTTTCTTTTTTGGTCAGTCATGGGGCTTGTATCCTGGGCCTGGGCACTGTCCCTCATCTCTTCAGCTCAAGGCTAGCACTCTACCACTTGAGACACAGCACCACTTCCGGCTTTTTCTGCTTATGTGGTGCTGAGGAATTGAACCCAGGGTCTCATCTCATGCATGCAAGGCAAGCGCTCTACCACTGAGCCACCTTCCCAGCCCTAATTATGCTTTTTCTTAAAGGATATATACACAATTTAACAAATAATGTCTGTACTAGTTAGCTATTGCTCCTATATAAAACATCCCAACCTCAGTGACTTTCAAGAACAAACACTATCACATTTACTGTCACTGAGAGTAGATGAGGACCCTGCTTCAGGCTGCAGATTGGGTCCAGGTATGTTCCACAGGTGTGCACTCTAGGCCCCACACTGATAGGACAGCAGCTATGAAGCAAGCACTCTTCTCATTACTGTTTTTACCAGTGTGTAAAACCCAATCCAAACAATGCAAGCATGTTCATTAGGGCTTCATGTCATATCCACTAACACTCCATTTCAGTCCAGTAGAAAAACCCAGCATCAGTGGGCTGGGGCTGAACAAGAATCAAAAAATACCCAAAAATTTTAAGGAGTTGGAAGTAATTATAGTCAATTATTTATCTGAATTTCTACATACAAATAAATTCATGATGACAAGACTTCCTTAAGAAAAAGTCTTACAGTAATTAATAAAGAGATTATGGAGAGATAGAGCACTAATTTTGATATTCTGAAATGAAAACTTCTGGTATTTTAATTAGTAAAGAAATGAGGCAAGTCAACATTCAGGTGTTCATTTGTAATTATGTAGGAAATAATTTCAAACATATTTGTTTTTAAATTGTCTAATGAAATTGCTATGTCACACCATCAAAAGTAATTGACATCATTATTAAAGTAAGTAAAAGATAGCAAGTCCTTACTATTTTACAAGGTTTGTAGTTGAAAACATGCATCATTTAAAAATTCATGTTTATTATTGGGAGAAAGCTCTACTACACTTGAGTTATTTAAAATAAGCTACAAAGTATATTAAGATTTAAAAAATAGAGTTTGGGGTGATGGTGCATGGTAGGTGTCTCAGGACACAGGACACTAAGATAGGAAGATTACAAGTTCAAGCCTGGGATATATAGCAAGAGCTATATAAAATATAAAAGAAATATAAATATAAAATAAATAATATATAAATATAAAACAATATAAAATATAAAAGGAAGATAAAGCATTAAGTTAATATACATTTTAAGTTTAAATATTCTTAGCAGACTTAAAATTTTAGATTGAAAAGGTATCTGAAAACAAAAGCACATTTCATCAAAAGAGCACCTGTTTGCAATTATCATTTTATAAATTACTCAGTGAACATTTGGAAACATGATTTTAATTAAGAAATATTATTACATTTGGGTATTAATATGATAAAATTCCCTGATGTAATATTTAAAGTCCATGTTGCAATGATAACAACGAATTCCTTAGTGACATTTAAAAAAATGAGTTTTATAGAAAGTTTTGTTTCAGAACCTCATTCTTCTATACCTCTGACCCCAAATATAACAGTATCAATACATCAAAAATGTCATGAACTTAACTGGGAGATAGAAAATACAGCAACAGATATTAATTCTAAGAAATTAATCTATGAATCTTTTTTTAAATGCTAATATAAACATTATTTCTATTCTACTTCCTCATATTAGTCCTCTTTTTAGAAACCTGCAATAGATCTTCTGTATGAACAAGTCTCAAATGCAAACTCCTTATGATGGTATTAAAAGCCTCCATTAGGTCATCCCAACTTAATTTTCATGGGATTTCCACAGCCTACAACTCCCCACAAAGATATGAACTGCTGGATGGGTTAAGACCTACAAGCAGAGTTCTCCCCCAAGCCAAGGCAGAACCCAATGCTAGTGGCTCATGACTGTAATCCTAGCTATTTAAGAGAGTAAGATTTGGAGGTTGCACAACCCAGGCAGAAAGTTCTGAGGACTCCATCTCCAAAATAATAAACAAAAAGCCAAGCTGGAGGCATAACTCAAGTGGTAGAGTGTCAGCTGTGAGCTTTCACGCAATCAGCACAAGGCCCTGCACTCAAGTCCTTGGTGGGAGGGAGGTACGTGGAGAATGTAGAGAGGACATGAATAAATGCTAAGAAATCTTAAATTAATGAATGAAATTAAGTCAGTGCAAGACAGGTATTGAATAAAAATATAAAATTCGGAAAAACTGAAATGGTCAAAATGATGGCTTACTCAAATAAAAACTTCAGCTGAAAGTCTCTCCCATTAGATTGGGATAAATTAAAGACAGAATATTAGGGCTTGAAGACAATATAGATGCATTAGATACAGAAGTAGTGAATCTTTCATCTGCCAAGGGCCATATGGATATTTATATTATTGATGGCCCATACCAAATTATCAATACAGGCAGACTGCCTCAGTCCACCAATAGAAAATGAGAAACACACATGTCTGTCTCATTATGTACCAAATGATTTAACAGGCTTTATGTGGACATGGGCAAGAGGTCTTTCCTGCCTTAGAACATGCCAATGATGATAGAATTTTAAAAAGAAAGGGGGTATAACAATGCTTAATAGGAAATGGACTCATTACTTTGCTTATGTAACTGTAACCCCCTCTGTACAGTAGCTTTACAATTAAAAAATATATATGAAGAAGAAAACAAAAAGGATCCTCTGAAACACCATTAAAAGACCAAATTTACAAATCATGGGCATAGAAGAAGTGCAAACTGAAGGCACAGAAAATATAGTCAACAAAATAATAGTAGAAATCTTCCCAAACATCGGGGAAGAGACAGTCACAGAGGTGCAGGAGGCTTTTGAACTCCACCTATTCATATTTAATATAAGCATATTATTATTAAAGCATTGGGCACACAGAACAAAGAAAATTGAAAGAGAAATATAAAAATGTCAAATATAAAAGTAAATTCATCAGAATAACAGCAGATTTATTTTCCTTTTTCTTTTTTTTTAATTGCTGAAACTAAGGCTTGAACTCAAGGTCTTGAGCTTTAGCTTGGCTTTTTCTGGGGCTCTACAGCTGGAGCCACACTCCCACTTCTGAGTGTTTTGCTGTTTCATTGAAGATGAAAACTTCCATGATAAAAACTAAAGGAGTTAATGACCACTAAACTAGAACTGCAGAACGCATTTAAGGAATCATAAAAATAGAAGAGGAAGATAAAAGCAGCCATGAATATACAGGAAACATACAGGAAAGAATAAATCTCATAAATGGGCAAATAAGCAAAGGACGCATAAAGGAGAAGCATGTACTCCCCCCCCCACACATATATACACATATCACAGATTACAATGTAGCTTCTAATAGTAACTCTAAATGTCAAGGGTCTCAATTCTCCAATCACAAGGCAAAGACCGGTAAATTGGATTTTAAAAAACAAAAACAAGATTCAGCCAAGCACCAGTGGCTCATGCCTGTAATCCTAGCTACTCAGGAGGCTGAGATCTGAGGACCATGGTTCAAAGCCAGCCCAGGCAGGAAAGTCCCTGAGACTCTTTTTTTTTTTTTGAGGGGGGGTCCGGTTGTGGGGCCTGAACTCTGGGCCTGGGCGCTGTCCCTCAGCTCTTCAGCTCAAGGCTAACGCTCTACCACTTGAGCCACAGCGCCACTTCCGGCTTTTTTTTCTTTTTGCTTATGTGGTGCTGAGGAATCGAATCCAGGGCCTCATGCATGCAAGGCAAGCGCTCTACCACTGAGCCATCTTCTGAGCCCCCCTGAGACTCTTATCTCCAATAAAACACCAGAAAACTGGAAGTGATGCTGTGACTCAAATGGTAGAGTGATAGCCTTGAGCTGAAGAGCTGAGGGACAGCGCCCAGGCCCAGAGTTCAAGCCCCAAGACTGACAATAAACAAACAAACAAACAAACAAATAAATAAAAATAAAAAACAAGACTCAGCACACATTGCCTACAAGGAATGTGCTTCATTAGTGAGGTTAAACATTGGCTTAGAGGAGAAGGATGGAAAAGGTTTTCTAAGCAAATATGAAAACAAGCAGGAGAAGCTACACTGGTTTCTAACAAAGCAAATTTAAACTAAATTTAATCCAAAGAGACAAAGTCACTTCCTATCGATAAAGGGAATAACCCAGTAAGAGATTGTAGATATACATGCATCAAATGGCAGCATACACACTTTCATAGCACAGATGCTACGGGATATAAAAATACAGATTAACACCCACCCCAATACAATAGTATGTAATACCTCATTTGCTCCAATAGACAGGTGGCCCAGAAAAAAAATTGAAACTTCAAAATAAGTGGCACTATAGCCAAATGAACTGAATAGTCATCTGTGTAATATTTTCCCCGAGTAACAGAATATACATTCTTGTCAGCAGCCTACAGAATTTTCTCCAAACTAGATCATATCTTTGGTCCTAACAAATAAAAGAAAACTGAAATAATTTCCTATATTTTATCAAACCATATGGAATAAAACTAGAAATCAGTAACAAGGGAAACTGCAAGAAAATATCCAAACACAGGGAAGCAGAACAATTACTTTGATATCAAAGAAATAAGATAGGAAATCCTAGAATCAAATAGAATTGAAACCAAACATTCCAGAATCATTGAGACAGACAAAGGCAGTAGTCAGAAGTAAATAAAGAAAATGAACGCTAAAAGAGCAATATAAAATAGTTCAAGGAAAGAGTTAACTCTTTCATGACAAGTAAGATTGACAAATGCTTGGTCAAACTAACCAAAACAATGAAGAAGTTTGGGGATATGGCTCAAATGGTAAAGTGCCTGGCAAGCACAAAACCCTCAGTTCAAACCCCAGTACTGTTACCAAAAAATAAATAAAGTAAGCCAAAAAAAGAAGAAAGAAAGGAAAAAAGGAGGGAAAATATCCAAATTAACAAAATTAAAAATGACAAAGAGGGTACCATAACAAACACTGATGAAATCATGAGGGAATACTTTGAAAACATATTTAGTAAACCAGAAAGTCTGGGAAAAAATGAATAAATTTCTAGATATATATGACCTACAAAAATTGAACTGGAGGATATAAACCACCTAAACAAATCTATAACAAGCAATTAAATTGATGGGCTAAGTCTCACAACAACAAAAAAAGCCCAGGATCAGATGGATCACTGCTGAGTTCTTCAAGAAAGAGAGAGAGAGATAGAGACAGGCAGACAGGCAGAGAATGGATACACACACACACACACACACACACACACACACACACACACACACACAAATTTAAACTATTTTTACCACAAACACTAAAATAAACATAAAATACAATTTTCAAATGATATAATTTTTATCATTATGAGCTTTATTAAATGAGTGTGTTTCATATATCAATATAATGGAATACCTTGTAGCTAATAGTAATGACTGTGAAGATATACTTACTGACATACAATATTTTTTTACAAAACATTATATGGAGCTGGGTGCCAGTGGCTCAGGCCTGAAATCTAGGTTAAGTACCTAGAGGCTGAGATCTGAGGATCAGAGTACAAACCCAGCCCAGGCAGGAAACTCAGTAAGACTGTTATCTCCAATTAACTACCCCAAACCTCGATATGGAGCTGTGGTTCAAGGGGTAGAGCACTATCCTTGAGCAAAAAGAAGCACAGAGACAGCACCCAGGTCCTGACTTCAAGCCCTAGGACTGGCACCAAAAAACAAAAAGAAAAGATTATACCTAAGTTTGTAAGGTGTTCTTCCCATTTTATAAAAACATTATGTACGTAGGAATCAATGTATCTAACTTATTGTGTAACAAGAGTGGAAGAACACATGCCAAAGTCTTAATAGCAGCTTGTCAGAGCAGGAATACAGAAGACACCAAACCTGAGGCAAGTATCACAATCATTCTTTCAGTCAAGCTAAGTAGATCAGGATACTCAATAATCAGATCAACAGAGAAAAACTAATCATGATTTGGTGTGTCTCTTAAATTGAAGATAGATTTTTTTAATATGTATTTCATATGTCAAGCCTCCGGATAGTCCAGTAAATATCATTATAGGGCCAGACTTTAATTAGATTTAGAGTTGAAAACAATTAATGCTTATTTAAATACGTAGAAATTTGGATCCACGGTCTTTTTGCACTTAGAAATAGATGTCACAGGATGATGAGGAGCAAGGATGATAATGTTTAAGTGGATTTTAAAGGCCAATAGGGGGTCTTGAAAAGAATAATGGCTACTACTCTTTTAAAAGACATCAAGTAAATTAAAAAGAAAAACCTCTTGTTTCCATATTTTGGAGTTCATTTTGCTTCGCATCCTCTTATATGGTCATATGTACATAGCTATTGAGCTATTCTGCTCATCTGCTAGGACTATCCTAGACATACTAATTATTACAAATTATTGTACATACATTAGGGAATTAGGGAAGGGAAGGGGAACAACAAAATGGTGAGACAAAGGACAAAGGACAATGCAACAGTGATACTCACAAGACAATATTTTGGAAATGAACTGTACATCTTGGTGGAGGGGATTGGGAGGAGGGAAAGCAGGAGAAAAATGAAGGAGGGGGTCACAAGTCCGATAAGAAATATACTCACCTTACACATGTAACGGCAACCCCTCTGTACATCACCTTGACAATAAAATTAAATTTAAAAAATAAAAGACATCAAATATTTCTAATAAAAGATGGCTGGGTATTCTACAGCAATATTTTTCAATCTAAGGGTTATATATCTATTATCAGAGGCTTGATCTTTTAAACAATACTTTTAAAATGTTTATGATAATCTAAAAAAATTAAAGATAAGCAACATACATCTATTGGATAGCTTGTGTAACTGCCATGAGGTGTTTTTTTTTTTTTTGGTTTTGGGTTTTGGTTTTTTTTTTTGGCAGGAGTCTGTATGTACAACTGAGTTTATGTCAGCTAACATCATGAAAAGTTATATGACTGGAAGGTCCCATGGTCTACATAAGCAGAGAAGTCAAGGAGCCCAGGACTATCTTTTTCTATATGAAGTTATATAATTGTACTAGAAATAGTCATAATTGCAAGTAAAAATGTTTTCCTATTTTTATTTCAGAGCAATAATTTCAATTTATTTAATATCTTAGGCTAACATTACCTTCAAGTGATGAAATTTTACAGAGTTATTAAGTGATGCCTCTTTTATATGCTAATCCAAGATCACTCAGTGGCAGAATTTTGTGACATATGAAGCCTCATTAGCCTAACTTCTAAACAAAGACTTAAAGGTATTAATATTTTTATGAAGAATAGCATGCAAGTGGTCACAACTGGAAAGTTTAATATAAATGCTTGCCAAATGAAGAAACAAACCATGCCAAGTCATTTTCTAAAGTCATGCTACTCTAGATTGGTTCAAAGAAAATGCATCAGAATAATGTCTTAATATTATTTTAACTATATAACTTAATAATGACTTAATATAAATGTAAATGTTCCATAGGAAGTATACTTGCTGACTGATCAGAAAGTCACAGACACAATTGATTTTTATGACTCAACATCCTTGAAGATAAATATCTAGAGGAGACTCTAAATGAGAAATAATTGTAAGATGATATGAAAAGTACATTCCAATTTTCCAGGGGATGAGAGAAACAAGAAATCTTCATTCCCTTTCCATACATATCACTGTGCATAAAACAATGAATATATTAAGCCCAAAATAAGATCCAAAAGGCATATATGGAATTAAAATAAGCAATACTGTACACTGAAAAGCAATATAACTTAGTTTCAAATGTTTCAATATTGAACAGTAGAAATATATTACTTATTTTTTTTAAATCTTAGTAGTTCACAAAAATGAAGATTCTGTATTCCTCCAATACTAAATTTTAAGAAAACAGATTTTTTTGTCTCCAATTTCTGGGTGGTACTAATCTAGAAGCCAGCAAACATTCCTAGTCTCATTCTTAAGAACTGATGAAATACAACTGCAAAAACTAACAGTTTGAAAGCTGAGCTTGCCAGAAAAAGAAAAGAGTAAGAGCAAAATGTTTTTATAACTTCCTCAAACTTCTTCAAAAGAAAAATCAAAGTGAAAGCCAACAATTTTTTTAAGAATTGCTTCAGTGAACATATGCGTATACACACCCATAATCACAATGTAGGAGATGTGAGGATACATTTGACAAATGACTAATCCCATAAAATCTAATTTATAACACAGAATATTGCCCAATACTATACTCAAACAACAATTTTCCTCTCCGCTGATCTATGCTGAGCCCTGAAAAAGGAAATCTCTTTTCGTCCAAAATCTAAAAGAAATTTCATATCAGCAGGATGTCTAATGAGTTAAGTCAATTACTAAGCCACTATTTCAATCTGTGCAGCAAAGAGTCTAGAATGCAAAAATAATTTCTATTGTATCCTGCTATTTTGGACAAAAACTAATTTCCTGCCCAACCGTGGGGATTACATAACACCACACCAATGGAAAGTCATGTAGATAGAGATCAAACTCCAACAATTAAAAAGAGACACACACTGCTATTCACTGTTATACAGATTTTAAAAGCTAAAACTATACTCTTAGAAAAGTACACATTTAGACATGAAGTGAAAATAAGAAATATCATGATTAAAGACAGTATATTATTAACATTAAGATCATGATTAAGCAAACCATATAGAAAAAGAGATGAAGGGGAGAGAGAGAACCATTTTAAAAATATAGGGAAATATAGCTGTAATTTTTTTCAATGTGTATTGAACTGTAGACAACTAATTTTAGAGATTAAAAACAAACAAATAAAAAGCAAACACCCACACAATTAGAGAGTTAATACAGAGAAAACACTTCCAACTAGATGATGCAGGTTGGAGGAAAAGCACGCTTTACATTCCCTTGAGCTGGAGGCAGACAGACCTCAGGAGGACCACAACGCAAGAGATACCATTTGTGGCTCTCTGTGAGGTCCTGGAACATTCTGTGTTATTCAATTTTTAGATTGCAGAAATCATACAAGGCAGCCAAGACAATTAGTCTTCTTTCTCTAATCTACATTATTGGCCACTATTCATAGAATGTAATTGAAATTGCCAATATAAAAGTCACACAGAAGATTTGAAAGCCAAATTTCTTTTTTATTATTTTATGATTTTTAATTGTTATTATAAAGATGATAAGGTTACCATTCCATAAGTCAGGTAATGAATACATTTTTTTTTTTTTGCACAATGTCATCCCTTCCTTAGCTCTCTCCCATCCCTACTCACAAGTGTATAGTTCCTTTTCTTTTCTTTTCTTTTTTTTTTTTTCCGGTCGTGGGCCCTGAACTTTGGGCCTGGGCGCTATCCCTCAGCTCTTCAGCTCAAGGCTAGTGCTCTACCACTTGAGCCACAGCTCCACTTCCGGGTTTTTCTTTTTGCTTATGTGGTGCTGAGGAATCGAACCCAGGGCCTCAGGCATGCAAGGCAAGCACTCTACCACTGAGCCAACTTCCCAGCCCCCTTTTCTTTTCTTTTTTGCCAGTCCTGGGACTTGAACTCAGGGCCTGGACACTGTCCCTGAGCTTCTTTTACCCAAGGTTAGCACTCTACCATTTGAGCCACAACGCCACTTCTGGCTTTTTCTGTTTATGTGGTATTGAGGAGTCAAACCCAGGGCTTCATGCATGCTAGGCAAGCACTCTACCACTAAGCCACATTCCCAGTCCTGTATAGTTAATTTTCAACATAGTGTCTAGTGAGTACCACTGCTGCATTTGTTCACCCTCCATCCCACTGTTTCTGTGTTCCCCCTTTACCATACTCCCAAGATAGATAAATGAACAAACAGGGAGCTCATTTCAATGAATATTATTTTATATAATCAGAGGCACAGAGGTATTGCCTTTGTGTTTCTCTCCTAAGATAGCCTCCTTTTGTCTCACTGTGTGTGAATGCCTAGAGTCCTGTATAATTTATCATGCCCCAGTGTATTTTAGATCTATGAAAGCTAACAATTAGAATAATACATTACAGAAGACTGACACATACACAAAAAAGTAACAAAAAATATGAACTGGCAAAAATTACAATCCACAGTTTATATTTCATGTCCCATGCACTCAACTGTGGCCACTAATCATAAATTGATATTTATTACTGAAAGGTTATCAACCTAATATTATTAAAAGTACTGAATCCAAGTTAGCAAAAATATCTAGCTTTAATTTGGCCCATAACTACACTGACAAAAAAATGTGTACAAGATGGTAGTGATGACAAATGGCTTCAGTATGGTGCTCAATTGTTTGGTGGGACTCTAGTTGAGGTGTTGCTATCAAGGTATTTTTTAGATGTAATTGACACTCATAATTAGTTGACAATCACATAAAGGAAGCTAGTCTCCATAGTGGGAGGGAATATTATCCCATCAGTTGAAGTGACTGAAGTTTCAACTAATTAAACAAAAACATGCTAACACTGTTTGACAGGAACATTTTATAAACATCATAGAACTTGAAGAAATTTAATTGGATAGAAACATAACTCAAAGAAGTTTTCTAAGCCTGGCCAACAATAGGAGCAAATAACATACCTAATTGTGATTTATGGTATCTGCCTCTAATTCACAATGTCATTCATTATGAATATTTAAGAAAATTATTTGCAAACAGATAAATGACATTTTTAACCCAAGGTGGCAAACTTGAAACCTAAATGCCAGGAGAATAAAAACTGTGGGAAGTTGCAGGTATAGGGAGGAGTTGAGCTGGATATGGCTGTACACACCTATAATCCCGGCACCTGGGAGGCTAAGGCAGGAGGATTTCAAGGCCAGTCCAGGTTTACATATAAAGACCCTACATATATTTGTGTCAAGGAGGTACAGCAGGAATCTCAGGTGGAGAGGCAAGTTTACATTAAGCAATGCAAAAATGGCTGTACTTCTTTCCAATAGAATGCATCAGCTCAAAGTGAATTCAGCAACTGCCAATTTGTGACCATTGGACTAGCTGAAAGAAGTAAACAGAAAATTAATTTTATTTAAAAAGAGTATATCTATGCATATCTGAAAATGCAGATAAGGTAATAAGGAACTTCTGTTTGATAAGCACCTTTCTTATAAGTATTGAGACATATTTGTGTACTAAAGCCTATACTATCACAGAAAAATGTAAAACAGCCGCTGCTAACTATCTGTGACCCAATTATGCCAGACATGGTGCTATATCTGTATGGGCTAAGAGCTCTAAGAAGAAATTTGAATTTCTGGAAGGAAGAGAATTTTAGGAAAAGGAATTTATAAAGAGGTGCAATCACTTGGGAGAGACAACTGTAAAGGAGATACTGGGCCAGGTAAACCTAAGTGACTTTAGAAAGAATGGGGAGGGGACAAGCCCCTCACACCTGGACTTATGGTATTCAATTGTTAGAAGCACTCCTCAGCAACTGTTGTGGGAAAGCTGCCTGAGCAGGGAGAAATACTCATTCAAGCCAAGGGAGGATGGGTGAGGTTCGGGAGTAGTAAGGAGAAGAAACATGCAACAAGATATGTCAAACTAGTTTGAAAACAAAACTAATATACTGGAAGATAAAGCAAGGAAACTAGCACACTGCAAAGCAAAAATTATTAAGAAAGCCAATGCTATTATCTCCCATCCTAGTTACTTGGGAGGCTAAGAACAGGTAGGTTATGGATCAGGCCCAGGCAAGACAGAAAAGCTTGGGAGAATCCTTAATCCTTAACTGCACACGGTGATAGACACCTGTCATTCTAAGCTACCTGGGAAGATAAGATTGGGAGACCCACAGTTTCAAGTCAGCAAGAGAAGAAAAGTCTGTGAGTCTTCATCTCTACTGAAGGAAGCTAGATGTGGTGGCAAGAGCCTGTATTCCCAGCAGCAAGGGAAAACCTAAAAGTAGGAGGATCACAGTTCAGGCATGGGCTTAGGGTGAAGTAAAACCCTATCCTCATGAAAAACATTACTTGGGAATGGAGTCTAGTCCAGTGGTATGTATTATACCAGCTTAGTGAGTGAGAGGCTCTGAGTTCAAATCCTAGTACTACAAGAAACAAAGTAATGTCAGTCACTGGGGAAAAATATATGAGGAATGGAAAATAGATCCAATTTGCAAATGCCAGAACAAAAAGAATGGAAGTAATGATCAAAAATCAACACTCTGAAGTAAAGAAAAAACTGAATTTTCAGATCAAAGGAACTCACAAAATGCCAGGCAGATCTAATGTAGGGGAAAAGGCATACTCAATATTTATTATGAGCAAGTATATTTTTTATTGTGAAAATACTGTACAGAGGGGTTACAATTACATGGGCAAGATAATGAGTACATTTCTTATCAAGCATTGTAGCCTCCTCCTTTGTTTCCCCTTCCCATGATCAAGTATATTTTTTAAAAGTCTTATAAGATTAAAGAAAGCAGAGAGAGAATATTTACCTAAAAAAAACTAAATGTTCTCTTAGTTGCACTTAAAACTCACATTGTAAAATACATAGATGAATTGTAAAAGTCACGCTAATGATTTTAAACTTTATCTTTACTTAGGATGACAGTAGACAGGAAATTAAACAAACACCTGGCAAGTTGATTGGAAGACTAGAAGAAAAGAAAAGCTTTACATTTAAGTAGCTTTAATGACATAGTTTTTTCCTGCTATTTAAACAGGATGCCCCCGAGTTTCATTTTGCACTGGGCCCCAAAAATTACACAGCTATCCCTGCCAGAACATGACAGCCTCCTTCCTAGACAGTCTCCTGGCTTTCTCTCCTCATCTTTCTCCCTTCCTTTTCACAGCAGCAAAAGAACTCTTTTAAAACCCTAAGTAGAAGCCAGGTGCTGGTGGCTCATGCCTGTAATCCTAGCTACTCAGGAAGCAGAGATCTGAGAATCATGGTTTGAAGCCCAGCCCAGGTAGGAAAGTCCATGAGACTCTTATCTCCCATAAACTACTCAGAAAAAGCCACAAGTGGGGCTGTGGCTCAGATGGTAGTGTGCTAACCTTGACTACAAAGAGGATCAGGGACAATGCCCAAGCCCTGATTTCAAGCCCCAGGACTGGAGGGGGAGGGAGACAGAGGGAAGCACCCTAAGTAGATCACCTGAATCCTGCTCAAAACTCTCCAGCAGAAGAACCTAAAATAAAAGTTACTTCCTACTCAAGGCCTAATTGGACTCCATCATCTGACTTTCCTACACAAACCCTAATTATGTTCTTTCTCTCACAACCCTTGGGCCCTACCAGCCTTCTATGGTTCTGTACAGAACATGGTCCTGGTCCAGAAAGCTTTTACCCCAAACTTCCTGGAACACATCATCTAATGCAGTCCCCAAAGCCTTCATTTTGCTTTCTCAGAGCACTTGCTGCTGTCCCATACTGTGTTACTTATTTGTTGTTTCCCCTGAAAGACGGCAAGGGCCACAAAAGCTAGATCCTGTATGAGTCTGGCTTACCACCTACATCTGCAACCCAAAGGGCAAGTTAGTACCTTGGGGGATTTAATGGGAGGTGGAGGTTGGTGGTAAGTTTTTCTGCCTATTCTTGACCTAGTCAGTTGGGACAGAAATCATACAAAGTAAAAATAAATAAATAAATAAATCATACTGAATGACTCAAAAAGTCCCTAGCAGTCATGTGCCAGTGGCTTACGTCTGTAATCCTAGCTACTCAGGAGGCTGAGATCTGAGGATTTCCACTTGAAGCGAGCCCATCAGGAAAATCCATGAGACTCTTAGCTCCAATTAACTAGCAAAAGGCAGAAGTGGAGCTGTGGTTCAAGTGGTAGAGCCGCTAGCCTTGAGTAGCCTTGAGCCTTGAGACAGCGCCCAACAATCTTAACCCCCACCCCCAAAAAAGAAGAAAATACATTCCTAGTTTTCATGTCTAATTAAAGATGCCCAACATTACACTTAGAAATTACAATATTACAAAGCAACAGAGAAAGCAGAAAGGTTAACAGAATTCCTAAATTGTTCAATAGAAAAAAAGAACAAAATTACTGACAAATAACAGTCTGATGATGATAGTACTTACTCAATAAATGCAATTTCTACTATATGTGCACATAATATCATAATATGGACTTCCTGATAAGGGAGTAAAACCGTAAGTACATTCATGATTGGAATTGCTGCTTCACTGATGAAAATGTTAACCAAAAACTTTAACTCAATGAAAGTGTGCAATTAAAATTTTTTATTATTGATGCCTTACTTCCTGCAGAACTGCCTAAAACTATTACCTGGTATAACGTAGGGAAGTGCTGGTGGGACCAAAGATGATTAGTTTCAAGGTTTCACATATTTTTTTAAAATCTTTGAGTAGCTATACAAAGGAGTTGCCATTCAAGGAAGCAATATTGTGTCTACTGGAATCTATGTCTCAATCTTTTTCAACACAATACAGATAAATATTTTACTCTACAAAATAGTTCGAAAGTAAATTTTAAATAACTCACAGATAAAAGTGTATAGTCCTTATTGGTAAGGTTTACTCAATAGGTGAGTCTGTTTGCTGTTTTCTGCTCTACTGAAGACTGAACTCAACGATCTTGTCCTCACTAAGCAAGACCTCTATTACTTGAGCCACCTTTCCCACCCCTGGCCCCAGCCCCAGTACTAGACAGCTCTATGGTTCTATGATAAAGTATCTGAGCCACATGGTCAGGAATAGTCCCACAATGAGCCCACTTCTTCATGTCAATCCCATCACTGACAAAGTGGCTGAGGAAGCAACTTAAGGGACAAAGGATTTCTTTGGGCTTATGGTCTCAGAGGTTTCAGCCCCCGGGCGTCTGCAATTCAAATCTAGACATTATACTTGGGATGCATTGATGAGATAGGGACAAAGAACTGGGACCTGAGTCTTCAACCTATTGAGAAGAACCAAAGATGGAGATTGGAAGGGACTGTCACTAAACCAAGGGGAAAAAACCCTGAGCAGAGTACTCTGGAGGCCAAGAAGACAGGTGTTCCAAGAAGAAGCAACCACCCGGTGTTGGGAGGCAGCGTGATAGGTGAGGACAGAAAATTGGATGTTGAACTTAATAATTAGACTTCACTGGAACTAGAGCAGTAAGAGCATGAAAGTACAATACTGGAGCAAGAGGGGAGGGGAGCAAGTGAAGTCAGGGAGCAGAGACAAGTAGGAAGAAGGAGAGTAGGCAATGCCTGCGGGAGACACAGGTCTGGAGTGGGTAGTGAGTTTTTGTTTGCATTCATTTCTTTGTTTGTTTTGGTGGTGCTGAGCTGTGAACTGCTAGGCAGTGTGCTCTATCACATGAGTCTCAGCAGCAGTTTTTTGTTGATTTTTCAGATTGGGTCACCAGAGCAGGCCTCAGACTATGATCACCCTACAGGCATGTATCATCATGCCTGGCTGTTTGTTGAGCTAGGGGTCTCCATAACTGTTTTGCCCAAGGCTAGGTTGGCAGGTCATGATCCTGAATAGCTAGGATTACAGGTGTGAGCCACCACACCCAGCTGTTTGTTTTAACATATGAGAGGTATGGTAGCTCATCTGCTGCTGGTGATGACCCAAGGACAGAGAGGAGGATGGCAGGACAATATCCTCAGGAGGCAGGAGGCTTAGGGTCCGGAGCATAGGGCTTTTGTCTTCAGGAGAAGGCAAGTATGAGGCACAGACACAGGTGGGCTGGTGACAGGAACATGAAGTCAATCAAAGCTTCTGGGGCTGAGAATCTTGTGAAAAGGTGATGATTCAGGAAGTCTAGGAAAGGGCCTGGAAATCTGCATTCTAACATGTTTTCCAGAGATGCTGGGAGTAATGGTCTGTGTACTACACTGTGAGTAGTAAGAAACTACACACTATTTGTTGCTGTTGTTTTCTTGTTGGTGGTATGTGTGGTGTTGGTACTAGGACTTGAGAAATCAGGGCCTTGGCTTTTTTGCTCATGACTAGACCTCTACTACTTGAACCACTGAACCATATCTGTGGGATACAGCAAAAGCCTGTCTCACAAAAACAAAAAAGAAATCTAACTTGAAAGTTAAAAGCAAAGCAATGGCCTTTCATCCTCTTCCTCCTACGGCATTACATGGCTGTATGGGTTTTTGAAAAAATTAGTGAACATTATCTTATGACATGGATATACTACAATTCTAACTGAACATTAACTGTAATTTCCACCATTAACAATAGTGCACATGGAACTGGAGGCATGGCTCAAGTTGTAGAGCACCAGCCATGAGTGAAAAAGCTGAGGGAGAACACATGGCCCTAATTTCAAGCCCCAGTACCCCCCCCCCACACACACACATTGTGCATGGTAAGATGCAAAATCTACATGTCTGCTTATTTTCTAGGAACATATTCCTGTAAGTGGAATTACAGAATAAACAAAGGATATGAGCATCTTTAAGGTCTTGTTTACAGACTGGTGACCTTGCAAATTTTCATATCAGTACACAGTCCAGGCTGCCTCTCCTCATGTGCTTCTCATACTGGCTGCTGCCATTCCTTTCTCTTCTTTTCTTTCCTGTTCTTGATTGAGGTGAATTTCACGTAACACAGAATTGACCACATTAAAATGAACATTATTTAGTAGCATTCTGTATATTCACAATGTTGTGCTACATTCCTTTCATCTTTGACAGTTTGATTGGTTGAAAAAGTTCTTTTTAATTTCCTTAACTGATAGAGATTTCAAACCTTTTTCATATGTTTGTGATGGTTTTTCTTCTCTCCTGGCCACCTTTTCTATTTGCATTTTAAGAGTTTAATGTTTCAGCTTTAATATTTTACTGACAGCATTTATCCTTGTTCTTTTGATGTTTGTTTTTTTCAGTGTGCTACGGCTGCTGTTCTGAGGTGCTAGGGATTGAACCCAGGGCTGCATTCATGGGCAGCAAGCTCTTTACCATTTGAGCCACACCCCCAGCATATATAACACATATTATTTCAACTCTATTTTGATTATTTACCCTTTTAAATTTTTATTTCAAAGTGTTAAAAATCCATTGTAGTTACATAACTGATTTACCTTTTGACAATAACTTTGACTTATAGTGACTTTGGCATATTAGGTTTTAAGTATTCAAAACTAGGGTACACTGTTACATTATTTTTTGCCTTCCAGCTTATTAGACATGCATTAATTCCAAGATTTGGTTCCTGTAAACGCTAGAGCTTTCATCATTTAGTGTTTTATACTTAAGTTTGCAGGAGGAGGGAAGTAATGGGGATTGAACTCAGGGCCTCATACTTGTTAGGCAGGTGCTCTACCGCTTGAGTCATGTCTCCAATCCCTTTTTGCATTGGTTATTTTCTTTTTTGCCACTGCTGGGGCTTGAACTCAGGGCCTGGGTGCTGTCCTTGAGCCTCTTTGTGCTCAAGGTTAGTGCCCTAGCACTTAAGCCTCAGCACCACTTTCACTTTTTCTGAGTAGTTATTGAAGATAAGAGTCTCACAGACTTTTCTGTTCAGGCTGGCTTCAAACTGCAATTCTCAAATCTCAGCCTCCTAAGTAGCTAGGATTACAGGTGTGAGCCACTGGAGCCCAGTTTGCATTGGTTATTTTCAATGCAGAATCTTGTTTTATGCATGGGCTGCAATTCTCCTGTATGTGCTTTCCCATGATACTAGGGATGAGACATGTATTACTGTGCCCATCCATTGTGATTCCCTGGTAGCTGAGATAACAGGCAAATCCCACTATACCCACCCATTGATGGACAGGGAGTCTCCTGAACTTTTATGCTCGGGCTAACCCTGATCTCTGCCTCACAAGTAGCTAGGATTACAGGCTTAAACAACTGAGTCTGCCTTTTTACAGTATGAGTTCATAACCTAACAGGATCTATTTGATAAGAGAAAAGAAACATTTTTTCAAGTAGTTAACCAGTAATACTTAGTAATTACTAAGTAATATGTCTAAATTATATAGTAAGCACATTGTATTAGGGTGTTTCTAGGCTTTCTAACTGGCCTTATGTGTATTAAATTACACTGTTAAAATTAAGTACAAGACCGGATGACAGTGGTTCATGCCTATAATCCTAGCTAACTAATCCTTCTAACTCAGGAGACTGAGACCTGAGGACCATGGTTCAGACCCAGTCCAGGCAGGAAAATCTGTGAGACCCTTATCTCCAATTAATGACAGAAAAAGATGGAAGTGGCACTGTGGTAGAGTGCTACACAAGTGGTAGAGTAATAGCACCCAAACCCAGAGTTTCAGCTCCAGGACTGCCTAAATAAATAAAGTACAAGTTTAACTTTTCTAATTCTTCGAAGTAAGTTTTAGAAGCATTTTGTCATTTCTGTTTATGTGGGGTGAATATGGCAGTACTAGAGTTTTTACTCAGAGCCTTGTGTTTGCAAAGGAGGTGCTCTACCATCAGAGCTCTAATTTGTCATTTCTTTAAACAATTCCTAGGAGATAAGTAATCATTAGTTAAGATGTTTTAGGTTCTAATAAGTGAAAACCTAATCCACGGGGCTTGAATAACAACATTATTATGAGCTCAATGGTAGGCAAATTTCTATCAATGTCATTAATTTATGTTTCTCCACCTCACCTCTACCAGTTCTGTCATCATCATGCTCAGTTCACCCTCATGGATATAAGATGGTTGGCAGAAGAACATGGAGCATTTCATCCTCACTCACATTTAGCAAGAGACTAAAAGGCACTAGCAAGTCATTTTTGCATGTTACCCTGAGTCCTGTCTACCTTCTCATTCATCTATCAATCCCAACTAAGAAAGACAGGATTAAAATTATTTGCTTGGACTAATCTGGGCTTCCTATAGTAGCATCCATTCTGGCATGGAACAGAGCTTGTAGAGAATCACAATTTTCATTTCAGTCACTTTAAATTCATTTCAGTTACTCTAAATTCATTAATTAATCTGAAATGTATTCCTATCTCTGCAGTACTCTTTTCATGCAAAGACACAGCACCCTTCCATTTATCCAAATACTCTTCTTTTCCTACTGTATTTCAGAACAGGTCTGTGATTTCCTTCACATATATTCTGCACATAATTTTTAATTTATGTTTTGATATTTTTATTTAAGGTTCTATAGTGAATATGGTCTTATTTTCTGTCATATTTGCTGTCTATACAAATACAAAAATTGGTTTATTAATGCATGAATGCTTTTAATCAGAGTGCGGCACTAAAAACTGCAACTTGTAACCTGAACATCCTCTCCTGTGACTGACATTTTTCAGCCCTTGGGTATTTGTTCATATCTCTTGCCCTGTGTCCTCCAAATAAAAAAAGCACTGTTTCTAAATGTTGTACTATGACCTTAGAGTCAGACCTTGCTTTTAACTACTGTGAGGATCGTAGTAGTAGCAAAGCTGAGGAGAAATGACAAATAAATTACCCTGTCAGTCCTTTCTCTTAGGAATGAACATAGAAGCTTCTAGCTTGTGGAAGTGTGGTGCATCTATCAGCTTTCTCTGGATTTCTAAGGCATGATTCTAAAGAAATAGCTCATATTACTTTTAAGCCTGTACATTTGTAGAGGCAGCTTTAATGGGCTCAAAGCATGAGATCAAGTCTTTGCATTGGTAACTAACAGACTATTTAGCACTATATTTCCATGGGAATATATTAAGACTATAGTCAATTGCAATACAACACTTTCTAAAGAATAAATTACATATGTTCAAGCTTACTTAAATGATTTAAATTTTTATATTCAGTCATGATTTATTTGACTATGAATAAATCATTTAAAATTTTCCAAAGGCTAAAATTTTGGGAAAACACATGAGTATTAATCTTTCAAACTTTTCCAGTTGCTTTCATTTACATTTTGACAAAAATAAATTCAAATTAGGTACATTTTGAATATAATTACACTTTAAAATATTTTAGAGAAGAGGTGACAGTGATCAGGTGCATTGCACTCATCCTAACTTCTGGAACGAAACCCCTTAGCACAGTTACTTCATAATTTTTTTAATATTTTAGGTCATTACTTGATTAGAACAAAAATTAAGAGAACATCTTGATTATAATAAAATTAGTGATTTTTAAAATGAAAGCAAAGAAAATAAGTTTTATAAAACAGATTATGATTCATGCATTATTTTCTATTACCATTGCTCCCAAAATGTTGGTGTGTCATCAGAATACCCAGATATGCATAATTACTCAATCTAACAGTTTTTAAATTTTTGCAAGCTTACATCTGTAGAAAACATGGCTTAATAATTTTTATTTACATTTTCAGTTTTCTTGTCATGGAAGGTTTAACAAGGCATGGGGGTTAGGGTATATTTCATTAGCAGTTTATTAGCTTGATATAAAAGTCAATATTTAAAAAAACATAAAAGAGTCAATATCTAAAATAATAAGACTTGTGAAAAAATAAGACTTTGGCCTTCACTGATGCTCCTACTGGACTCTTCAGTATTCAGAAGTGTACCTGGTCTTGTGTCCTCTGTAGTCTCATAGATTAGTGAGCAAATTACATCAGGGCAGTACGACTGCTGACAGTCTAATCATATCCCAGCCCAGCAATGCTAACAGAAAGTAAGTATTGTTATCCTGTTACTAGTCCTCGTGAATCACATGTTCATAAGACTCATCTAACAAATCTAGGGCCATGACCATTGAGCTGTATTTCATACTCACTCCTGAGCACGGCAAATCCATCGCATTGGAACCTGAGGCAGACACTTTGCTCTGCAAATGTATTGATTCCTTATTAATTCTAATGGTTTTCCATTGGACTTTGTGGATCTTCTGGGTACACAATGTTACGGAATGCTAACAATGATAGTCCTGTCTCCTACATTATAGTATTTATTATTTCTTTTGCATTTTTACAACATTCTTGAACTCTCCAAACACTATTAAATCGTGGTGATGGAAGGCATCCATCTTATCACTAGCTTGAGTTGGAGTTGCCTCTGGAAGCTCATCTTAAGTATCCTGTTGATGTTGGCTTCATACTGATATCCTAATCCTTCCCATGTCAGATCTTTTGAGAGCTATGTGGCCAGATTTCCCTGTTGAGATTTGGAAAATTTGGGTCTATACCAATGTGGGCACTGCCACTGTAGAGAAATATAATAAGCCAAGAGAAAATAAATAAACAAAAATAAAACCTTTCACCCCATTAAAGAACTGCTCTAAATTCAGTCACTGACAGATATGTGGCTTTGGATGACTAAAATCTCACTTTACTCCTTCAAGTCTGAAATAATCCAGAAGCAAAGCTGTCTAGACAATGCAGGGTGGTCAGGAATTTTATCTTCTGTTTTTCTCTTCCCTATGTTATTTTTAGGGGGAATGACAAAAGTTTATGGTAATCCCAGAAATAAACATTTAGAGTTTTGTACCAGAGTGTCTGTCAGATTTTAAGACTTATGACCTATATTTTATGCATTTTGCATGTTAATTTTATTTCACAATTTAAAAAAGCTTAAACTATGCATACCAATACAGCAAAGAAATCATTGCTACTAATCAGGAAAGCCAGTGGTGAAAAACAGCTTTGTGAGGCTGACCTAAACTCTGTCAAGGCAGAGACAATGATTCTGTCACCATTACATCACCAAAGACTGAAACATACTACCAAAAACTATGTGATGAATTAACTTACTCAAGGTATACAGAACTCTCTTGTGAAATCATGTCAATGAAGAATGCTCAGAATTCTGAGTATCCACAATTTCAAGCAAGATCAGCAGGAAATTAATATTTAGGGCTGGCAGAAAGTAATGCTTATACACAGGCATTGGCGGCTCACGCCTATAATCCTAGCTACTCAGGAGGCTAAAATATATGAGGTTTGCAGCTCAAAGCCAGCCTGAGCAGGAAAGTCCATGAGACTCATATCTCCAATTAAACACCAAAAAGTCCAAGGTAGAGCTGCAGTTCAAGTAGTTGAACACTAGCCTAGAGCACAAAAGTTCCAGGACCAGTACACATACACACAAAGTAATACTTAGAATGCTAGGATTTTTCTCTAATTCTATAATTATTACAAGTAGTAGGGATTATTATTTACTATGTTCTTATTGGTTTTATTTATCTTTTAATCCATCATGATGTTCAATATGAAGGGATGTGCACAAGGCCCTGAAGCTGTAGTTATCTCTTACCCCATTTAAGCATGTTACCTCCCACAACACAGAGAATCTCCATTGATCATTTACATCCCTGCCACATTTATGCTCATCATCCTGCTTATTTCCTTCTCACACTTGTCATTATTCATTTACTTGTTAATATCCCGGCTCCTTGCATAGAATTATTAGAATAGATGATTCTTCACTTTTTACAGCTAATATTGGTGCTTTGAACATAGTAGGTTCTCATTAACTATAAATTCAATGAATGAATGAATGCATTCAAGTCCTTTTTGTAATACTAAAGGAAGGTTAACTTACCTAAGATCTTCCCTTGGGAACAATCCCCAATGTGAGAGGATTTAGAGGCAGTACCTTTAGGGAGGTCATGGAGCTTTAGAATAAGATTAGTGCCTGTATTACTTTTTGTAGGTATGACTAAAATACCTGAAAGAACAACTTATGGGAAGGGATTATTCCTTTTGGCTCATTCAGTCCATAGTCCTTGACCCATGACGATGCAGAACATTATGGTTCCTGGAGGGACATGGAGAGGAGGCTATTTACTTCTTGGCAGCTAGGAAGCACAGCATGAAGAGGGGACAGAAAACTAGGTCTAACCTTCAAAAACACACTCCTAGTGGCCCACCCACTCTCTCCACGTAGCCCCTGCCTTCTAAAGTTTCCATCACATCCCCAAATAGCACCATCAGCTGAGGATCAAATGTTCAACACAGGAGCCTGTTAAGGAAATACATATCAAATCATAGCAATTCTCTCATACAATAAGCACCAGCAGAATTCTGTAGCCTCCTCCATTATGTGAGGACATAAAAAGACACTGCTGTTTATGAAGAGAAAGGAAGGTCCTCACTAGACTATGAACCTGCTAGAACCTTCATCTAAGGCTTCTCAGTCTCCAGAATTGTGAAAACTAAGTTTCTTTTGTTTACAAGCAATATAATCTGGTAGCAGCCCAGACAAACTAAGACAAGCTCTTACAACTACAATGGGTCACTGAGGAATGAAGAGAGCTGGCAGGCCAGAATTTAGAATATCAGAATTATTTGGTTCTGGTAATTGAGTCTAGACTCGACTCTCTTTCCTGAAAACCTGTTCCTAAGTGTTTTCAATCATGGTTCTATTCTTAAACCAGAGACATGGTGATCCAGCTGTATTCTCTTTCAAAGACTTTCTGCTGAGAACTTTGTAATCTTTTTCTAGTTACAAGCACACAGAAATATAAAAGGGTCACCAAGTCCATTATGCAACATCCAAGCAAAGCCTTACCCAGAAATCCTTGGATTTGAGTTCAAAAGTGTGTTTGTACCAGGAAATTCACCTGGTGAATTAACCTTAAAGTAGTGGATTTGGGACACAGCCTTGCTCTGTTCGGCGACAGCCACAAAGTAACTAGCCAACCATTTCAAAATACATTTCCTTAGTCATTGTAAACACTGAACAAAAGAAATCAGATAGAACAAAACAAAGCTCTTATCATTATTGAACAAACAATTCGAAGTATACAATCTACACATAAGAAGTCATTTTAAGAAAGGTAAGCACTGGGAGTTTTAACAGCATAATAAGTGCTATGATATGTTGTGATAAAAAGCAGTACAAAATTGTGTATACCCACCCATCAATCACAGGGTGAAACTAGCCTGAATTACATAGAGAACCTATCTCTGAAAGAAAACCAAGCAAAACAAAAGAGTAGGGAATTAGTTGAAGGAAGTTAGGTATATGTATATGAGGTATTTATAGATGGGCAACCAAAACCATGTTCTAAAGAGGTCTCAGGAAGCAGGGAAGTGCCTTTAGACCATCTCCCTGTCCTGGCCCTGCCAGCAAATGGATGGCACCATCAAGGGAGGTAATCAAGAAGAATAAATACCAAGAATAAATGCAAGCAGAAAGCAGTAAGGAAAGCATTACCACTCCTAGCATGACTGAACGGGATGCTGGGAGAAAGCAATTGCCTGAGCAAAATACAGAAACACCTGAGGCTATAGAACAATCTGGACTGTTAGTATAGGAATGGTGTTTCTTCCAACCCATAGCCTGGCAAGAAAGAAAACACAAACTGGAGCCTTTCTACCCTCCCATCCTCTACTCTCAGCATGAACGAGTAGGCAGAAGGCACAGGCACCATCCATGGAGGTCAGTCTCCCAATGCAGAGCTTGGTGGAGCAGGTGGAGTGTAGGTCTGGGGGGTGGGGGGTGGAGGGAGGGGCAGGGAGCGGAGGGAAGACACTTGGGAGATTTTCTCATATAATATTTAGCGAAAATACAGCATTATCACCCAAAGTTTGAAAATATATGTATTTATAAATTGAAGAGTTTAAAGATGTGATTTACAAATTTAAGAGTTTAAGATCTGAATGCAGGGTTATTGTGGAATGCCCTTTGAACAGTAGATTAGATAGGAAGGGAAGCAGGACTGGCAGGGGAAGAAAGTAAATTGCAGCTCAGTTCTAAAAACGCCCCTGACCACTCCTATCAAGCTCTGGAGCCAGCATAGCCCTTCAAAGAGACTCCCAATGAAGTCAAGGAGATGGGGCTTTGGCAACTCCTCAACACTGGCTTACTGCATGCAGGCTCCTCCCATGAGTCCCAAGATAATATCTGGTTAGAACCAGTAAGCAGACATTGCACAACACTGGGCAACTGCTCATGTTGTCACTCTGAAGGGATGGGGAAGGAGGTATGCCACAAAATCCACCATGATGGCTGTTAACAATGTCTAATGGTTAATGTTGGCTCTGGGTTCTAGAACTGTGGCTAAATCACTTCCTGTTCTCAAGTATTAGGATACAGAGCAATTAAGATGCTGTGACAAAGAGATTTAAATAGTGCATTATAAATGAATTGGGGTTTATTTCTCTGGCCTTGAAAGTTCACTTGATGAACTTAAGTCCATTGAGGCTAGCGCCCTCCCACCTGGTTGTTCTGGAACCCTCAACATACAGCTTCTAGTGCAGGGAGGCTGCAGAAGGAGGTATATGAGCTACATGGTAAGTACCTGTTTCAAAAGATGAGTTAGAATCTTAAAAATAGTGAAAATCCTTTTAAAAAGAAACTGAGTCCTGAGAAGTCACTGGAGCTGGCTTAGCCAGCCATTTTTTTCAGAGGTGTTCTGACTGTGTGGTTTGATCCCAGAATTTCATGTGCACTTTTAATGAGTTTTCTACATGATGCATCCTATAAGATTTCCATGTTGCCCAGTCGAAAATTCACGTATTGAAACTCAATGGCAAATGGATGACATGAAAAGATGGAGCCCATGGGCTGGGAAGGTGGCTCAGTGGTAGAGCACTTGCCTTGCATGCATGAGGCCCTGGGTTCGATTCCTTAGCACCACATAAGCGAAAAAAACTGTAAGTGAAGCTGTGGCTCAAGTGGTAGAGTACTAGCCTGGAGCTGAAGAGCTGAGGAACAGCACCCAGGCACAGGGTTCAGGCCCCACGACCAGACCCCCCCCCAAAAAAAAGAAAGAAAAAGAAAAAGAAAAGATGGAGCCCTTAAGAGGTTTTTAGACCACGTGGACTCCTCTGTGTAAATCAGGTAAAAGATCTTTGTAGAACAGCTTCATGCAGCATTTGGTTTTCTACCTTCCCTTACCTTTCTACCTTCTTTGTATTTTGTCTCAATTTTTTTAAACAATGTCTCACTGGATAGTCCGATACAGCCTAGAACATGAAGCCTCTTGCCTAGCCTCTGCCTGGGAGCTGAGATTAAAGGCATGAACGACCACACCCAGCTTGTCCTGCCACCTTCTGTCCTGTGGGGATGTAGTGGTGCTTTCAGAGTATAAAACAAGGTTCCAGCGAGGAAGTAGATAACAAGCCTTGCCAGACACCAGGCCCCTCAACACCTGATCTTGCACTTCCCAGCCTTAGAACTGTAAGACAATACACTTCTGCTCTTGTTTTTTTTTTTTTTTAACACTGGCATGTGTACTTGAACTCAAGGCCTCATACTGGTACTTAGTTTTTGCATTCAAAGTGGCGCTCTACCACTTCCCAGACCTGGAAGCCAAGTCCATCCCCACATCCATTTAAAAGCTTTGCCCAAAGCATCTGACTTTTGTGCTAGCCCTTGTAAACATTTATATAGAGAATTTTTAGTGACCAGGGATGGAGGGAATATGAATTTTTAAAACCAATATTCCAATTAGTACAGGCAAGAAGCCCTATGCCTTTGAAAAGGACAACAAACCTTTCAAAAGAGGAGAAAGCAATGTAATTAGAGATGTATCAAGGTCTACAAGGTTGTTTTTAACTCGTTTCCTAAGAAACCAAAAATAGACTTGACAGTACTACTTCGAAAGAAGCTTGCAGCTACTTACTCTATTATTAAATTTTCCAGTTTAAAATTTTTAGACTCATTTAAGGGGTGAAAAAAAAAGCCTCCTGAATAAAAAAATTAGTTCTTTCACTTAAATTTGTTTGTAATGCTTCTACTAATGAAAATTCACCTTTACAGACAAACACACATCAGGTTGTTCTTAAATAGATAAATAATGTAGGTAGCACACTGTATAATTCAGGACATCAGAACAAGTATCATGATGATAATCAGTAATAAATTTATAGCCGGGCACCAGTGGCTCATAACTGTAATCCTAGCTACTCAGGAGACAGAGATCTAAGGATCATGACTCAAAACCAGGCCAGACAGGAAAATGTATGAGACTCTTATCTCAAGTTAACCCCACAAAAATCTGGCCATGGATCTGTGGCTCAAGTGGCAGAGTGCTAGCCTTGAGCAAAAGAAGCTCAGGGACAGCACCCAGGCTCTGAGTTCAAACCCCAGGACCAGTACTAATCACCATTATTATCATCATCTTGTAAACATAACAGCTCTTTGACAGGTAAAATTAAAATAAATTAAGCCAGGCACCGGTGGCTCAAGCCTGCAATGGTAGCTACTCAGGAGGCTGAGATCTGAGGATCTCAGTTCAAAGCCAGCCTAGGCAGGAAAGTCAGTGAGACTCTTATCTCCAATAAAAACCACTAAAAAACTGGAAGTGGCGCTGTGGCTCAAGCAGTAGAGTGCTCACCTTGAGCTGAAGAGTGCAGGGACAGCACCCAAGCCCAGAGTTCAAGCCCCACAGCCAACCAAAAAATAAACAAACAAATTAATTAATTAATTTAATTTAATTGGCACCAGTGGCTCACGCCTGTAATCTAGCTACTCAGGAGGCTGAGATCTGAGGATCGCAGTTCAAAGCAAGACTGGGCAGGAAAGTCTGTGAGACTCTTATCTCCAATAAACTACTGGAAGTGGCGCACTGGCTCAGTGGTAGAACTGGTGCCTTGAGCTGAAGAGTTGAGGGACAGAGTTCAGGCCCAGAGTTCAAGCCCCATGATTGACAGAAAAAAAAAGACATAAATTTAGGGTCATAAAGAATAAAAGCTGTTGGGTTGTTAAATGTGTGCTTGTACTGGATCTTGAACTCAAGGCCTAGACATTGTCCTTCAGTTTTTTTTTTTTTCCTCAAGTCTGGCTCTACAACTTGAACCACCAATATGCTTCTGGGTTTTTGCTGGTTAACTGGAGATAAGAGTGTCAAACACTGGCTGGGAAGGTGGCTCAATGGTAGAGTGCTTGCCTTGCAATGCATGAGGCCCTGGGTTCGATTCCTCAGCACCACATAAGCAAAA
>NW_012267253.1:13233702-13263551 GCF_000151885.1 Dipodomys ordii | reverse complement strand
TGGGGGGGAGGATGGGATGGGAAGGGGAAACAAAGGAGGAGGCAACAATGCTTGATAAGAAATGTACTCATTATCTTGCCCATGTAATTGTAATCCCTCTGTACAGTATTTTCACAATAAAAAAAAAGCTCCTAAGACCCTTCTTGACCAAATCCTCCATGTCTTGCTTCATCCTGTACACACATTCTTCTGTTTACCCATCATCTCCTCTCAAGTATTTAAGGGCAAGAGATGCATTACTTATCTTTGTATCCACAGTTCCCAATACTCTGCCTGACCCAATAGATACTTGGTAATAATGGAATGAATAAATGCTAGTCCAAAGGGCTATCAGCTCAAACTATACTGGAAACTTAAAAAAAAAGCCCCTGGATGTTCTCAAGGTACCACCAAGGACAGATACATACACACTTTGGTCTCACTGGCTGACCATATAGACAGCACAAAGTCAATAATTAAGGCTGTACTCAGACAAAAATAATAGTGAGGCACCACTGGACCAATGGATCAAGCTGTAATATTGGGGGAATGACTAAGCCAGAAGGTAAAATTTCACACTTCTCATTAAAAAGTGTTACATATGTGATTTGTCATAGTAAGGTGCCATAGTAGGGTTTTCTGCATCAAATTAGATCAAGTGGCTCTGACTCAGTATCTTTACATGGATTCCAAGGACTTTTAGAGAATCTACAAAATGGCTGGTAATTGTAGAGAAATAGCTACATGGGTTTCCCAGAAGAAAAATCCTGTATCTAAGGACTCCAAGGGCCCAATATGCTTTGGTTTTTCCTTGGGGTGAAGAGAGGGAGTACCCTTCCTACAAAGACCGGTTCCGAATGTTCTCCTGGCACCATCTTCTCTCCACCCTAAAGCAGCCATCTTACTATCATCCTAGCTGGGGCGTGGAGACACCTGCCATTGCTGTAATAGCAGCTTCCCTCTGCTCCAAGTACTAGATTTTTAAAAAATATCTTTTGGGGGTGAGGGGGTTGGAGGAGATCCTTTGGAATTTATGACTATTAGTATTCAACATACATTCTCTGACTGTGGGAAATAAAACGGAATCCTAAAGGAAGATGCAAAACCAAAGAGTAAATGTGAATGGAATACAGTAATGCAGAAACTTCAAATTAGGAAAAAGAGAATACCACTTGAACCAACCTGGTCCATATAGCATCTCCAAAAAGGCTAGTTGGAAAGTAAGAATAAGGTGGTTAGCAACAAAAGACTCACCAAGGACAGGTATATAGCCCAAACACCCCTGCCTTTCATGTAATTATTTTTTTCACTTTTCTCCCATTTTCCTCTATTTCCCATTTGCCAATTCTCTTCCTTTTTATATTTCTTCCACTTTCACTCATCATTACACACCCAGTGCAGTGTTTCAGCTTCCAGTCTATTATTTCAACTCAAGCTGTGTTATTTTTTTTAGGTCTGGATCTGGGACTTGAACTCAGTACCCGCTGCTTTTGCTCACTGGCTAATGCTCTGCCAACTGAGCCAGGCTCTAACCTCTGGAATGCATATTTCATTAATGATACTCTTCAAACCATGTGTAGCTACAGGTGAGGGAGTCTCAAACTTTTTTGTCTTCTCTTTGTGTCAGTCTTGAGACTTGAACTCAAGAGTCTAGGTGCTATCCATGAGCTTTTGTGTTCAAGGCTAGCACTCTACCACTTGATCCACAGCTTTATTTCCTGCTTTTTGGTGTTTAGAGATAAGAGTCTCATGGACTTTCCTGCCCAGGCTGGCTTTGAACTATGAGCCTCAAGTCCTAGCCTCCTAAGTAAGCTAGGATTATAGGCATGAACTACCAGCACCTGGCTCGTGAACTTTTCTGCTCATCTTCCTCCCTATCTCAGCCTTCCAATAGCTAGGATTTACAGGCATGAGCAACTAGCACCAGCTTTTATAATCCTTCCTAGACAAGAAGTCAAGCTTGACAGTCTGAACTACTGACTATGCATGTATGCATGCCTGGCTGACTCTTAGACGCTACCACTTGGCCAGGATTTCTTCACTTTAAACTAGACAAGAGAACACTGTAGCCCAGAAATTGCCATCACTGTGAATGGTAAGTAAGAACTTGCTGGTTCTAGGCATATTAAACCAAAAGTATACTGTATGTCACTAAACCATATATAACTCTTTATATGTAGACGTGGGTTAAGTCTAACCATGTGCTATTTGGCTGGTCAATATTGTCACCATTCAAAACATGTTCCAGGGCAAGCAAAATCCATACTTCCTGAGAGTCTTAGAAATTCAGTGTCTCAGGGTCTACCCCTAATTTACTACTGAGAATCCTTTCCTTGATCAACATCGATGGGTGATTTGATAAACACTGGAGAAACCCAACATGAGCAAAATGACTACACAGAAGGAACTTGGATCCAGCGAATACAGAATCCTTTTAAATAGCTTACACCAGTGTCAACATAGACAGTTGAACCCCACCCAAGATTTCTAGCTCAGGGTAGAGTGGAACCTGAGAATTTTAATTTCCAATAAATTGTTAGGTGATGTCAATGGTGGTACTGCGGGTCTAGGAACTGAATCATTAGCTTATACCATTTACAAATAACATGCCTCCTATATGGGGAAGTATAACCCCATAAAGTCCTCCCAACTACTAAAACGAGAAGGAAGAGAAAAGGAAGTCACAGCAAAATGTTTCATGTATGTTGTAAGAACATAGCTGCTAATGCTCTTTTGCACAGTGGGTTAAAAATAGCTGAAGAGATTACTATAGCAACAGCTGTGTTATCCACAGGGACCTTCTCCACTGGCATCATTCATAAAGGAAGACACGCCTCATAGAGCCTCATAGAAATTCCACTTCAGCACCAAGGCTTATCAGAAACAACAAACATGAGAAGCACGTTCTGCTCATAAAATACTAGGAGACAACAGCACATATTTAAGATGGATATGAACATGACTCTAAAGCCTGTATCTGGATTTGGTCCAGCAATAAAACAAAAATAAAAATTTAACTCTATAGCCCTGAAAGAAGCAGAAAAATTGAGCTGAGAAATGTTGACAATACTCATTATGAATTTTAAAATAAGCTCAAAATAGCTCCTTCTTTAAAAAAAAAAGAGGCTCAAAACTATAAATAAATTTATATATATAAAGACCAAAGAGCTCCACCTAGAGTTTGAAAAAAGAGTTGTTATTATATGCACACAAATAAACCTCTGTATAAGCATATCTCCCTGTATCTTTTCAATTCGTGTTCAAAATATATACTTTTACCAAGTTGTTACAATAAGGAGTATTTTCTAATGTGTGAAATACCACTTATGTAAATAAAAAATGAATTCTTGTATTATTGTCAGTCATAAAGGCTTGGACTCAGGGCCTTAGCACTGTCCCTGAGCTTTTCCACTCAAGGCTAGTGCTCTACCACTTTGAGCCACAGCTCAAATTCCAATTTTCTGGACTTTCATTTCTGGACTGGCTTCAAATCATGATTCTCAGATCTCAGCCTCCTGAGTAGCTAGAATGACAGGCATGAGCCACTGGCACCTGGCTGAGAACTGAATTTTTATTGTCTGTAATCTATTTCTTCTTCTAAAATCTGGCAGTTGTATTTGTCACTGTGAATGATTAAGTGATTTATCTTAAGGCAAACTGGATTAAATTGTTATCTTAGGGCAAAAAAGTTTTGGATTAGTGTTTAAACAATCATGAAGAAGACAGTTTACTACTGATTCCAGAGATAGTTTTACCTGAACTTGCTGTATAATCTTAAACAATTCTCTCATCCTGAATCTTCTCATGAACAGGTTTATGAGATCAGTGCTTCGCAGAAACCTGGTTGCATGCTGGCACCACTTGGGAGTATTAGAAACAATTGGATGGCTGGATCTCAGCTCTAGAAATTCAGATTCTGCTGTGGAGGAGGTGGGACTAGACTACACCTTTGTACAACCTCTCAGGTGATTCTACTGTGTAGAATGGGTGCACCAGATTGGATGATCTACCTCCAAGGATTTCTTTACAGTTCAGACCTATTTCTCTAGTTCAGCAGTTCTCAACTTTAATGTAGATTAGGATTTCATACACATTTCTGAACCCTATTCTAGAGGGGTTTGCAGTACGTTATGTTCCAGTGGAACTCAAGAATTTACATTCTCCCTGAGCTGCCAGCTAATGCTGATACTATTGACTCAGAATTATACTTAAAGAGAATCACTTTCCTAGAGGAAAATTAAAATTATTTGTTAAATCCTCTACATCATTCTTTGTTCTCCTTTATCAAGCCACAAAATGACATGGTAGTTAGTATCTCTAATTCTAATCTCCCTTCTTCTAGCTCTTAGAAACAGTACTAACACCGTTATTATCTGTTAAGGTTTAAATGTGCCATGTCCCTCACATGCTCATGGTTTGAACATCTGGTCCCCCTCTGGGGTGGCACTATGTTGGGAGGTTCTAGAAACTTTAAGAGGTAGGACCTACCTGAAGGGAGGAGGATATTGGGAGCAGTTCCATAGGCTATCTTGTTCCTGGCCCCTTCTCTCTGATTTATGTCTGAAATGAGGTAAAGAAGGTCCTCCACCACACACTCCCACTGCCATGATGTCCCATCTGAGGCCAACCTCTAAAACCATGAGCCAAAACAAACCCTTCCTCCTTAAGTTATTTGTGCGTAGCATTTTGGCCACAGTGATAGAAAATTAATACAATATCATACCCCACAGACTCACTGGGTCAGTCTCTGGCCTGAAACTTTTCACCAACTCCCCACTACTCACCAAAGAAGTTAATGTGACATCAAGCTTTTATTACTTTGACTTTAATCCTACCTTTTCAGCCTTCATTTCCATTTTCTCCGTTTCCTGTCTTCTGCCTATGTTCACAATAGAGGTTCTTTCCACAGTGCCTTTGTACCTGAAATTTTCTTCTAGAATTCCCACTTTTTTCTTTGTGTGTGGCAGGCATTGTGCTGTATATTGGGAACTCAAGAAACAACAGGACAACCCCTGCCTTGCAGAAGCTTTCAGACCTAAGAGGTGTGACAAGTGACTATGAACGTTGAACCCAGCACCCTCTTTTATATACTCCCCTTCTCCTTTCCCTACTTATTAGCATGTGGGAAAGCTAATCACAGCCAGGGAAGGCCCATGGCACATCATCCCAGCTAGGGAAAGAGAATGGCATATAACTTAGAAGTATGCCAGAGGTGAACAGTGTGCCACAGCCAAGGAAGAAATATCCCCAAGGAACCACCCCCAGTAACCAAGTAAGACCTACCTCCTAAAGTTTCTAGAACCTTCCAAAACAGCACCACCAGCAGGCAAGGAGGAAGCCCAGAGCTGTCCATCCTCTAACCCTGAATGTGTGTATGATGGATGTTTCAAGCTGGGGGAGCCATCCTACAGGGGAATCCTACAGATACAGGTCCTGACACAAGTGCCTGCAACCGATGACTGCAGGCTCCTTTATGTCTGAATAGAATAAACCCTATTTGTTGGAATCAGCTGTTTATCAGGTTACTGTCTAGAAGGTTTATCTCTTACTTACAGCTGAAAGCATTCTCTTAGGATGAAGGCAGGGGCTTTGAAGCAAGAAATCCTTTCCTAACAGCTGTGCTATGTGATGGGCTGAAGCAGGCTTAGAGTGAGAGCACCGTAGGGGGAGGGGGAGATGTATAGTGAGGGTGGGAGACAGGAATGGGGTACCCTTTCTAGGGAGAGGAAGGTGATCCCACGAAAGTCCTAAGGGAGGAAATAGAAACATGGTGTAGCAGGACTGAAATGCTAAAAAAAGAGACAGAAAAGTCTGGAAGGAGAGGCATGTGCATCTTTCTTCCCAGGGTAGAAGGAAGACTCCTTTCCCTGTGTTCTCTCAGCCTCATTCCTATTCCCACCCTGCTACTTCCCAGACTGCATTGAGTTGACCTCTTTCACCCCAATTAAATAAACTATTTGAATTTTTCACAATACTTTTAATCATCTTTATACTCCTTTGGTATCTGGCAGAGGGTCATGGCAAAACACAAATACTTGTTGAGTAAAAAAATTATGACAAACTATTTTAACTAAAATGCATCCCCAAAAGTTACAATCCAAAACTAGACACAATAGTGTATTCCTTTAATCCCAACACTCAGGAGGATTGCCAAAGTAGAAGCTAGCCATCTGGGGCTACCTAGCAAGGACCATGAGGGGGAGAAAGTTGCTGGGTGCTAGTCCTGTAATCCTAGCTACTCATGAGGCTAAGATCTGATCATTACAGTTCAAAGCCAATCTGGGTAGAAAAGTGTGAAATTCTGTCTTTCGTTAAACAGCAAATATGCTGAAATGGAGGAATAGTTCAAAAATGGTAGAGTGTCAGCTATCAGTGAAAAAGCCAACGGAGAGCAAAGCCTTGAGGGTAAGCCCAGTTCTGCAAGTGAGTCCCACAACCTGCCTAGGTACACAGGGGCTTTCTGTTCCTTGTGCTCAGAATGCTCTACCAGGGTTCTATGCTGGAAATATCTTCCACTCACCTCCTCAAAAGGCCCTGACCATCCCATTTAAAGAAGGAAAATGGCCCAGTGCTAGTGACTTAGGTCTGTAATCCTATCTACTCAGGAGGTTAAGATCTGAGGATCATGGTTCAAAGTCAGACTGGACAGGAAAGGTTCTTATCTACAATTAAACACCTACAAACCAAAAGTGGAGATGTGGCTCAGAGTGGTAGAGTGTTAGCCTTGAAGGAAAAAAAAAATGCACAGACAGCTGAAGTTCAAGCCCTACAACCAAAAAAAGGAAAACACTACTTCTTTCATAGCAAATACCATTATCTGAAAATATCTAGTTTGTTAATTTTGGGTCTCCTCACATAAGAAACATGAAAATGTGTGTAATTGGAATTTTTTACAGTAAGGTAAAAATGTATTTATTCTTAGCACATATACACATTTTATACACAGGGAAAATATGTGATATGTAGGATTTAGGAAAGAAAACATTTTTACTCAATATAATTCTATGGTATTGAATTTTTAGAACAATTATGCAAGCTTTTTGTAAATTAAAAAAAAAGAATGATCACATTTGCTTTGTAATAAGTATACTGAAATATGTGTCAAGCTTTAGAAAAGTTGAAATATATTTGTGTGTGTGTGTGTGTGTGTGCTCGCGTGTGCGCGCGCGCCAGTCCTGAGGCTTGAACTTAGGGCCTGGACACTGTCTCTGAACTTGGTTTTGCTGAGTGCTAGTACGCCATCATGTTTGCCACAGCTGTACTTGTGGCTTTTTGATGGTTACATGTAGATAAGTGTCTCTTGGATTTTCCTGTCTGGGCTGGCTGTGCAGCATGATCCTCAGATCTCAGCCTCCTGAATAGTTAAGATTTACAGGCTTGAGCCACCTATATCCAGCTATTTTCTTTAAAAAATATTTTATACCCCCATTTTTTGTACGCTAAGTTAATTTTAAGAATATATAACAGTATCTTTATGATAAAAAATAATACATAAAAATGAATTGGGTACAAAAGTAAACCCTTGTAACTCTGGTATTCCAGAGGGTAATGCAGGCAGATCCCAAGTTCTAGACCAACCTAAGCTAAGAGGGAATTTTTAGGACAATGGAACTATTTTGTATAATACTGTAATGGTAGGTATATGTCATAATACATCTGTCAAATCTGAATGCACAACATCAGAGTGAACCCTAATGTAAACTGTAGGCTTTAGTTAATGGTCTTTTTTTTTTAATTTAATTTTATTTGTGAACATACTTACAGAGGGGTTACAATTACATGGGCAGGATAATGCGTACATTTCTTACCAAGCATTGCAGCCTCCTCCTTTTGTTTATCCTTCACATCCCTTCCCAGCCTCCCCCCTTAGTTAATGGTCTTAATATCAACATTGGCTCATCAACTGTAACAAAGTCACATTAACACAAGTTATTGGTAACAGGAAATTCAAGAGTTACAGGGAGGGGCTGGGAAGGTGGCTCAGTGGTAGAGTGCTTGCCTTGCATGCCTGAGGCCCTGAGTTCGATTCCTCAGCACCACATAAGCAAAAAGAAAAAAGCCGGAAGTGGCGCTGTGGCTCAAGTGGTAGAGCGCTAGCCTTGAGCTGAAGAGCTGAGGGACAGTGCCCAGGCCCAGAGTTCAGGCCCCACGACCGGACCCAAAAAAAAAAAAATATATATATATATATATATATATATATATATATATATATATATATATATATATAGTAAGAATTCTGTCAAAGACCTATGCCTACTGTCATCAATTAGTACATTAATTTTAAGTGATTACTAAGAAATAGAAATCTATTTTTATTTTAGCCCTAATCTATTTTAATAAAATAGATTCAGAAATGGTTCCTAGACATCAAAAAAGGCTGCCAGATTCACATCTACAATTAGAATTACAAGAGTGCAACTTGCAAAAGAAAGCCATCAGTCATTCTTTGTGAGAAAATAAAACACATACATCTGCAGTGTGTCTTTCCATACTGCTGGCTTGTTAGCAAGGGCAGAGCAGGGCTACTACAAATACAGCCCGGCTAGCTCTTATGTTAAGTTTGGTATCTATTGCATTCTGTATTTCCACAGTTTGGGAATAAATCAGATTCCTGCCTTTAAGGCAATTGAACTCTAATGTCCGCATCTCTTTAACACAGCACATTTTTAGAATTTTTTTTAATAACTAGAAGAAAATAAGGCACTCTCCAGCATACTTGTCATTATACAAGGTCCCCCTGGATAATCCGATTTATACATATGACTTCAAACACCATTCACATACTAGTGACAATCATACTTATTTCTCTATCCCAGTCCTGCAAGGACAATCTATAGTTAGGAGCCTAGTAGCATTCACAGTTGGCCTGGACAACCACCACTCACTATGTATGAAGTGGAGTACCAGGGGTCATACAACAGTATTGAATGTTTATTGACTATATGCCAGGCACCGTGCTAAATGCTTTGTGTGAATTCTTCTCACTTAACTTCCACAATGCAATTACTTAATAGTAATGTATCAATATTCATAATTATAACATATGTATAATATTATGCAAAATGTTAATAAAAGTAAAAAGGAGTTAAGAATATGTAGAAACCTCTCTTCTATACAATTTTTCTCTGGATACACTGTTACTAAAAATAAAGCATATTTTAAAAGTGTAAACTAGCGAAGTATGTGTGTGTGTGTGTGTGTGTGTGACAGAGAGAGAGAGAGAGAGAGAGAGAGAGAGAGAGTGTTCCTAGGGCTTGAATTCAAAGCCTTATGCTTTCTAAACAGATGTTTTTCTAGTTAAGCCATGCCTTCAGCTTTTTTTCATTTATATTTTCAAGTTAACTCTCCTATTTCCCCAGCCCACATATTTATACTATTTACTATTTACATACTTCCTGATGTAGCATGTATGCCAAATATATACCACTATGCCCATTTTTTTTTTTTTTTGGTTGAGATGAGGTCTCATGAACTTTTGGCTGGAGCTGGCCTCTAACTTTGATCCTCCCAATCTCTGTCTCACAAGAGGCTGGAGGATTATAGGCAGGAGTTACTATACCCAGCTAAGGAAGTTCCTTGAAACAAAAATGTAACAGAATTCCAACTAAGGAGATAAGAGTGTCATAAAATTTAGAGAAAACAAGACCTAAGAAAGCAGATAAAGGAATGGGAGAAAATAAACTATAAAACTTGTGTGATTAAACCCATATGGAATATTGGTGTGGTATAGGTAAATAGATCAGTGGAGAACAGAATCCAAAATAAAATGTAGTTTATCTGATACTGTAACATTTAACAAAATGCATTTCAAGTTGATTGGGGGAAGAGTGAAGATTTAGTAATTGATGCCTTGCTACCCAACTTGCTACCCATAAGGTAGAAACAATCCCCTTATCCTGGAAACAAATTCCAGATGGAATCAATGCTTAAACATAATTAACAAAGCATCAGAAGCTAGAAGAAAACCTAAAAGATACAATCTGTTTCTCAACCAGAAAAAAATAGCCATCTTTGAGTTCATAAAAGTTAAAAGCAATTTATGCTACAAAAACTATCATAAACAAAACTAATAACCAACACTAGATTTGGTGAAATTTGTGCAAAATATATAACAGTGAGTTAATCCATCATTACCAGGATGTAAAGAGCTCAAAAATACTGGCAAGAGGCAAGGGGGGAAGCAGGGAAAGACTTGAAAATGGAGTTCATGAAGGGAAACAAGAGGGTTTTTTTCTTTGTTTCTTTTTTCATTTTCTTTTTATCCTATTTGTTCATTTATGTTTTTGGAAGTGTAAGGAAAGACAGAGAATTGGAGTGTCAAAGGGTAAACAAATGCAGCAATGGTACTCACTAGACACAACGCTGAAAATGAACTAAACAACTTGCAGGTGGGGATGGGAGGAAAAAACTGGGGGAGAGCAAGGGAAAGGTGATATTGTCCAAAAAGAAATTAACTCTTTACCTGACCTATATAAATAACAATTAAAAAATTTAAAAAAAAGAAAATGGAGTTCATGAGAACAAATATACCAGCCACTAGCCACAGCCCTAAAAATGCTCAATTCAGAAATATTTAGAGAAACACAAATTACACTAAAATAATCATCACTTGATGGCTAACCAAATAAGATTTACAGAATAATAATACCAATTGATAACAGAATGAAGAAATACACATTTACAGCTATTTTGAAAGCAGTTTGATGAGTATGTTTACATTAGGAATACAGAGATAATTCAACCAACAGATCAACACCCCTAGGATGTAACTTATTAATATAAAATCATTGGTATCATTATTATATAGAGTTGGGATAAAGGGACAGAGGGAGAGAAGGAAGGAAGAAAGGAAGGGAAGGGAGAAAGTTTCTTGCAAGGGAAATAAATAATGGCATACCTATAGTTTACAATATTAAGCAGTCATTAACAAGAATGAATTCAAGCTACACATCTGACACAAAGGGATTTTCCTAGATGTGTCTTCGAGTGATGAAAGTGAGATGTAGAGAAGGGTAAACACTATGACTTCATTTTCAAAAACACGTATTGATCAAAAGATATAAATGTATGTGCCCAAATGTGTCTATGTGTCTGCTGTGCATATGTGAAACAGAGATAGAAAGAATGTAACCTCAGACATCCACCCAGAAGACCAAACCAGTTTTTATCATTTGTAAAGTGGGAGGATAAAGTACATTAAGGGCTAATAATGTACACTTTAAAATAAATACTGGGAAGATGAAACAAAGGCAATTTATGAACAAGAAAATGAATTAGGTATTACTTAGTACCTACCTCACAGGACCTGTTGTACAGATTAACCAAGATAATTCATATAATGTACCTACCATATTTCCCAACATACTATAAGTACTCAATAACTGTAAACTATTTTTTATTAAAAAAATAAAGCAGTGGAAATTATGAAGCTGAAAATGAAATGTGCACAGAGCAAGGTTTCCCTATGACTAATCTGCTCTCCCTTGGATTCCAAGGACCTATGTTATCATAACCATACAGCTCATTAACATATTTCCTTCCTTCCTTCCTTCCTTCCTTCCTTCCTTCCTTCCTTCCTTCCTTCCTTCCTTCCTTCCTTCCTTTCTTCATTCCTTCCTTTCTGCCAGTCCTTGGGCTTGAATTCAGAGCTTCAGGACTGTCCCCGAGCTTCTTTTGCTCAAGGCTAGCACTCTACCACTTGTGCCACAGCACCACTTCCAGCTTTTTCTGTTTATGTGGTACTGAGGAATCAAACCCAGGGCTTGAAGCATGCTAGGCAAGTACTCTACCACCAAGCAACCTTCCCAGTCCCATTAACACATCTTCATCAAAAGTAAAAAATAAAATATCGATTAGACAAATAAAGGGCTTACACAATAAAAAAGCTACTTTACGACCTTGAAAAACCATCATTAAGGGCCTATGCTTTTTTTTTTTTTTGGTTGGTTGGTTAGTTGTGGGGCTTGAACTTAGAGCCTGGGTGCTGTCCTTGAGCCTCTGTGCTCAGGCAGCTTTCTACCACTTGAACCTCAGTACCACTTCCAATTTTCTACAGGGTTAATTGGAGATAAATGTCTCACAGACTTTTCTGCCCACTCTGGCTTCAAACCACAAACCTCAGATCTCAGCCTCCTGAGTAGCTAGGATTACAGGCACGAGTTACCAGCACCCAGCTGATCCTATGTTTTTCTGTTCCAACATTTCAAAGGAAGAATCTGTGGACTCTGGTCATGGGCACATGTTGGAGGAATCTAGGGAGGATGGCTTCATAGACTATGGAATGATATGACAGCTTTTTTTTTTTTTTGGCCAGCCCTAGGGTTTGAACTCATGGCCCGGGCACTGTCTCTGAGCTTCTTTTGCTCAAGGCTAGTAATCTACCACTTGAGCCACAGTGCCACTTGCAGCTTTTTCTGTTTATGTGGTACTGAGGAATCCAACCTAAGGCTCTATGCATGCTAGGTAAGCACTCTGCCACTAAGACACATTCCCAGCCCATGACAGCTTTTCTTAAAGCCTGCCCAACTAGGAAGTCTACTCCTCAACAAGGAAATGTCACCCTAACTCTGTGAATTTCTTGCTAACCTACCTAGAGAATGTGGGTTTAATTATAATCTACAGACTAAATCTTGCCCTGTTTTTATTACTCAATGAAATACTAAAATAGCTAGGAAAGATTCACCCACATTAGCCTTACTACTCACATGGAATTGACCTTCTCTTCAGGCCCTTGCACTTGGCCAGTCACAGTGCCTTTGCTGGTGTTCTTCACCCAACCAACCACTCCTACTTTCTTGGCTTCACCTTCTGTGTACTGGTTCAGGAGCAAACAAGGGACATGAGTCCATCGTCAAAAGTCAGAACTCATAACTTACTCAGTTCTATTATTAAGAAATGCTAAGCTGATGATCATTTTTTTCTCAAATACAGTCTATGCCAACAATTGCTATAACAATCATTCTTTATAGGAACCTTCATTTAAATGGCATATTTTGTGAAGTTGTACTTTCAGTAAAGACAAGTATAATATTAGAAAGTAAATCAACTAAAACTGGGTATTACTTCATAGATACTTTCTATGATGTATTTTGGAATTCATAAAATTCAGCTGGATTTCTCTCACACTGGCTAACTGTGAATTGAATTGTTAATCTGGATTACAAAATAAAAGTAATCCAAGATTCTCAATCACTGACCAAAAAAAATTCTAGTATGATCAGCATAAAGCATTCACAGGTTAAAACAGAAGCAAAAACATCTTGAGACTTCCAACCAAATTTCCAACCAAGTTAAGAGGAAATAATTTTAGTAAGAAAATTAAACTAACAAGAATACTAGTCCAGACATGCTGGTTGTCAGAGTTATTGCATGATTAAAAGATTCTGTTGTGTTTTCCATTGGTTCTGGACTTGCCACAAACTGATATAATTATCTCTGGCCAAATTAATCTAACCTATTATTCTGAAGGTAAGCTTTATTGGTGTTTTTCTTTTCAAAATTCCTTTTCACAGTTTCAGATTCAGTTATGCTTCTGGAAAATGAAAATGAAACATGTTGAGATTACATTATTTTAATCATGTCACACTAAAAAGCTCTTCCACCAGAGTGCTTCAGAAGGATACTCTTCTGTTTGGAGGTCAATATGGCCAAGATCTCCATCAAGATTTAACTGGGTAGCCGGGCCCTGGTGGCTCACGCCTGTAATCCTAGCTACTCAGGAGACTGAGATCTGAGGATCGCGGTTCAAAGCCAGCCCCGGCAGGAGAGACCGTGAGACTCCTGTCTCCAATAAACCACCAGAAAACCAGAAGTGGCATTGTAGCTCAAGTGGTAGAGTGCTCGCCTCAAGCTGAAGAGCTGAGGGACAGTGCCCAGGCCCAGAGTTCAAGCCCCACGACCGACCAAAAAAAAAAAAGATTTAACTAGGTAAAGCCACACTAACAAAAATGATTGCAGCTAAGACAGAGGAAGAGTTGGTTTGAAAACAATCAAAATACAACTGAAATTGGAAGCAATTGGAACATAGAGCCATCTCACAATACAGAGACTCCATTGGTGGGAACACACTGGACTTTCAGAGGTTGGAAGTAAAATGACTCAGCTCAGATAGTAACTGAGAACTCAGTCAAAACTTTTAGAAAACAATTTTAATTTTAAGTAAAAATTTAGAAAGAGACACAGAATTTTAACTATAGAAATTCTGGGAACCCTTCCATATATAACATTTGCCTTTTTCTATCAGAACATCTGGGAAGTCTCATACTTAATATTCATTATACCTCTGAAAATGTTTCTCTTGAATCACCAAGAGAGAATACTTTTAAAATTCACAGGAAACATTAACTAAAAGCTGGGGAACCTGTAATGTTTTTAATAGAGTAGGGTTTTTATGTTATTGTTTTTTTTGCGGGGAGAGGATTGTGTGTGCCAATCATGGGGACTTGAACTCTGGGACTGGGAACTGTCTCTGAGCTTTTTTGTTCAAGGCTAGCACTTTTCCACTTGAATTACATATTCACTTCTGGCTTTTTGGTGCTCAATTAAAGATATGAATTTCATAGAGTTTCTTAACTATGATCACAGATGTGAGCCACAAGCACCTAGCTATTATAGACCAGTGTTTTAACTTTTAATAAAAAACACAATCAGTAAATTCAAGGAAAATCCATGCATTTCATTTGCTGTCAAAGACAAACTAGACTAACATTATGTAGAAAATTTCTATATCTGCGATTAAAAATAACTGAAAACGGCAAAAATAAACAGATTGTATTGACTTACCATTCTGAAGCAAACACCTGCATAAAAGAAAGACAAGAAATAATGTCAGCTTTTGTACCTTTACCTTTTCAAATTTCACTACGACTTACTAAAAAAGTAGTTCACTTCTGCTCAAGCTGTTTATATAATGAAAAGTAATAACGCCCTTACACCTATGTGTCCACAGTCTTTCAACCAACCTATTGCAAGCACTTCCTCAACAGATCTCCCTGCTTCCAGGGAGGCCTTCTGCAAGGCACTCTTCAGAAATCAACCACATTAGTTTTCTTAAGCAAAATATATCACTTCCTCCACCAGCTTCAAACACTTTAGTGACTGCCCATGATACTCAAAACAAAATAAATTCTGGTTTCCAAGTTCTCCATGCTCCTGACCAATGCTTATCCCTCATCTCTTAGCACTTGGTCTTCACTCACTCCTTTGGGCCTCTTTGGGACCCTTAAACATGCCGAAGAGATTACCTGTTCATGGTCTTTCATCAACTATTTGTTCTGCAGAAATGCTCCTCTCCTCATCTTTTCAGGTCTAACCTTTTCTTATGATTATCATCTCTGTACAAATGTCACCACCTTAGCAAACATCCCTTATTTACCCAAAACAACAACACCCGCAATGTTTCCTACACATATGTAGTACTGATTACTATATGCAATTATTATATACTTACTTGTGTTTTATAATTTTTGTTTTGGTACTGGTACTAGAGCTTAAACTCAGGGTCTGGGTATTGTCCCTTATGACTGGTGCTCTACCACTTGAACCTACATTTCCAGCTCTCTGCTAGTTAGCTGGAGATAAAGAGTCTCATACACTTTACTGCCCAGGCTGGCTTCAAACTGCAATCCTCAGATCTCAGACTCCTGAGTAGCTAAGATTCAATCATGAGCCACTGGCACCCAGCTTATTTTCTTGTTTTATTCCCTGTCTTCATGGTAAACTATGAATTCTATGACAGTAGGATTTTTTTTCTGTCTTGTTCAACCAACATCTTGATCACAGCTGGTCACATAGTTGTTGAATAAATGAATGAAGGAAAAACTATCTGACGAATATTTATGAAAAATACATAACTGTTCATAATATTACTAATATACATATCACCATATTGATTAGAATTTAAGTTTCTGTGATGTATTTAAGTGGTGATAACTCAATTTACAACATTCAAAAGAATCTCAAGACAGCCAGGCACTGCTAGCTCACAACTGTAATCCTAGCTATTCAGGAGGCTGAGATCTGGAGATCACCATTTGACCATTTGAGCCAGCCCAGGCAGAAAATTCCCAAGACTCTTATCTCCAATAAACTACAAAAAGAGCTAGAAGGAGAGCTGTGGCTCAAGTGGTAGAATGCTAGCCTTGAGCAAAAGAAGCTCAGGGACAGCACCCAGGCCCTAAATTCAAGACCCAAGACAAGAAAAAAAAAATCTCAAGAATTATATGTTGATTTGGGCCAAGCTTTAACTAGAAATATTATATAGGAACTGGTAATATAATGTACATGTATGTATATGCCTACATATAAGCATATCATATTGATATATATGATGAATATAACTATAAAAGAGTTACTAATGTGTAAGCTGACACCATGTTCATAACATTAGGTATATATACAGTACACATACAAATCATAAAGACATAACAATCACAATTACTAAAAACAGAAATACTTCAATGCTAGTCTCATTTGACTCTCTAGGAACAGGAATAGTAAACTGAAACAGGATATGGTGGTTATCATTTATATCATCAGTCTTCCTGTATTAATTTGATTTAAATTTCCAAAGTTTTAAATGTAAAAGTATTTGTACTTATGATTAATAAGACTACATACACATATTGGCAGCACTGGGGATTTGAACTCAGCACCTTGTACTTGCTAGGCTGGTGTTCTACTACTTGAGCCACTCTGCCATCCCTTTTGTGTGGGTTATTTTTAGGGTCTTACTTCATGACTGAACTGGCCTGGACTATGATGCTTGTATGGGTCACTGGGACAGCAAACAAAAGACACTGCACCTAGCTACTAGTTGATTCTTTTTTTTGGGGGGGGTCTGGTTGTGGGGCCTGAACTCTGGGCCTGGGCGCTGTCCCTCAGCTCTTCAGCTCAAGGCTAGCGCTCTATCACTTGAACCACAGCACCACTTCCGGCTTTTTTCTTTTTGCTTATGTGGTGCTGAGGAATCGAACCCAGGGCCTCATGCATGCAAAGCAAGTGCTCTACCACTGAGCTACCTTCCCAGCCCCCTAGCTACTAGCTGAGACAAGTCCCACAAACTTTTTACCTCAGATTTTTACCTCCCAAATAGCTAGGCTTGAGCCATTGTACCCAGCCCTTCTTTTAAGAACTTAAAATAGTAGCACTACAGAATTCATTGAAAATTAAGAGGCTAATTTAGGTTAATTTTAGGCTAAGCTCATACTGACAAAATAGATAAGTATTATTCATTACTTTAGACAGTGACAAGTAGGATAAAAAGACAAATACATCTTATGTGAAAAAACCCAATACATATTAATTGAAATTTAAGTTGTAGTGGCTATAGATCTGATATTTGGAGATTGTAACTATGTAGATCAGTCTTTCTGTAGTGTCTTTTTGGAGTCACTATGTGAGAAAGGATACTAAACATAACAATTATATTTACAAATTTATTCACTAAAAAATACCTATGAGTAGGCCAGGCAGCAGCGATTCATACTACTCAGGAGGCTGAGGATTAAAGTTCAAAGCCAACCCAGGGAGAAAAGCCCCCGTCAGACTCTTTTAACTCCAACTAACTATTCAAAAAAAAAAAAAGGAAGTGGCACTTTGGCTCAAAGTGGTAGAGTGCTAGCCTTGAGCAAAAGAGCTCAGGCCCCAAGTTCAAGTGCCACAACTGGCACATGCATGCACACGCACGCACACACAACACACAAACTCACCCCTATGGCAGATACTGCTGGTTGCATATATAAAGTTCATTCTCTTCTTCTATCTTACAGAACTCTGATTTCATTTGGTGGCAACCAATGTGACCTCCTGTGTTTCTCAAGGGGTTTTTCTATAGGGTGGTCAGGTCATTGGTTGAGGCTTTCGGTAAAGCTCTTCCAAAGGGACTCACTCATCCAAGGTTATTGCACCAGAACCCTTTCTCTTCTTGACTTTATATGAATCTAATGACTGGAGTTGTAACAGCCACTTTGAACCCCTGAGGGAAAGACCAACAAAATCTGAGGCTTTGGGCCTGACCTTTTAAGTTGGTAGGTTGTTTCGTTTTTTGCTAGGGTTTGAACACAGGGTCTGTTTGCAAGTCAGGTACTCTACTAGTTAAGCCACACTGTCCAATCTTCCTGCTTTGACCATTTTTAGATACATTCTCATTTTTCCCCATGCTGGCCTGGAACACAATCTTCCTACCATAGCTGAGGTGACAATAAAAGCCCAGCTTTCATTGGATGAGACGGGGGTTTCAGGAACTTTTTGCCTGGACTTGTCTTGAATCATGTTCCTCCAGATCTCAGCCTCCTTTCTTTGCTTTCTTTTTCTTTTTTTTTTTTTTTTTCTGTGCCAGTCCTGGTGCTTGAACTCAGGGCCTGGGCTCTGACCCGAAACTTTTGTGCTCAAGACTAGTGCTCTACCACTTGAACCACAGCTCCATTTCTGGCTTTTTCTGATTAGCTTATTGGAGATAAGAGTCTCACAAACTTTCCTTCCCAGGATGGCTTCTAACTGCAATTCTTAAGATCTCAGCCTCTTGATTAGGTAGACATAAACCACTAGTCTTGTTTGTTTTCCCCAGTCCTGAGGCTTGAACTCAGGGCCTGGGCACTGTTCCTGAGCTTCTTTTTCTCAAGTCTAGCACTCTACCAATTGAACCACAGCACCACTTCTGACTTCTTGTTTGTTTATGCAGTACTGAGAAATCAAACCCAGGACTTCATGCATGATAGGCAAGCACTCTACCATTAAGTCACATTCCCAGCCCTTTTTTTTGTTTTGTTTTGCTTTGTTTTGGTCAGTCATGGGGCTTGAACCCTGGGCCTGGACGCTGTCCCTCAGCTCTTCAGCTCAAGGCTAGCACTCTACCAATTGAGCCATAGCACCCACTTCCAGCTTTTTTTTTTAATGTGGTTATATGGTGCTGAGGAATTGAACCCAGGGCCTCATACATGCGAGGCAAGCACTCTACCACTGAGCCACCTTCCTAGCCCTTTTTCTTTTTCTTTAAGATCAGAGACCATAACTCAAACTCAGTACCTGGCTCAGTGGTTGGCAATCTACCAACTGAGCCACATTTCCACCTCTCACCTCAGCCTCCTTAGTAGCTAAGATTACAAGAATTCCTGGCTACCATCTACCCTGCCCTGACTCCTCCACAGGGACACAGTGCTTATCTAATAGGAGAAGCATGTGTAGGCCAGATGCTTCCTCTCTTTCCCTCTGCTGGGAGCAAGGTACCACCAGGAATTAGACCTTTGTGGGGATGTTTAATTCTACAGTACAGATCTTTAAAAGTCACATTCCCAAAATTCCACTCTCCTGTTTTCCTTCTCAATAACTCAAATAAGAGAAAAGGGTGGTATTTATGGAGCCCCTCAAATACTCTCTATTTTAAATCCTTAAAAGAAATGTGTGTCAAGGAGTCTCAAGACCTCCAGCTTGTTAATTCTGAGAAGCACTGTGCCATCTGGAAAGCAAGTATTTCAAGTTCCATCACCCACTCGACATATTCCAAGTTCTTTTTGATAAACTTGTGCAGTTTATCAGTGTTGACTGGAGCACAGCACTCAGGTCAGGGCCTCTGTTGGAGAAGATGCTTTGTATGGGCTTTTAGGGCTGTGCACTGCTTTCTGCCTGGCTTGCTAAAGAGAAGAGAAGCTGATGTGACACATTGCTCTGGAAACTGGAGCAGACATCAGCCTTTCAGTCTTGGACAACACAGTCAAAATTCAGTCAGCTGCAACTATTCCTTACTTTGTGGAAAGATGGATCAGTAGGAAACCTGAGGTGAATATTTGCAAAGCAAATGTACTTTAAATCTACAAAGAAACATTGATATTTCCAGAAACCATATGAATTTTTAAATGTCAGCATGGAAAATCGAATTTTCATATTCTGATAAACCCCTTCATCTGGGACCTGACTGCATATGTAAATTTTGAGTGCAGAAGGTAATCTAGCCACTAGTTTAAAAAGCATTCCTTAATGATTTTTTAATGCCTTTCGCTTTGCTTATAAGGAATAAAATTCTGCCTCACTCAATATTTCCCTGTGACCCAAGATCTGGTCCCAGGAGCCATACACACGGCATCATTCAAATAGTTAAAACAGCCCTGTATCACTATTCCTTCTAAAGAGCTATCTTCAGGCAATTCAGTGTAATTTAAAACCTACTGAAAGTCTCACCAGAGGCACAGCCCTGAAGAGAACAAAACACCAGCCTGACTTTTAAAATATTATATCTATCATTTAGTGAGAGACACAGTCCTGTATATATTACAGGTATTTAAATAACTAATGCAGTGGAAAGCAGAATGGATAGATGGAAACCAAAACCAGAAGTATAATGGAGCCTCGCAATGGTGGCTCATGCCTATATTCTTAGCCACTGAGGCTGAGATCTGAGGATCTACAAGTCTCTTATTTCAAGTTCACCAGCAAAAAGCTGGAACTGAGCAAAGGAATGGGTGATTTTGTCCACAACAAAATGTACTTGAGCTGGGTGTTGGTGGCTCATGCCTGTAATCCTAGCTACTCAGATCTATGAGATCTATGGATCATGGTTCAAAGCCAGCCTGGGCTGGGAAGTCCATGAGACTCTTATTTCCAATGAACTGGAAGTGGCGCTGTGGCTGAAAGTGGTGGAGTGCTAGCCTTGAGCAAAAAGAATTCAAGGACAGCACCCAGACCTTAAGTTCAAATGACCAGAAAAAGAGATATAGTTCTCTATTTTATGAACATACATGCCCATGCATATATTCATGTATCATGCAGATTGCAGAAAATTCTAACAGGGTAAGCAGTAAGAAATTCTCAAGCACATCAATAGGATAAAATTCTCTGAGGATATGTAGAACATCAGATTCAATTCAAGAATGATGTAAATTTTTCCAGTTAGAAACCTTTATTTTAAATGAATGAGTGAATATTAATGACCACAGTATTTACTCCCATTGGATAAATTTCAAGGAGTGATTTAATGTTGCAATTTATAACTACTATTTACAATAAGTCAGCCACTACCACCTTTTAAACTAAATATATAATGAAATGTAAATTAGGTAGCACTTCTTTTAAGAATTGAGATGTCTCTGTAACCTTGAAAAAGACAACTGTCAATATTATTTCAATGTCCTAAAAATTTCAAGTCAAGCCCAAGTAGTTTCAATGGCAAGTAACAGGACAAGTAATTTAAACACCTTCTGTTATTTTCCTTTCCATTTTTAAAAAATTCGTTTAAATGTAAAAATTATTTTTGGGCTGGCAATGTGGATCAAGTGATAGAGTGCTAGCCTGGAGCTAAAGAAACTCAGGAACAGTGCCCAGGCCCTGCGTTCAAGCCCCAGGACTGGCAAAATAACTAAATTAATAATCTTTAAAGTTATACAAAAGGGTTTCAATTTCACATGTCAATTTAGAAGTACAATGCACATTTGTTTTTTTTTTTCCTTTTTGGGGCCTGAACTCAGGGCCTGGGCGCTGTCCCCGAGCCTCTCGGTGCCCAAGGCTAGCGCTCCACCACTTGAGCCACAGCGCCACTTCCAGCTTTTTCTGTGTATGTGGTGCTGAGCAGTCCCAGGGCTGCATGCATGCTAAGCAAGCGCTCTACACTGAGCCACCTTCCCAGCCCCGTACAACGCACCTCGATTCAAGTCAGATCACCCCCTCTCTCCCAAGCCCCCCACCCCCTCACTGGGTCCCTTTTCTCGTAAGCACATGGCACGTTGTGACTCTGCTCGCCCACTCTTCCTCCCTCCACTCATCCGCCCGCACCCCCCCCCGCACATTGCACGTAGTGACTCTGCTCTCCCACTCTTCCTCCCTCCACTCATCTGCCCGCACATTGCACATTGTGACTCTGCTCGCCCACTCTTCCCCTCTCCACTCTTCCGCCCGCACCGCCCCCCCCCGCACATTGCACATAGTGACTCTGCTCGCCCACTTTTCCTCCCTCCACTCATCCGCCCGCACATTGCACATTGTGACTCTGCTCGCCCACTCTTCCCCTCTCCACTCTTCCCCCGCACCGCCCCCCCCGCACATGGCACGTTGTGACTCTGCTCGCCCACTCTTCCTCCTTCATCTGCCCGCACTGCCGCCCCACGTGTCCACTTCTCAGTACTCATTTTGTTCAAAGTAACTTGACTGTTGGATTTTCCTACTCTTGGTAACCTTTCCCTTTGGACCGCAAGGCCACGGCTCCCAGCAGCCCTCCGCCCTCCGCCCCAGGCCCTCCTCTCCCCTCCCCGCTTTCCACCCCCCGTGGGCCCAGCTCTTCCTCTCCCTTCTCTCCCCGGCCGAGCCCAGCTTCCGCGCATGCGCACTTCGCCTCCTTTCCCATCCGCGCTTGCTGTGTCATGGCTGAGCGGAAGTCCCGTCCTAGAGGAAGAGGCCTTCACAAGATGGAAGGTTCTCCTCCGAACTTTCTGCACTCCGTCCCCAGGCCCTATGTGGGTCTCCCACTGCAAGGCGGCTCCTACCCTGCACTCGGCCGAACACCTCGTAGTCCACGGACTTGAGTGGCTGTGCGGTGGACATGGCGGCGCGCCCTCTCCCGAGGAGCCGGAGCGGGCTGCGGGGCGCGGCGAGTGCGGCCACCGGGAGGAGGCACATGGGGGCGCCGGACGCACCCGCGCCTGGCACCGGCCCGGGACGCGAGCGTGGCGGGGTCACGCGTCAGAGGCCGCAAATGAGACGGCGGGGAAGGGGACGGGGACGGAGGTGGGGGCGTCGTGCGCCCGCCCCCTGCACTGAAGAGGGGCTGAACCACACCTAGACAGGCGGCGGTGGCCGCGCGCTTGGACCCTGGGTACACCTGGAGGAGAGAGCCAGGCAAGGTCACCCCCACCCCGCCTCCCTGGAGGAGACAGCCGCGGGGGTCCAGGATGACGCCTCTGACCGCACTTCAGCCTCTCCTCCAGGCCCAGCGTTGCTGCTGCGCAGACGCAAGCCCGCCAGTTTGAGTAGGAAACACGCCCAGGCACCTGCCGGTCTATCAGATGATGTTGAGGCATTTCCTAGGACGGGGTCTGCAAGCTTTTCAGCAATTCTATGTCACAAAGGCCTGTTATCCCTATAGTAAAGAGATGGTGGTATTTTCCGGAACAAGAAAAACTTTTCAAGAATATGAATTTAGTAAGAAAGGAAATGTACTCATTACCTGACTCATGTAATTGTAATCCCTCTGGACATCACCTTGATAATAACAAGTTAATTTAAAAAAAAATCTTGAAGCCGGGTGCCGGTGGCTCACGCCTGTAATCCTAGCTACTCAGGAGGCTGAGATCTGAGGATCACGGTCAAAGCCAGCCCGGGCAGGAGAGACCGTGAGACTCCTATCTCCAATAAACCACTAGAAAACCGAAGTGGCGCTGTAGCTCAAGTGGTAGAGCGCTCGCCTTGAGCTGAAGAGCTGAGGGACAGCGCCCAGGCCCAGAGTTCAAGCCCCACAACCGCCAAAAAAAAAAAAAAAAAAATCTTGAGTTCTCTCATGTTGGTGGGAACAAAAAACATTGTAGTCTTGTCTGCTGACTGGAAATACTTGTGTATGTGAGATTAGATAGATAAATAGATAGAGATAATTGCTTGACAACATCTCAGTTGCCTAGGACAGTGAAAACACTTGAGGGAATTTTATTTCGTGGTGAGCTATTATAAAGTCTTACTTTATTAACCCATCATTCCAAAGGATATGGAGACAGCTTTTGATAATCTGCTACCCTCTGCAGTTCAAGTCCCTTGAATGCACGAGAATTTGCATTTCTAAACTTATTTGTTCTCCTCAATACCTTTATTTTTTTTAACCTGGCCACGTGGTCAAAATAATCCACTAAAACCCCATTATCAATACTGTGTATCAGGTCTATCAGGGAACACCAAAAACCCATCTTATAAATTAATAGAATATGTTTAAATACCTTCTTGAGGTAAAATACATTCTGGGCGTTAGTCTGGGTAATTTTTTTTCCTTTTTTTTTTTCTTTGTTGGTCAGTTGTGGGTCTTGAACTCTGGGCCTGGGCACTGTCCCTCAGCTGTTCAGCTCAAGGCTAGCGCTCTACCACTTTAGCCACAGCACCACTTCTGGTTTCCTGGTGGTTAATTGGAGATAAGAGTCTCACAGACTTTCTTGCCTGGGCTGGCTTTGAACCTCGATCCTCAGGTCTCAGCCTCCTGAGTAGCTAGGATTACAGGTGTGAGCCACGGGTACCCTGATACTCTGGGTAATTTTATAAAGTCTTGGTGTATTGTAGAGACTTCACAGTTCATCTCTTCCTCTCATTTCCTTTACAGTTAACTTATGTAGACTATGGATTAGCAGGGGTTCTTTTCTGCTAATATTGGGGCTTGCTTGAACTCAGGGCCTGGGCACTGTCCTTTAGTTTTTTTCCACTCAAGCCTAGCACTCTACCATTTGAGCCAAATTCCAATTTCCAACTTTTTGGTGGTTAATTAGAGGTAAGTCTCATGGTCTTTCCTGTCAAGGCTGGTTCGATGCTGGCTTTTAATCCTCAGATCTCAGCCTCCTAAGTAGCTAGGATTGTCTGTGAGACAAGGTCTTCCTATGTAGACCAAGGCTGTCCTCAAATTTGTGATCCTTTTGCCTTAGCCTCCGAAGTGCTGTAATTGCAGGCATACTTTACCACACCCAGCTCAACATAGATTTTAAATAATGCTTTTAAAATATCTTGAAGAGTCTTTCCATCACATTTAGAATTAGTCCTAAGTCTTCATTCTCCACTAACCTTCTTGTTACCTGCTTTCCCAGATCTTATAGGTGGCCTAAAGTCAAGGCATTGCACAGAAAGCTTTAAAAATAAAAAAAAGACAAATTCTACTCTTGATCTGCAATAGCCTCTGCAGCAGCAAACTCTGGCTTGCCAGATTTCATCATCATTATTAGTGTGTTCTTCCCTCTGCTTCTGTGTCTTCCAAATCGCTGTTGAGAGGGTTGACATTTTCCTTTTCCTAATCTATCCTTGATTTTGCTTCACATTTACACAAGATTACCCCTGCCAATTATCACATAGCTTTAACTTGAGAAGTGCTATAGCAACAACTGACATTTGCTTAGCTACAAAGTTTACTTTGTCTGCCAACAGCCAACCATTAGCAAATAGAAATTTTTAGGTACCATTTCAGCATGGACTGCCAATAAGTTGTGATTCTAAGACTTTAGAATTTTTAAGCAAATATTTCCAAATTTTAAACTAACTTTGAACATTTAACTGTTGACTTTAGAAGTTCTAAGCATCTAACAATTTTAGAAAACTCTAGAGAAATTTTTGAAAAAAATCCATAATTCTAGCACAATTATTATCTTTTGTATTCCCTTTCCCCTCTCCATACATGCATATATATGCAGTATGAATTCAGCAATAACAGAAATATAAAACATGTCAAGCGGTGACTCATACCTGTAATCCTAGCTACTCAAGAGGCTGAGATCTGAGAATCGCTGTTCAAAGGCAGCTGAGGCAGGAAAATGCATGAGACCATTATCTCCAAATAACCACCAAAAAGCCAGAAGTAGAGCTTTACTTCATGTGGTCAAGCACCAGCCTTGACTGAAAAAGCTAAAAGACAGTGTACAAGCACTGACTTCAACCTCCAGTACTAACATACACATACACACACACATACACACATTTAAATACTTATGCTATAAGTTCTAATTTATTATTTATATTCATGTTGCAGTCTTTCCAATAAATATTTTAATAATTATCAAAATGGATATTACATTTATCAAGATCCATTATACTCATAATCTGGCTTGTGGAATTGAAATTTTACTTAAAATAAGTAAAAGCCAGGTGCAAGTGGCTCATGCCTGTAATCCTAGCTACTCAGGAGGCTGAGATCTGAGGATCATGGTTCAAAGTCAGCCTAGGCAGGAAAGTCTGTGAGACACTCATCTCCAAATAACCACCAGAAAACCAGAAGTGGCACTGTGGGTCAAAGTGGTAGAGTGTAAAAGAGCTCAGAGACAGTGCCCAGCCCCAAGTTCAAGCCCTATTTAAATCCTTTTTATATTCAAACTACTCATTTTTTCATTACCATAAAAATATTGTGAAGGAAATATTCATGCATGTTACTTCCTTCCATATTTTTACATTATAAGTTAAAATACTTATAAATTAAAGGAATTAGATCAAGGAGTCTGAGAATATACTGTTCATGATCCATACTGACAAATGTTTCAAAGAACTTACCAACTTAAATATAATATCACCAACACTGAACATGATTAATATATATTTTATGCTAGCAAATGTATCCAAGCTCTTCACATTTACATAATTAAAGTGAAATGTTTGAGGAGAGAGAGAGAGCGTGCACTGGACCTGGGGCTTGAACTCAGGGTCTGGGCACGTCCCTGCACTTTTGTGCTCTAGCAAATGTGGCTCTAATCACATAACAAGAACTTGCCTCAAAAACAATTGATAAGTAAATATATACTAGCACCTGGCTGGTTTGTTGTTTTGGGTGGTGTGTAAATGTATACAAATGTATTGACTGAAACAAAGTAGGTTCAAAGGAGAACTCAAATACTGTAATTTCTTAGAAAGGCAGAATCAAAGTTCAGCAAAATAAAACACCAGAAAAGAGCTATTTGAAAGGGGTGGGGTGGGGTTAAGGGGGAGGGGTGAACTAATGAAGAGAAGAGGAGGAAAATGCAGACTAGAATCCAGTGTATTTCCTACAAAATTAAGTAGAATGAGGGAAAGGGTGGGTAGGGGAAGAATGGGTGACTGGTCAAGATATACTGTCTTCAAACTGCTTTGTTAAATGGCAGCTCCCTTGTACAACTACCTAAAGATTAAAAAAAAAAAAGTCTCACAGTCTTTCCTGGCCTGACTGGCTTCAAATTGTGATCATCAGATCTCAGACTTCTTGAGTAGCTAGGATTACAGGTGTGAGCACCAGAGCCTGGAAAAAGTGTGCCTTTTATAACCTGAACAACTTAGGAATAACTAAGCTCTATTATGACTGGTTGAAATTAAAACCTCGCTAGGTTATTCTCTTCCTTGAATCCTTTAAAACAATTCATGTTAGAGGATCATGTTTAATATAATGTGTAGCAGGGGAACATCCTTCCTGTATAATATTGGTGTGAAAGATGGCCAGGCACTAAAACCTGTGAAACCAAAGTAGACAACACTGTCCCTGTGTCCAAAAGACATTTGAATTTCGGAGGCACCACCTAAAAATCTCTAATTTATCATCACTACAAACAGTTGAGAGTGATTCCTAGAATGATATATTTGACATTTGATTTTAAGATTTAATTAACTTCCCTGGATGCTGGTAGCTCATACCTGTAATCTTAGCTACTCAGGAAGGCTAACCCCTGAAGATTGTGGTTCAAAGCCAGCAGAAAAGTCTGAGAGATTTTTATTGTAGACTAACCAGCAAAAATAACCCAGGATTGGAGCAGTGGCTTAAGTGGTAGAGCACCAGCCTTGAACAAAAAGCCAAGCAAGAATGAGAGAGGCCCTGAATTCAAGCCCAGTACTAGAGAAAAAAATGATTTTGATTTCAAGAACAATTCAAGGGCTGGGAAGGTGGTTTGTGGTTACCTTGCATGCATGAAGCCCTAGGTTCAATTCCTCAGTACCATATAAGCAGAAAAAGCCAGAAGTGGCACTGTGGCTCAAGTGGTAGAATGCTAGGCTTGAGCAAAAGAAGCTCAGGAAGCCGGGCACTGGTGGCTCACATCTGTCATCCTAGCTACTTAGAAGGCTGATATCTGAGGATCGTGGTTCAAAGCCAGCCCAGGCAGGAACATCCATGAGACTCTTATCCCCAATGAAACCACTAGAAAATCAGAAATGGTGCTGTGGCTCAAGCAGTAGAGCACTTGCCTTGAGCTGAAGAGCGCAGGGACAGCACCCAGGCCCAGAGTTCAAGTCCCACAACCCGACCAAAAAAAAAAGAAAGAAAACTAAAAAAAAAAAAAGCAGCAGCAGCTCAGGGACAGTACCTAGGCCCTGAGTTCACGTCCCAAGACTGGGAAAAAAAATCATTTCATCCCTCAACCTATATCTATCCCTAAAGTACTTTTGTCATCATATTAAAAGAGCAGGACCCAGCAGGATCCAAATCATGAACTTCCACAAGGGAAAAGGCTTAAACAAGCCAATCAATAATTCTTCTCAGGGCAGGAATATTTTATAGGTAAGGACATGGTTAGATAATTATTCCTAAATTGAACTAAAAATCATTAGACTCCACACTGTCAGCTGAGTAAGTAACTGGCTTCCCAGAAGACATCTTATTACAGTTTATCAGAAAATTACTTGAACATTGTATCAGGAAAACATATTTCTTCCCAGAAGGTGAAATCTGTCCCAGGTTTTGACCAATTTAATTTAAAAAAATCACAGAAGGACATGCAATCTTAAAGCTGTTTCCTTTTCTCAGAGTTCTACTCTGATTTAGACTAAGATGGGGAGAGGCCACGGTTCATGCTTCCCCTTGTCTTCATCTCCCCCTCCTAGCTGAGCATTGGAGGAACTAGTACCATCTGGGCTCTCTGTGGAATGCTTTCTGAAAGGACCCAGGGCTTTGCTGCTGTAGGAGTTCCTGACTGCTCTTCCTTGATAGGCAATGTCCGTGTTCCATGCCAGTGTCGGTAGTAAATGTGATCCCCCAAATAGTTACTACTGAGAGAGACTATCTCTAAGCAAAAAGGCTCTCTGGCACTAGCCTTGAGCACAAAAGCTCTGGGACAGCACTGAGTAGCTGAGTTCAGGCCCCACAACCAGACAATAAATAAATAAATAGTGCTTTCTGGGTGTGTCCACTTTAAACCGGGCATGGGACCAAATTTTCCTGCCATCTAATTATGGAGACTCTTGTCTCAGTCCTGCCATTGTTAGAAGGCACAGGCTCACTGATTCTCTTCACTCTGCTTTGCAAGGCTCATTCCAGCCATAGTCCTTCCTCATTATTTCACTCAGGTATGGCACAGGTACCAGCCCTTTCTAGCTCTACGGACTAAATACGGAAGTTTCAAAGAGGGTGTGCGCGCATACTCATGCGCACACGCGCGCGCGCGCGCACACACACACACACGACACCAATACTGGGGCTTGAACTCAAGGCCTCCTGATTTCACTTGGATAAAGGCATGGATAGAATATACATTTTGTAAATTAGTTACATCCCTGTTTATTATATTATCTACATGATTTTCAGCTACGTTAATTTATTTGTATTTGGGGTAGGGTGGGGTGGCACTAGGGTATTTAATTCAGGGATTCCTGATTGCTAGACAGGCTCTCATTTCAGCCACTCCACCAGCCCCTTCTGTGTTGGTCTTTTTCAAGATAGTGTCTTGCAGAGTTGGTGGGGGAAGGTGAGGGTGGGGATAACAAGTTCGACAAGAAATGTACTCACTAGCTTACTAATGTAACTGTAACCCCTCTGTACATCACCTTGACAATAAAATAAAACTTTAAAAAAATGAGAGTACCTTGTTTTTTATGCCTGGGCATGCCTGGATTTTGATCCTCCTATTTGTGCTGCCCTGTGTCACTAGGAAAGACAGGTGCTGTGCCAAGCCATCTATCAAGATAGAGTCTCACAAATGTTTTTGTCTGGGCTGGCCTTGAACAACTATCTTCCCAATCACCATCTTCTTTTTTTTGGGTGGGGGGAGTAATTGGTTTAACTCAGGGCCTAGGTGCTGTCCCTGAGCTTTTTCCCCTCAAGGTTAGTGCTCTGCCACTTTGAGCCACAGTGCCACTTCCTGTTTCCTGGTGGTTAATTGGCACTTTCCTGACCAGGCTGGCTTTGAACCACAATCCTCTGATCTCAGCCTCCTTGGTACAATTACAGGCATAAGCCATCGGCTCCTGGCTGATTTTTTTTTTTTTTT
>NW_012267253.1:13225952-13233382 GCF_000151885.1 Dipodomys ordii | reverse complement strand
CCACTTCCGGCTTTTTTTTCTGTTTATGTGGTGCTGAGGAATCGAACCCAGGGCCTCATGCATGCAAGGCAAGCACTCTACCACTGAGCCACCTTCCCAGCCCGATATTTTTTTAACTAATGAAATTATAACATTAAAAAGACTAACTGGTGGCATGGGTCAGGCGCCTGCCTAGAAAGCCAAAGAACCTGAGTTCAACCCTCAGTGACACACACACACACACACACACACACACACACACAAACTTTTCAGTACTCTTTAGTTACATTAACCATAATTTCTGGTCTGTTGCTGCCATCTACCAACTATTGAAGGCAAGGCATGCAAACAGTACTGTTCTCATGTTTTTAGGGCTGTTAGTCACTACCGACATTGTGTCTCAGTTTGATGTCCCACTTCCAAAATACATTACATGACAAACCCTTAAATGACAATCAGTTAAGTAACTTTAGGGCCCTTAAATGACAGTTAAATTATTTTAGGGCTCATCACTCAATAGGAAAAGATGAAAGAATCTTGACCCTAAATTACAACTAGATATGGATGTTATAGAGAAAGCAAAACAATAACATTAATTTATTGAATTAAAGTTGGTTAAATTCTATTATTGGCATAATGTTTAAATATACTCATCTACTACAACCCTTAAAATTAGCTTTTTAGAGACCATGTGTTTCAAAGACATAAATAAACTTGGTTTTACTTTAACACACAATTTTTTCACAATGTAGAACAGTTTCATATAGAATTATTTACTTTCTACTACCCTTTATAAAATCTTTAAAAGACTAGTGATGAACTTAGGCACTGGTGACTCATGCCTATAAACTTGGCTACTTAAGAGGCTGAAAAAGGAAGATCACAATTTGAGCCCAATACAGGCAGAAAAGTTTATGAGACTCCTTTGTTAACCCATATGCAGTGGTATATGCCTGTCATCCTAAGCTAGATAAGAGGCTAAGATCGCGAGAGCCAAGTTCCAGGCCAACCTGGACAGAAAAGTCCAAGGTACTCCATTCCCATGGAGGGAAGCTGGATGCAATGTTGTGCCTCGGATCCCAGCAACAACAAGAAGCCTAAAAATAGGCAGATTGTGGTTCAGGTGTGTGCCCATGCAGGAAAAAGGCCTTGTCCTAAAAATAATCAGGGAAAAACAGAGATAAAAGTATAGCTCAGAGGTATCATGCCAGCCTGGGAAGTGTGAGACCCAGAGTCCAAATCACCAATACCACCAAAAAAAAAAAAAAGAGTTAATAATGAAGACTGGGGTTCTGGCCCAAGTGTCCCAAGAGTTCAAATCCTAGTACCACCAAAAAGCAATACAGAGAGAGAAAGGGGGGGGAGAGAGAGAGAGACTGGATGTGGTACATAGCTATCAACTGAACACTTAGGCAGCAGAGGATGTAGACCTCAAAGCCAGCCTAGGCTATATTTCCAGAAGCTGAAGAAAGAAAGCAAAGAAGGAAAGAAAGAAAGAAGGAAGGAGAGAGAAAGAAAGAAAGAGAGAGAGGGAGGGAGGGAGGGAGGAAGGAAGGAAGGAAGGAAGGAAGGAAGGGAAGGAAAGAAGAAAGGAAAGAAAGAAAGAAAGAGAGAGAGAAAGAGAGAGAAGGAAAGGAGGGAGGGAGGGAGAAAGGGAAGGAAGAAAGGAAGGGAAGAAAGGAAAGAGTGACTAGTGTGTGTCTTAAGTGCATGATGCTCAGTTTAGAACTGGGGGTTCCTTAGGGCATAGAGATTGTCAGGAGGGTCTCTGAGGAAGTAATCTCTGAAAGATGGATATGAATGAGCTAAGAAAAAATATGGGAGAACTTGACCTAGACAGAGGGAGTGACATGGAGAAAGCCTGAGCTTCCCAAGTAGAAGGAACTGAAAGAATCTCAGTGTGTGGCCAAAGCATTGTTAAAAACAAGGAAAGGTAACATTAAATATAGTCATTAGTCCAAATGAGGAGAAACCATAACATTCCTGGCACTAATATACTTCCAGGCATGGTTTCTGTAGATCACAGAGTGCCTGGCTCTGTAGGTTATTGTCAAAGTTTCTGTTTCGAATACAGTGGCAGTTAGGGAAGAGCATTTGGGCTCTTTGTTCCATGTGGCAAATCAGAAATTTTCCCATGGAGAAAAATCAACAGAAACTGCCTGGCCAGTACACTGCATTAACCTTCTCTCAGATAGCAGCACATAAAGTTTGGATACTTTTGTTCATTCAGAATGCCTCCAAAACATTTGGAAGGGTGTTGTTGTTGTTGTTGTTGTTGTTTTCCCCTATGCCTGTACTAGTGCTTGAACTCAGAGCCTCATGTCCTTACTTACTTTTCCACTCAAGGATGGTACTCAACCACTAGAGCCACATCTCCATTTCCAGATTTTTGCTGGCTAATTGGAGATAATAAAAGTATCATAGGCTAGGAAGGTGGCTTAGTGGTAGAGTGCTTGCCTTGCATGCATGCGGCTGCGGGTTCGGTTCCTCAGCACCACATAAGCAGAAGTGGTGCTGTGGCTCAAGTGGTAGAGAGCTCATCTTGAGCTGTAGAGCTGAGGGACAGCGCCCAGGCCCAGAGTTCAAGTCCTATGACCACAAAAAAATAAGTATTATATATTTATTTGTCTGCTCAGACTGGCTTCCAACCACAGATCTCAACCTCCTGAATAGAAAGGATTATAGGCATGAGCTACAGGTACCTGGCTATATTTTGTTTTCTTATCTAGTTTTGATTGGTGATTAGTCTTGCTTCCTCTGAAAAAGATTTCATTATTTTTTTCAGACACCTCAACACTTCCTTTATTGTCCTTTTATCTTAGTTACTAACTTTGCTTCAGGAGGAAATAAATTCCATAAATCTTCCTGATGATTTTCAGCATCACGGCAGAGTAGTCCTCAAGGCAACAAAAATTGGAGTTTAAGAAAACAAATGCCGCTAGAACTTGAGAAGTATGCATTATATTTGATGTGGATTTTTATCTAAGACATTCATCAACTGATACACTGTGCAATGGCCAAAAAAAAAAAAGTCCAGAAACTAAGCAGAAGTAAGCCTCTATGAGGTTAAAAATAAAAACTTTGGATGGTGTCATGGTACTAGGTAGAGAGAAAAAAATGTAGTTTATGTCTCACCAAGGGAAACAAGCTCTGATAGCCCCTCCACTTTCTGTTGATGCTCCTGAAGACACACTTGAGGACACTTGAGGAACGAGACTAAACAGAAATAGAACAGCCTAAAAATGTCTAGAATGCTCTCAATTCCTGATATAATCAAGATAGCAAGACTCTACATTGTTAACAAAAAGGTTAAATCTCTATAGAGATGCTAACATCAACTAGATAATTATTTTCTGGAATTCAAAGATGATGACATGGGCCTATAATCCCAGTCCTTGGGAAGCTAAAGCAGGAAGATCTCAAGTTCAAGGACATCCTGGGCCAAAGAAAGAAAAGAAAAGAAGGAAAGAAAAGGAAAGGAAAGGAAGGAAGGAAGAAAAGAGGAAAGGAGAAAAGAAAAGAAAAAAGTATAAGATGATTCATACCAAGAGCAGGACCAAAGACAACAGAAAAACAAACGATAGAAACAGACATATAAGTAATCCCACATTGCGATTATCAGGCATGGATTTTTGAAAGTAGGAATATAAGCCTATGAGAAAAATACTGTGAGAATACCAGCTGTATGAAGTGCTTATTTGAGGCTGAAAATATGACTTTATAATAATATCAGTGTGCTCAGTTGTATGATTTTTTTCCCCAAGCAATGCTGTTCTATTCCCTCCGACTGCCTTAGACTTCCACTGTGCCTCAGCCCATATCTAACAGTCAGAATCTCTAGCTCCATGCTTCAAAGTTCTTTATCCACCTGGGTGCTGGTGGCTCACGCCTGTAATCCTAGCTACTCAGGAGGCTGAGATCTGAGGATCACGGTTCAAAGCCAGCCCAGGCAGGAAAGTCCGTGAGACTCTTACCTCCAATAAACCACTAGAAAACCAGAAGTGGCACTGTGGCTCAAGCAGTAGAGCACTCACCTTGAGCTGAAGAGTGCAAGGACAGTGCCCAGGCCCAGAGTTCCAGCCCCACAACCAACCAAAAAAGAAAAAGAAAAAAAGTTCTTTATCCAAAGAACTAGCTTAATAGCACATTCTTTAATGGATGCATCCCCTGCTTTTTATGACTTCCCATTTCTCCATTAATGGAAGCTACACCTCCTAAACATACTGTTTTTATGCAAATAAAACACTTTGCTTTAAAGTCTGTCTTTTTTTTTTGGGGGGGGGGACTTAGACATTCAATTACACAGCTATAGCAGACACAAAAAAATGTGTCAGTTTGCCAATTTGGGATAAGGGGAGCTGGGTGCTTATTGCTTGGGATGGTAATCCTAGCTACTCAGGAGGCTGAGATCTGAGGATTGAGGTCAGAAGCCAGCCCTAGCAGGAATGTCCATGAGACTCTTATCTCCAATGAGCCACCAAAAAGCTGGAAGTAGAGGTGTGGCTCAAGTGATAGAGTGCTGGCTTGAGTAAAAAGCTTAAGCAAGAGCATGAGGCCCTGAGTTTAAGCCTCTCTCCACACACATAAAGAGGAAGTGATAGCAACATTATTATAAGTTTAACATCATCAAACTTTTGGAGGAAAGAAGAAAAATGACAAAATATATAAAATTTCCACTAAAGTTATCCATATGAATTTTATCATATAAATTTTCTTCATTTATATAATGTCTCTGTACTCGTGTTCTTTGCCAACCTTGTCACCTTGTCACTTTGTTATAAACAAAAATAAGTTTTCAACAAAAAAATCAAGAATCTGAATATTTAAAAAACTGTCCAGACATTATGGTACACATTTATATCCCTAGTACTCAGTACAAGAATGGCGAGTTCAAGGCCAGCCTGAGCTACAAACCAAGACACTACCCACCCCTACACACATACAATATATGCAATTTTAGAAGGGATGACTTAAATTATTCATTATATGTCAGCTTGACATGTTAGATTGTGGGTACTAACATCCTGTTACAGACAACTGGACTCCTCTCTTTTGGTGATATGTCTTACTAGCCTTTAAAAAAAAAAATCTAGTTGCGAGCTGGGAAGGTGGCTCAGTGGTAGAGCGCTTACCTTGCATGCCTGAGGCCCTGGGTTCGATTCCTCAGCACCACATAAGCAAAAAGAAAAAAGCCAGAAGTGGCGCTGTGCCTCAAGTGGTAGAGCGCTCGCCTTGAGCTGAAGAACTAAGAGACAGGGCCCAGGCCCAGAGTTCAGGCCCCATGACAGGACCCAAAAAAACAAAAATCTAGTTGCATATTATAATCAGTTAGGGAGTATTCTTTTCCCTATAGATTTTTTTTTTCCTGTGGGTCATGGGGCTTGATCTCTGGGCCTGAGCACTGTCTCTCAGCTCTTCAGCTCAAGGCTAGCACTCTACCACTTGAGCTACAGCGCCACTTCCAGTTTTCTGGTGGTTTATTGGAGATAAGAGTCTCACGGACTTTCCTCTTGGGCTGGCTTTGAACCACAATCCTCAGATCTCAGCCTTCTGAATAACTAGAATTACAGGCGTGAGCCACTGGCACCCGGCTGATATTTTTAACTTAATATGGAGCATCAGACATCAGCATTTAAAACAATACAAAACAAACATTCTCAAGTAAGCAAGGTACTGAGGCTGTGCCCACAGTTACTCTTGGGAAAGTAGTGGCTTCCTTCTTTCTTGTTCAAACTGGAGCAAGCTTTGATCTGTTAGCGTGGTCCTGCCTCACTGTCTCTTGCCAATTACTTTGATGGGCATCCATGTTCTCTGGAGCTATGGGCATTTCTTCTTCTTGCTGCAGGCGCTGACTGGCTAAGGCAAAGGAGAAGGAGCTTATTCTGCTCTAATTGGCATGATATGTTCTAAATTTAAGCTACACAATGACTTCCCAAGATACTCCCTATAAAGCAAAGGTTCTCTTTCTTTTCTTTTCTATTATCTTCAAATAAGTGTACATGAGGTTCCAATTTAAATTGTCTGTTTTATGTATAGAGTGCACCTTGATGAGAGCTACCCTTTCCATCATTTTCCCTCCCCCTCCCACAACATACCCTTTCAATTACCAGTCACATCAAGTTTCCAACTTCCACTTTCCTTTATGTACATCGTATATTCTGACTGTATTGATCTACCATTCCTCTTTCCATTTATTCCCTCTTGCTTAGCCCCTACCCCATTCAAGCTTCCTCATATCCATTTTGTTAAACAGTCTGTTGATTGTTCAAAGGACCTACACTATGAAATTTCACTCTAGCATACACCACAGCAGCTTAGTCAGCATATGTCTTTGTGTGTATTTCCATAGGCAGTTGTATTTTTGGTGTAAGGTCCACATATGAGAAAGCATGTACCCTTTGTCTTTCTGGGGCTGGATTACTTCACTATGATTTTTTTTCTAGATCCATCACTGAAAATGCTACAATGTCATTAATTCCTGATGGATACACAGATAGATAGGTAGATAGGTAGATAGATAGATAGATAATGACATTTTCTTAATCCACTCATTTGTTATAGGGCATCAGGACTATTTCCATAGCTTGACTATTGCAAATAGTGCTGCAATGAACATGAGTGCCAGTGTCCTTAACATATTCTTTTGGATAAATGCCCAAGAGGAGTATCACTAGATCATAGGTTGGTTCTGGTTTGTTTGTTTTTCTGGTCCTGGGGCTTAAACTCAGGACCTAGGCATGGTCCCTGAGCCTATTTGTGCTCAAGGCTAGCGCAATACCACGTGAGCCACAGTACCACTTTCCATTTTCCTGAGTAGTTTATTGGAGATAAGAGTCTCATGGACTTTCTTGCCCAGGTTGACTTCAAACCATGATCCCCAGATCTCAGCCACCTGTGTAGCTAGGATTACAGGCATGAGCCACCAGCACCTGGCTTTGGTTCGGTTTTTAATGCTGCAAAGAACCTTCATACTAGCTTCCATAACAGTTGTACTCCTCCTGTCCCCACATCTTGATGGCTATTTTGACTATAATTAGATTTCCCTAATATCTCCTACCTACTATGTTCAGTACTAGTCTTTTGAAACCAAACAATGACAACCATAAGCAAACAAACCAAAAACAATTTTCCTTCATTTTTTATATCTCATGTTTTCCATATGAGATTATGCAATGTGTGGAAAAGAAAGGGAATCACAAGAACAGCAAGACAAAGGATGAACCAAAATAACATCGATACTCATTTGATACTGTTGAATATGAACATTACAACTTGCAGGGGAGGGAAAGAAGGAGGGGTAAGTGGGAGATAATGAGGGATGGGGTAACAATGATTAAATGTACTCACCAGGTGCCTATGGCTCATACCTGTAATCTTCTGGATGCTGACATCTGAGGATCGATGTTCAAAGCCAGCCCGGGCAGGAAAGTCCGTAAGACTCTTTTTTTTTT
>NW_012267253.1:13209181-13212000 GCF_000151885.1 Dipodomys ordii | reverse complement strand
AAAAAAAAAAAAAAAAAAGGAAGGAAGTCTTTTCTTTTCTTTTCTTTCCTTGTCGGTTCTGGGGTCTGAACTCTGGGCCTGGGCACTGTCCCTCAGATCTTCAGCTTAATGCTAGTACTGTACCACTTGAGCCACAGAGCCACTTCTGGCTTTTTCTGCTTATATGGTCTTGAGGAATTGAATCAAGGGCCTCATGCATGCAAGACAAGCCCTTTACCACTGAGCCACCTTCCCAGCCCCAAGAAAGTACTGTTTACCTGACTTACATAACTAACCCTTTATAACAATAAAAAATTTAAAAAAGAAGTAACAGAATTCATTATCACAATAAGAAAACTAATATAAATTTAACAGTTTCATCTATTCATTTTTTGTATGTTTTTTATTGTAAAAATACTGTGCAGAGGGGTTACAATTATATGAGTAAGGTAATGAGTACATTTCCTATTGAGCATTGTTATCTCCTCCTTTGTTTTTCCCCTACCATCCCTTCCCTCCTGACCTCCCCAACTCCTCCCTCCCCCGACCAAAGTTGTAAAGTTTGTTTTCAACATAGTGTCTTGTCCATCTCATTGTTACAGTGGGTCAACCTCTACCCTTATTTCAGCATTTTATTATTTCCCTTCCCCTCCCCAAACTAGAAAAATGTATATGCAAGATGCAAGGCACCAGAATCAAATACAGTGAAAACAGGGGTTATATCATGGGGGAAGAACACACAAAAGAAACAAAAAAAATCACATGGTACATTATAAATACACTAAAAACAACAGCAAGAAAGATAAAACCTCTTATATGGTCATATGTACATAGCTTTTGACCTTTTCTGCTTGTCCTAGACATATACTCTTTATTGCAAATAAGGGAAATTTCTTTGGGCCTGGCTTACTTCACTTAATATGAAGTTTTCCAAAGTCGGTCCATTTGCTAAGAAATGGGGCAGTGTCATTCTTTCTGATGGAGGCATAGAATTCATAGGTAGATAGATAGATAGATATCACATTTTCACCTATTCTTAAGTCCATTTAAATTTTCCCAGTGAGGGGCTTCCTGAGCATCCTTCTCCAAGGTCCTTCCTTGCTGTGACTGGCCCTGGCTGGCAGGAAGAGGGCAGTGCAAGACAAGGTACAGACAGATTAAAGTCCTTGCAAACTGAGGCTGGTCTTGGTGACTCCTGTGGTATTTCTTCCCTGATAAGTAATATTGTTCACTGGCTGTGAGTAATTGAACTTCTCACCTACGTGATTGTGACTGTTACTTCTACTTTTAGAAAACCCACATGAGGAAAAGCAAATCTGCATTATTTATGAGATAAACTGAACACAAAGATTTACATTTGATCCTGGTAAGATCGTCCTTCAAAAAATACATTCTTCCATTTCTAAAAATATGATGGTTTCTAAAGACTTCTTATATTTTTTGGACCAGAAGGACTTTATTCTTTGGATCTATATTCCACCTGGAATGTAAATTTTATTTTTGTCTAAAATGAGTTTATATATCAGAATCTAGGAGAGTGCAATACAATATCTTGTCCAGATATCCTTGTGGGGACCAAGACTACAGTTCTGAGCAGGACCCAGGAGACTTCTCAAAGCACATTTTGTATAGAGAATTGTTCTCCATAGTGTGTTTGACTCTGACAATATTAGATTCACTATTCTTTCCTAATACTTTGCTTACTGTAGACCACTCTAACAATGGCTGTAAATTTCAGACTTGATTTCTCTTAAAAGCAACAACGCACCAAAACTTGTTCCAGTTGTACATTTAGGTCAGCTATGGAAATTAAAATCTTTACAGCTCACAAGTAAAATGCAATTGAACAAAGCTCCAGCTAGAATGAGAAATAGAGATTGTGTGTCTGGTTCCCATGGATTGACATTGCTGTGGAGTTTCTAATACTTATTGATTAGCCCTCAAGAAAGACATGCTCAGTGGCGCTGTAGCTCAAGTGGTAGAGCGCTCGCCTTGAGTTGAAGAGCTGAGGGACAACGCCCAGGCCCAGAGTTCAAGCCCCACGACCGACAAAAAAAAAAAAAAAAGAAAGACATGCTCAAGCTGACGCTTGTCTGTGGCTGCAGACTAACGTTTGTGTTGATACTGGGAAGGCTTGGGTGGCTGTTGCCATGACAATATATCAAGTCTTGTTCTTCTGTTTCTGAAAGTTCCCGAGAAGATAATAATTACTTATGAATCCTACCTATGAAGTTAGCTTTTTGCCTACAAAACGATGCATGTCAACTCCTAACTCAATTACTACAAGTTTGTCAGTTCTAGAAATTTTGTGTAGATTAAAGACATGAAAGGCTAAAATAATATAGAACATCAAGCTTAAAAGCATGACTATGGGGAGGAAGTAATCCTATTTTAATGTAAAATTACTTTATGAAAGAACTATATATGAATGCAAATGATGTATTCTGACTTTAATCAAGAATAATGAAAACTGATTTTTTTTTTTTACTATCTAGAAAAATATAACCAGTTGTTTTTCTGTTGGTGCCTCATGCCTATAATTCAAACTACTTGGAAGGTGAAGATCAGGCAGATACCATTTAGAGGCCAGCCTAGACATGTCTGTCATCCCAGGTATGGGGGAAGCATATTTTGGAGGATTATTATTTGAGGCTAGCTGAGGCAAACAGTGTGAGACTGTAAAAGACCCTATGTTTGTTTGGGACTGTGTTGCTGCCATTGCCACCTCCTCCTCCTCCTCCTCCCCCTCCTCCCCCTCCCCATCCTCCTCCTCCTTTTTTCTGGGTCAGGTTGTGGGGCCTGAACTCTGGGCCTGGGCACTGTCCCTCAGATCTTCAGCT
>NW_012267253.1:13202693-13209131 GCF_000151885.1 Dipodomys ordii | reverse complement strand
CTAGCCTTGACCTGAAGAGCTGAGGGACAGTGCGCAGGCCCAGAGTTTAAGCCCCACGACCGATCAAAAAAAAAATTGTACTCATTGCCTTACTTATATAACTGTAACCCCCTCCTGCTTAACCACCTTTTCAATAAAATAATAATAATAATTTAAAAGTTAATGTAACAAATACTTATTGATGGGTAGAGAGCACATACTTATACCAACTTAAATTTTTAAATAAATTTTATCTTTTAATTCTTGGATACATATACATGCATTACTGATTGACATAATAATATATATGTAATTATATATTGTTCCACTTGAGATTATGTTATTTATATGAATATATTAAATGACCATATTTTTTGCTTAAAAAAAAAAAGACATCCTGGGCAGGAAAGTCCCTGAGACTCTTATTTCCAATTAACCACCAGAAAAAGCTAGAAGTGGCTCAAAGTGGTAGCATGCTAGCTTTGAGCAAAAAAGCTCAGGAATAGTGCTCAGGCCCTGAGTCCAAGCACCATGACAAAAACAACAACAAAACCCATAACCAATGCATTGACTGATGAGTAATTTAGAGTTGTGGGAAACATTCTTTGCATATATGACTGACCAAGGAAAGACCAGAATGTTAGGGTCTCTTGTGAACTAAAATAAAAGTACTTCTCAATAGCAAAATGAACAGTGAGTTCAAGGTGGATGCCAGTGGCTGATGCCTGTAATCCTAGTTACACAGGAGGCTGAGATCTGAAGATCAAAGTTTGAAGGTAGCCCAGACAAGAAAGTCCTGAGACTCTTTATCTCAATTAACCACCAAAGAGCCAGAAGTGGATCTGTGGCTCAAGTGGCACAGTGCTGCTATCTTTGAGCTGTAAAAGCTTAAGACGACATGTAGGCCAAGAGTTCAAGCTGCAGAATCAGCACACACATACACACACAGAGTTAACTCAGAAAAGAGCAAATAAATTACTAAGAGATTTAATTGAATGTACATGTGTTGCTTATATCCATATATTTGTTCCTTTCTCTTATTCCTTTCACATGGCAAGCATGGTTGTGAGAGGGCTGAAATAATTGTTCTTTTTGTTGATACAGAACGTGCTACTAGTTGGCAGTGGTGAGTGGGTAGAATGACATTGTAAAGGACTGGGTTATGTAAGTAAAATTAGAACCACCCTAAAGGCAAGAAAAGGAAAAAATAAGCCAACAAAACAAAGGAAAGCACAATAGAGACTTTTATTGTAAAAAGAAAGGCTTTTACTAAAAATGGCATCTCCAGAGTTTAGAGAGAAAGCCGAATTGCCTGCAAACTATTGCTGTCTAAGTCCTTTGTTAGGCAACAGGTTGGAGAAATCTCTTGGTACAACCTCTTGCCACTATCCTTAACTCCACCTAGTTTGGCCAGAGGAGGTACACATATTGTGGAGTTGTAGGAAAGTGGGCCCCTTCACAGTAACAAAATAAGGACACCCATTTAAAATGGATCCTTTTCTTCTTTTGGGTCTGAGGCCACTCTAAGAAGGTCAAGTTGTGTCACTTGTGTTTAGGGTGTTCATGAAACACCAGAATTTTAGGCTCCAGGCCCAAACTCCTGGAGTTTCACATCAAGTCCAGCTACTCATTCCAACATGACGAGGCAGAAGTGGTAAAGAACCGAGGAGCTTCAGTACATAGTTTGTATCTGCTGTGGGAAGAGGCAAAGTAAGCACTTAGGCCACCTCCAAACATTATTAGGGTACAGGCATTTTTCTCTTTTAAATAGAGAAAGTATTTGGGTAGCAAGTAAAAAGTATGATAGTCCCAGTCATAAGTGTGGTCTAGTGGATTATTACCTCAGCCCTTGTCTTAAGAGGGGTTCTAGAGAAGTTTTCATAGCTAACATTAATTAAGGAGAGCAACAATCTGGTCAGGGTTAATAAGTCATTGTCACATAGTAGATAGTTTGTCATGAGCTATTTCTTTTTTGGTTTGTTTGTTTTGGCAATCATGGAGCTTAAACTCAGGGCCTGGGTGCTATCCCTCAGCTCTTTTTTGCTCAAGGCTAGTGCTCTTTGAGCCACAGCTCCACTTTCAGTTTTTGAGTGATGGATTGGAGATAAAGAGTTTCATGGTGACTTTTCTGCCTGGGCTGCCTTTGAACCATAATCCTCAGATCTCAGCCTCCTGAGTAGCTAGGATTATAGGCATGAGCCACCAATGCCCAGCTCTGCTATTTTTGTGAGGATAGTTTCCTCCATCTCTCTAGTGAAGATATTTTCCAGCAGTCATATCCATCCTGGATTCCAAGGTGATTGTAAAAAGACTACAGGGAGAACAGCTCAGGGAAAAGAACACAGATTCAAAATAGAGGCAGCTTTTAGTTCATTTTGTGGACCAAAGTTAAAGAGTCAGTGCTTTTCAGCAAAAGCAGCTTCTACATACTTTGTTACACAGGTTTAGTTTTCAAATGAAGTTGTATACTGTATAGGTGGCAACATTGGTTTGTGTCTAAGGTGAGATTGAATTCAGACAAGAACACAGGAACAACAATGACAAACCAGAGTTATAAAGAAAAAGATACATTGGGAATGTGGCTTAGTGGTAGAGTGCTTACCTAGCATGTATGAAGCCCTGGGTTTGATTCCTCAGTATCACATAAACAGAAAAAGCTGGATGTGGCACTGTGGCTCAGATGGTGGAGTGTTAGCCTTGAACAAAGCAGCTCAGGGACAATGCCCAGGCCCTGAGTTCAAGCCCCAGGACTAACAAAAAAAGTAGGCAGGGGGAGGAGGGAGATCATACTGCATAGATGGAAAGCAGGTCATCTCTAGAGTGAGAAGGATAATTATTCACATGGTACAGATTTTTTTTTTATTAGAGTGTGACGGACTTGGCATATTAAGTCCCTCCCCAGACCCAACCTATGGGGCAGAGGTCATTGATAACAATGTATTTTTCTTGACTCATAGCTGGTCACCTATGAATGAGGAAGTTTTTGTTTATTTTTTTTTCTTTTTGAGAGATCTTCTGATCTTTTCCTTTCATGGTCACAACTTATATCTGACTATTAACCTAACATGTCAGGAAGCTAGGGGAAGTCTATAAATGACCACTGAGTCAATTTGATCCCTAGGGTATGGTTATAGGCCTATGTCTTTGTTTTGTTAAATTAATGATCAGTTATAGAAGAATCGCTTGTTGTGAACCCATTTGACGCTATAATAAAGCTTTTCCTTAGGCAATCCTTAGGTAAACTCAAAAACATTCCATTGTATGCCATTGCTTTTGGTGGTCTACTTTGATCTTACTAGAAACTGGGCACCTATGTGTGAGAAATATTTTTTCCCTCAAAGATCCTGTGATCTTTTTCTCTCATGGTAACAACTTGTATCTGCCTGTTAACCTAACATTTTTCCTACCTCTAGTACTGGAGGATTTACACAATCCCACACATTAGGTTCCCATTCAGTATCTCTATCATTTATGGCTAACTGCTGCCTATCAGAAGGTTGTTTGCTGATGGTGAGACCAGAGTGACTGCCACATTTGGAATGCCAGAAGCAGGTGTGAGGGCCTGTTCTCTTTCTTCTAATGTCTGGCTCCTTGCCTAGCCTCTCCTATGTCATCTTCTTTCCCACACTTCTGTGCAGGGATGACACAAGATTCAGTCTTAACTAATCCGATTATTTCATCCTTCTGGAGCAGTGACTGGCTCAGAGAGATAAACATGGAAAACAGGCCAACCAGTCTTTTCAGACTTTTGCTGAATCTATCAGTAATGAGACTGTCCAGTCATCCAAGTCAGGAGCTGCCAAGAACCATTTGCCTGAATGAGGGTGAAGCCAAACTAAGGGAGAGCAGCTCAGAAGATAAAAGGCAACTTCTGAAGGCATTGTTCATGCCCCTCATCTAGCTGTTGCTGAAAGAATGACCCTTCCATAAATTTCTCAATTACATGACACAATATATTCCCACTTGGTTTCTTAAACTAACTTGTTAGACTTCTAGCCCAGCATTCTAATGAGCTCTGCTCAATGTAGGATTAAATTAAAGAATAAACAATTCTCTTTCCTCTAGACCTCTTTGGTTGAGAGGACACAGGCCTAGAGCTGCCTGAAACCATATCTTCTCCCTTAGGAAAAAGCCAGTATGCAATAGAAGAGGAATGCGGGATAGCACATGCTCTGCCATCAACACTGTTCCAATTATCGAATCAAATTAACCATGAAGCTGGCATCCAGATGCAAGAAGCAACTAATCCAATTTTTGCTTACTTGGGTTTCTAATAAGCTCATGTATGGCTTTCTGCCTACTTTAACATATCTGCTTTCCATTTTCTTCTTTCCCTTCTCCCACCACTGTGCAAGAGTTATGAAGACCCAGGCTTAGAATTGATCCATCACCCAAACACATTGATATCATGTTGGTATTTCTCCTAATATATACCAAATTAATTTCCCTAAAGTTAAAAGTAAAAATTATAAAGCCTGGCCAGGCACCAGTGGCTCACACCTATTATCCTAGCTATTCAGGAGGCTGAGATCTCAGGATCATTGCTCAAAGCCATACCAGGCAGTAATATCCATGAGACTCTTTATCTCCATCAGTACACTACACAGGAAAAGATGGAAGTGGAGCTGTGGCTCACGTGGTAGAGGGCTAGCCTTGAGCAAAAGAACCTCAAGGATAGTGCCCCAGGACTGGGAAAAAGAAAAACATTATAAAGCCTGGTAAAAGTGACACATACATGAAATCACAGAACTCAGAAGGATGAGGTAAGAGGATCCGTAGTTATAGGCTAGCTTAGTCTATATAATGAGACCCTGTCTCCAAAAGGCAACATAAATAAAGCAGAGACTCTTACATCACTACTATTTGATATTCAGTAACATTAATTTGACTGAAAAAATACACTAATGCAAATCCCATACAAAGAGCATGGGATTTTGAGGACACTGTATGTACTGTAATTGTAAAGAGATGAGTCATAGAACTGTGTAATATGAAGAGTATACCACAATGTAAACGTCATATGTTAATCAGTAATGTATTACTACGCATTCATCTATTATAACTGTGAGAGGGACTTAAAAGCTGCCTTTGCTGGATCCATGTCTTTTTTTTGGTCGGTTGTGGGGCTTGAACTCTGGGCCTGGGCGCTGTCCCTGCACTCTTCAGCTCAAGGTGAGAGCTCTACTACCTGAGCCACAGCGCCACTTCCTGGATCCATATCTTAACTAAAAGTAGGAGAAAAACTTAGCATTTCTGCCTCCACTTTGCCTGTGTCTCTGCTCTATGCCTTCATCTCTGCAGTAACTTTGGCAATCACCTTGGAATCTTGGAAGGACAGACTGATTAATAACATCTTTATGGCAAGGGACTGAAACCACTCCTAAGGAACAGTTGAGTTAACTTAGGATACACCATTCACCAGGTAACAATGACTTGCTTATGCTGACCAATAATGAAAATGGTAAGGACTTGGAATGTTTCCTAAAATAAAGACTGAAATAATGATCAACCAGGCCATACTTAGGACTGTTTAACAATTATCTCTACCATGGCTTTCTTCCTGTCCCCAATTCCCTGCCTATTTAAGTGCATAGCTCACATTTGTTCCTGGAAGATGGCTGAGGATGCTTTTCATGTGACTACTGTAAGGAAATATTTCAAGTCCAGGTTTTCGAATCCCAGGTTTCAGCACCAAATGTAAGGAAATATTTCACTACCATATAATAAATATCCTTTCTCTGCCCTTCATCCATGTCTCTTTATTTGGCTGAACCTGCCCTGTGGAACTTCTGAAGTTTGGGTTGGAGGTGTAAAGCTCCAGTTTCAAAACCACAAATACATCACTGGGTGACTATGAGAACGGATCTGTACTTTCTACTCAAATTTTCTGCTGAAAGATTAACCTAAAACTTCCCTAGAAATAAAATTGAAGGAAAGAAAGAAGAGGCTAGGGATGTAATTCATTGGTAGAGGACTTGCCTAGCATGGAGAAGATTCTCAGTTCCATCTTCAGTAATATAAAAATAAAATCAAAACAGTAACATGTGCTACCAGAGAGGTTCAAACGGAAAGAGATAAGGACCTATAGAAGCCACTATAAAACTTCATTTTCCAGTCCTTTTATTATTTATCTTCATGGTTGTAAATGTTTGTGCCTCAATTTTTAAATTGTTTCTTATTTTAAAAAATAAATATCACTTAAGTGCTGGTTCTTCATGCCTGTAACTCTAATTACTCAGTTCAAAAGATCTCAGTTCAAAGCCAGCCCAGGCAGGATAGTTGGTGAGACTCTTATCTCAATTAACCACCCAAAGAAAGCCAGGAGTGGAACAATGGCTCAATGGGTAGAGGGGCAGCTTTAACAAAAGGTCAGGGAGAGCACCCAGATCCTGAAGTCAAGCCCCACAATGAGCAAAAAAAGAAAGAAGGAAACAGAAAGAAGGAAGGAAGGAAGGAAGG
>NW_012267253.1:13179010-13197048 GCF_000151885.1 Dipodomys ordii | reverse complement strand
TTTTTCTTTTTGCTTATGTGGTGCTGAGGAATCGAACCCAGGGCCTCATGCATGCAAGGCAAGCACTCTACCACTGAGCCACCTTCCCAGCCCCAGCCCTCCTCCTCCTCCTCCTCCTCCTCCTCCTTCTTCTTCTTCACAGCAGGGCTATTTTCATTATGTTAGCTTGACAACCTTTATGACATTTTTTATATCTAAAGGTATGTTATTTTATGCACCTGTCTGTATCTGAATTCTTTTATCTAAGATCAGAGATTAATATCTTTTATTTATTCAATAAATGTGACAGGTAATATATTAAAAGACATATCATAATTAGTAGAAGCTTTACTCAATTCAAAAATAACCCAAAACAGAATGCAAACAATGGATGGATCTTATTTTTTAGCTAATCTGCTATTTTGATTGGAGAGTTGAGTCCATTGATATTTAAGGTTATTATGGAGAGATGTGTCATGTTTCCTGTCATTTTCTTTATTTGCTGTATTTTGTTTTTTCCTCCTCCTGTGATCATCTGATTTACAGGCATGAGCTACCAGTGCCCAGCTGTCATCATTTCTTTAATGTTTTTTTTATGATACATCTCATATTCATTCTCACTGGAGTCCTTCCCTGGATTATTGTTGGCTATTGAATTTAGTTTGTTGTCTTGACTGCTCTGAATCTTGTAATCTTTCATTGTGATTTAAGCATTTGGAGTTAGAGATTGTCAGGGCCGAAGCTCCAGCTTGTCTTATTTATGCCTGACTAGTGGCAGCCCTCCCTTGTCTTGGAAAAGCTCACAGTGGGTAGGCTAGTCCACACTGGGTCCCCGGACCAGCAAACATCTGTGCTCAGCCCTGAGCTAGTGTGAGGGAGCTTGTTCAGGTCTGCGCAGGAATTGGAAAGCTTGGATTCAGACCTGCACTGGGCCACTTCCACCGCCAGATCATTCCTGCCGTTGGGCTGCTCTCGCACTCATGCACCGGGAAAACTGATTTATATTTTAAAATTCAGCTCAGCTTTAGAGACCCTTTGATGTCATACTCTTATACCTAGTTTCCGCAATGCATCCCATGGACAGGGTTAGGGCTCAGAGAGAGCAGCTGTAGGGCAGGGCAAAGCAGAGTTCAAAGATTGCAATGGTGTGTAAGACTCTGAGGTCCAACGCACAAAGCAAACAGAAACTTGGAAAGTGATTATGATTTAGTCCTTCAGACAATAACTGTCCTATAAAGAAGTCCAAGTGGCCACTGGAAAATAAAGATGTGGCTAGTCATCCCTGTTGGCTCAACTAATTGCCAGCCAATGATTAGTCATCTTAGGGACATGCTACATCATGCAGGGGACAGTCACCCCACCACTTACCCATAAATGGGCAGTGAAATTAGCAAAGCTGACTTAGAGCAGAAGAACCACCCACCAATAAGAGATTTTCAGAGATGCAAAAGCATACATAGACAGTCAAAACAGAAATTCTCTCCTCTGTAAATACTCAGTAATACTTCCTGTAGCATTCTAAATACATCCTTTGTGTTTTCTTCTTGATAGGGACCATCTGAAGTAGAATTCATCAGAATTCTAGTACTTACAGGATCCAACTATAATAGCATCATAAGCAGAACTGAGAGAACCCACATACATGCGACTCACCCAAAATACTGTTTCATTGAGAATAACGTAAACTTAATAACCTGCCACAATAAAGATGACATTAAAGACAATTTCTAACTATATGCAATGAACCCAAAAGTGTTTAAAATGATCATTGCTCAAGAAATTTTGAAATATTCTGAAGTGATATAAACCACATGGGGAATGTGTTTAAAGTTTCTCTCAAACTTGACAAAATATATAAGTATTCAACTATTTGAAACTATATACAAATGTTTTAAAAACTGAAATACATTTAAATTCTTGTGTTGGTACTGGGGCTCTAATTCAGGGCCCGGGCAATGTCCCTGAGCTTTTCCCTTCAAGGGTAGCGCTCTACAGCTTGAACCACAGCAGCTCCACTTCAAGCCTCCTAATTAGAGGTAAGAGTCTCACAACCTTTTCTTCTCCAGGCTGGCTTTGAAATGTGGACATTAAATCTCAGCCTCCTGAGTAGCTAGGATTACAGGTGTGAACCACCAACACCCAGCTGAAAAACACTTTTGTAAGCTATCAAACCAAAACAAATTTGGATTAAACATGAAAGAGGAAGCACTGGATTCTTTCTAAGTTACAAAGACAAAATCATATCTTATGAAGAAGATCTCAAAAACAAAACAAAACTGTGTTCCAAAATATAAGAATGTGTTGGCAGATATAAAACAATAAACACATTATTTTAAATTGGGGGATATTTGTGACATGCTGGAGATCAAGCCCAAGGCTTTGCATATATTAAGCAACGGTCCTACCACTAAGTACACCCCCAGCCCTAAACTAGAAAGTATAAATGCATAAAAAGTCAAAGTGAGTATAACTTTTAGTAGCTTAAACAAAAAAGAAAACACATTATTAGTAAGCTGACTTATATATGTCTGTACCTGTTTAATTAAATCCAATACCATTTTATTTCCAAACAACACTTATTTAAAAGATGATGAAACCCTGTTTTAGATTTGGAATTAAGTAGAAACTATACAAATAGTTTAATCTTCCTGCTTTCAGAGGTAAAATTACTACTATGACTTTCAGTCCTCAGTCCAGGTGGTGCCAGAACTCCCTGCCTGCAGGAAGCTGCACTCAACCATCTCCACATCAGAACTTGCAAAATGGCTGTTATACCTCGCCCTCCTCCTCCAACTCCTCTCCAAGCCCAACAGTTCCAAGTCCCTCCCTCCTCCAACACACTTAGTTTTTAATTAAAAGAAAAGAAAAATTCCCTGTTGGCTATGGAAAATTCAATTTAAGATTTCCAAATGCATTTCTACACAAAAAAAGTCTACTACACTTTCATGCTAGTTAATATTTTCTATATTCAACATATAAAAAGGAGCCTTTGGGGTGCTTTTTAGTATAGTACTGTGTGGATAGATACTTCAGGTAGAGTACCAGATTAGTGACCAGACACCTATCTTGTAGTCCTGTCTATCAGTAGCCATAGTGTACTGTCCATGAGCATCTCAATCTCTCTAAGCCACCTGTTAATAATATACAAAACAAGGAAATCAGACCAGATCCATTATGTATGATTGCTAATTATGCAAGTAACATGTGTGTGTGTTCTCCATATACATTTTAACTGTGCTGCAGGCCCGTTTGGAGTTCCTTTCGGACTCCCTTCCATCACTTATTTGATCCTCATCCCTTTCATCTCCCCATTGCTATCAACTGGTATGTGTTCATCCAGAATGGTTTCCTCATATTTGCATAAGCTCCCTACCAGACTTAATATTTTACACATAGATAACTAAGCAGCTTTTATGCAAAGAAAAGGAGTTTAACTTGTGTTCAAATGTCTGATTTCCCAGATGGAAACATTTTTACTCTTGGCCCTAGCCCTTGTGAATACTTTAAAATGAATGTTAAATCTAAAATCAAAACACTTTTTTAAAATGCAAATTTCATGCTACCTACTACAGAGAACTCACAACATATAAATGTTAATAAAAAGGATAAATGTCAATATGAGTAACATATTTTAAAATCTTCCATTACGTACGTTTATGGAAAGAAAAACTTCTAGAAGTAGATAGTATGGTATTTAATTATTAGGACTTACTTTTACCACCCCCATTTCTAACTCTATTAATAGCTAAATTAGCTTGTCAAGCACACCACACAGTCTGATGAACTTTCATTGTGAATAGCAAGCTATATTTAAGACTAATTTTTAGGCATATTAATAATGCCACTTCCTAAAGTTATCCAACAATGCTAGACCAATGAAAAACTGGAAATAATAGGCTATTATAATGGTTAAGTTTATGTGTCAAATTAGCTGGGCCACAGCATGCAAACACATGGTCAAACATTACTGTACAAATTTTCTGTGAGGGCATTTTGGATTATATATCAGGGGCAAGACTTTTTCCCCAGCACCCCTTTTCTACCTGTGTGTGTGTGTGTGTATGCACGTGTGTGTGTGTGTGTGTGTGCACGTGTGTGTGTGTGCGCGTGTATGTTTTGCTGCTTCCGGGCTACCATGAGGTGAGCAGATTTTTCTGCCAAATGCTCCTGCTTTCATGCTGCCTCACAACAGGCAAAACCATGAACTGAAACCTCTGATGCTGAGCCAAATAAAAGCTTCCTCCCTTGAGTTGTTCATCTCAGGTATTTTGTGCCAAGGCCATCTGGCTGAGTAATATGAGTCAGCTAATATGCATGAGCTGTGAAGTGTGTATGTAGGCATATGTACACATGTGTGTATGTCTGTGTGTGATCAGAATTTGAACTCAGGGCCTTCTGGTTGTTAAGCAGGTGCCATACTGGTAAGTTATACCTCTGTCTTCTTTTGCACCAGTTATTTTTGAGCTAAGGTCTTGCTCATAACTGGAGGAGTGCCTGGATAGTGATTTGCCTAATATAGGTCTCCTGTCATAGCTGCAATGCTCACCACCACATCTAGCTTCTTCTGTTTAGATGGAGTCTCTCAGATTTTTCTGCCCAGGGTGGCCTGGAAACTCAATTCGTATTATCTCAGCCTCCCAATTATATGAAAAATGGAAGTTGTTCGTTATATTTTGCTGAAATCCAATTTATTTATTTGTGTGTATTGCTTGTGCTTCTAGCATCACATATAAAAAAACTACTGCCTAATCCAAGATCATAAAAATATACATCTTCTTTTTTTTTTTAAAGAATTTTGTCCTGACCATGACATCTTTGATCCATGTTGATTTTTATATGTACTGCGAATGATGAAGGAATCCAACATCAGTTTTTACATATTATCCTTAAGTAGTTGTACAAAGGAATTTCAATTCAACATGTCGGTTTGTGAGCACAATGCATCTTGATCAATATCACCCATTCCAACCCTACTCAACACACAATTTACCTAGTTCCAACTTCATTCTTTTGCAGTTAGATATCCCACTGTGCCAGTCCCATTTGCTGAAGCTATTCTTTCTCCCTTTAAATGGTCTTGTACGATTTGTCAAAAATCAACTAACCAAAAATTAAGAATATATTTCTGAACTCTCAGCTCTATTATATTCATTTGTAAGTCTGGCTTTTTGCCAGTATCACAGTGTTTTGATCAATGCAGCTTTTTCATAATTCATGAAATTAGGAAATATGAGTCCTTAAACTTTGTGCTTTTTTATTTATTTATTTTTTATTTTTTGTCTGTTGGTCGTAGGATTTAAACTCTGGGCTTGGGCTCTGTCTCTCAGCTCTTCAGCTCAAGGCGAGCGAGGGCTCTACCGCTTGAGCCACATGGCCACTTCCGGTTTTCTGGTGGTTAATTGGAGATAAAAGTCTCGTGGGCATTCCTGCCCGGGCTGGCTTTGAACTATGATCCTCAGATCTCAGCCTCCTGAGTAGCTAGGATTACCGGAGTGAGCCACCAGCACCCGGCTTCAATTTCTACTTTTTAAAGGCAACTGAGATTTTAACAGGGAGTACCTACATTCTGTAGATCAATTTGGAAAGTATGACCATTTTACCATTGTCTTCTCATTCCTAAATATCAGATATCTTTGTCTTTCCATTTGTTTAGGCATTTTTTTTCCTTTTAACAAAGTTTAATGGTTTTCAGGGTATAAGGTTACACTTCTTTCTTAAATTCATTAAGTATTTTGTTGCTTTTGATTTTTCTATGTAAGAAATTATTTTGCCATGGACCGGGTTCTGTCGGGACGATGGAGGACACCTAGGGGAGGAACCTGGAATAGGATGGGGAGATGGCAAACAGACAACTCACACACATTAGGAGTGGATGCTGAGTGCTGAGCACTGAGTGCGATTTAATGCAGAGGATAACAAACTTTTATAGCAAAAAGTCTCCATAAGAAAGGGCAAAAGGTTACATAATCTTGCTGCAAGGCTTCGTTCTTGGATGGTCACCAGCTGGTCGCCTGAAAGGGCAAAAGTTTACACAATCTTGCTGCAGGGCTTCATTCTTGAGTGGTCAACAGCTGGTAGCCTGAAAGGCACTTGTTTCTGGCTTATCTCTAAGAAATATAATGGGTTTCGACGTTTGTCACCATTTAACCATTATCTTATTTTTATAGAGGCCTTAATTGTCCCATAGGATTTTTCTGTTCCTTCTTTAATAATAAGCACCAAGGAGACTTAGATCTAGCAAGTCTCTTAGTAAATGAGAGAGTAGTAGGAAGTTTTTTCTCCTAAGTAGTTATCTCAGCAATTGCCATACATTCCTTCTGTTCTAGTTGCCCTACAGCTTCTTGTAAGTTTCTTACAAACAATTCCTTCTGCTGAAGTGACTTTGTGAAACCCCCAATACTTTTATATTTGCTTATGGCTTGTCTACTAGCCTCCATAAGAGGGGTTTCAGGGTAGCACTTAACTCGGTGAGTTAGTCATATTTTTAAGACACTCATCAGATATTGGAGTCGTCAACACTCTTAAGAAAGAGCTTTGTATAGGGAAACGTTGACAATGAGCAAGTACAAAGAGCAGTAGAAACAGTAAAAGATTAATAGGCACTCTTATGAGGAAAAGATAGGCAGAAACACATCTTTTCCAGGGGTTTTGCCAGCCTTTTCCCAGGAGTAGGCCTCTTAGAAGCCCTATTCTCCGAGGTAGACTTCGGTGAAGTCCCAAAACTTGGAGATAGGTTTCTGTAAAGCCCCATTCTCTGAGGTAGATTTCGGTGAAGTCCCAAAACTCAGAGATAGGTCTCTGAAGCCCCTATCATGGTCTGATAGATGGTTTCCCATGCTAAGCAGACTCCACTGGAGTCGGCGTGGCATTATTTTCTTTCTTCTTTTCTTTTTTCATTGTCAGTGCTGAAGACTGAACCCAGGACTTTGCTAGGCAAACATTCTAACACTGAGCTACATCCCCAGCTAGGAATTGTTCTGTTTGAGAATGGGGGGAGGGGAGGAGTGGGAGGGGGAGGGTTAAGATAGGGCCTCATTGTACAGCTGAGGCTGGCCTTGAACTGATCTCTTGCATCAGCCTTCCAACTGCTAGGATTACAGGCATGCACCACCAAACCTGGATGGAATTTTTTTCAATCATTTTTAGATTCTTCATTGGTGGTGTACACAGATACAATTTATTTTTACATTTTGATCTTTGTGTGCTGCAACCTTGCTTTAAGAGATCTTTAGTAGCTTCCCCTGAATTTTCTACATAGATTATGTGATTTGTAAATAGAGCTGTTCTTCCTTTCCAGTCTGGATACCACACTTCTTTTTCTTGCATAATGATGATGACTAGAACATGTAGTACAATTTTGCATAGCAGTGTTGAAAGCAGACTTTCTTGTCTTGTTCCTAATCTTAGAGGGAATGTTTTCAGTCTTTCACCAGATGCCTTTTATTGGGTTGAGAAATTTCCTTTCTATTCCAAATGTAATGCTCCTAATTATTATGAAAGGATGTTGTATTTGTCAAACAACTCTTTGAATTATTTTTTTAAAAAGCCTTCAAATTATATTTTTTATTTATATAGCACTTTAAATTAGAGTCTAGCTTATGAAGTAAGTGGAGTTATTAAGAAGGAATTCTCTGGCATTCAGAGGGCTTAACTAATTTTGCAATAGTATATGTTAAATCATGCCTGGATTGAGGACAATGAAGAGAGCTATGTAAGCAGGGAAGGATCCTCACTCCAGAAAGCAATAGAAAAATGCAGAGGAAGAAACCACTTAACCAACATTCAGTTTCAATTTCAATCACTGCTGTTGTTTGACTCTACAAGGATACAGGTATCTCATACTATGCAGTATAGGAAATTCAAACTGGCTCCAGAAAAAGACTAGAAGTATAATCATGAAAGCAGCTTAAAATTATTTTTAAATGGGGAAAATGATGAATAAAAAAGAGTAAACAGGGGCTGGGAAGGTGGCTCAGCGGTAGAGTGCTTGCCTTGCATGCATGAGGCCCTTAGCACCATATAAGCAGAAAAAGTCAGAAGTGGCACTGTGGCTCAAGTGTTAGAGCGCTAGCCTTGAACTGAAGAGCTGAGGGACAGTGCCCATGCCCAGTGTTTAGGCCCCATGACTGGCCAAAAAAAAAAGAGTAATAGAAGTCATAAATTTGATCAAATTACATTATATGCATGTGTGGAAGTATCACAGTGAAATCCCTTTGTATAACTAAATATATGCTAACAAAACAAAGAAAAAAGACTGGAAATAAGAATCAATAACCTACCAGAACAAGAGCAATTCTCTTCAGGCCCACTTTAGTCTCCTCTTTCTTCAGTGTCTCTCTCTCTTTTCCATCTATGAGAGGAATATAATGGCCATCCTAAAACTTTTGAGTTTATATTTATATCCTGGCCTAACTGGCTCTCTTTCACTTTCCCATTCAAATCCTTAGTGAAAGCAAAATCTCATTGGCTCAATTATATCAGGTGCCTGCTTGTTACCAGACATGGACAGCCAACTGCCTGAAATTCCTCCCTGTAAACAAAGAGGTATTCAAACAAATATATATATATATATATATGTTTGTTATTATAGGCTAAGAAAACATGCCAAATAATGTCTACTATAAGTAGACAAGGCTATGCACGACCAAGATCTCACTCAAATTCAACAAGAAAATGAATCATCTTGCATCGCCTGGAATGAAGCAGAAAACATCCAAAGAAGCTAAAGAAATAAATTTCCCTTGAAATAGAAATATCAGTTATAGGGTCTGGGAATGTAGCTCAGTGGTAGAGTGCTATATCTATCTAGCTAGCTAGCTACCACTCTACCACTCTACCACTGAGTTATCGATAGATAGCTAGATTGATATTGATATTTATCAGTTGTACTGGTCAGATTCAAGATACTTTAGAGAATAAAGTGAATGTGTATGAAAGAAAACTAATGACTCCCAGAAACCAAAGGTATTATTTCTTTTTGTGTGTGTATAAGGGGATAGGGATAGGGGGCTCTGTTCCTAAGCTTCTTTTGCTCAAGGCTAGTTCTACCACTTGGCCACAGTACCACATCTGGCTTCTTTCTGAATAGCTAATTGGAGAGAAGTGTCTCACAGACTTTCCTGCCCAGGCCGGTTTCAAACTGTGATCCTCTGATCTCAGCCTCCTGAATAGCTAGTATTACAGGCATGAGCCAACAGTGCCCAGCAAAACATATCAATTCTAGTGCAACAGTAAGCTAAACCAGCTTATGAGTACCATTTAACTGGACTTTTCTACCAAAATAAATGCAGAATAAAGTGTCACACTAAACGCTCACTCTTCTTCCTTCAATGTTTGCTTAAATCCAGTTCATTATGCAAATAGAGCTAAAATTATTTTATACTTAAGACAACCAGAAGTACTTGAGCTAATTATAAAGCAATTTGTTTTTATTTGAAAAAGAAGCAAACAATTTATATGTTAACTTTAATGAATCTCTGAACTGAAAATTATCTGATGTTTTGTTAGGTTTTACTTTCTCTTGAGAATTTGCTAAATGAAACACTTTCAGATATAAATTCACAATTGAGATATTAAAACAATAATTTCAGGCACAATTACTGCATTTTGCTCTTCATGATGAACAGTTTGATAGACTGAGTTCTAGGAATACCTGAAACTCAAATTTTTTCCCCTAGTAGATAACAATTCATGTCAAGTAGGCTTTCTCTCTAAATATATTCTCCTAGTCTCATCTTTCCACATTACCTGCTAAATTTAACCACAGATGCTTAAGTTACATTTTTCCCCATAAATGGTGTTAAGCAAAGGTATTCTAAAGAGGGAGGTACACAGGGAAAAATAGAAATAAGTTGTGTTTTTATTTCAGATCCTTCCTGACACTAGAGAACTTTTTATTTCAGTTTTTCTACTTAAAGTTTTATACAGTGGTAGTGCCTCATTGTAATCAAAAGAATAAAATGTAAAGATTTAGCAAATATAAAAATTACTGTGGGAGGGGGAGTATAGTCATGGAGATGGGAAGGGATGGTAGGGGAAAAACAAAGGAGGAAGCAACAATGCTTGATAAGAAATGTACTTATTACCTTGCTCATGTAATTGTAACCCCTCTGTACAGTATTTTCACAATAAAAAATCTTATTAAAAATTACTGTGTTGTTAGGTGCGATGTTACACACCTATAATCCAAGTACTGAGGAGATTGCAGCAGGAGTGTTACAAATGCAAGGACTGCCTGAGCAACATAGCAAGCTTGAGGCTAGCTTGAACTACATTCAAAAAACCAAACCAGGCCAGACATAGGTGTCATCTGCCTGTAATCCTAGCTACTCAAGAAGCTAAGACATGAGGATCATGAAGGAAAATTGTGACTTTTATCTCCAATTAACCACCAAAAAGCCAAACAGGAGCTGTGGCTCAAGTGGTAGAACACTAGCCTTGAACACTAAAGCTCAAGGAAAGTGGCAAGGCCCTCAGTTCAAGCCTTACCATGCACACACATACACACACACACACAAACCACACACACACAATCAAAATGAAATATATTGATAACTGATATTGTAGTTGGTGATGTTGCTCTGCTTATAACTTGCTCTGCTTTAACTTGAACTTGACCTCCAGAAATTCAAGCTTCTAGGGTTTCAAGTTAACAATATCTGCATTTGTATAATGGCTTGTGGTTTTAAAATAATTTCTACAAATGTTATTCATTTAATTCACATTATCTAATACTTTTACGATCAGAAGAGACAGAAGTGCTGAGATGTCAAATATTTGCCCAAGTTCCTACAACTGGTAATAAAAGCAGGATTTAAAGCTCCAAGTTATATCCTATAGTTGATTCAGCTTTGTCCTGGTGTGATATTTAAAGAAGCTTCTGGTGTTATTTATTTATTTATTTATTGAATTGGGGTCTGGGCACTGTCCCTGAGCTTTTTCACTCAAGGCTAGTGCTTATGTTGAGCCACAGCTCCACTTCCAGTTTTCTGGTAGTTAATTAGAGATGAGAGTCTCACGGAGTTTCCTTTCCCAGGCTGCCTTTGAACTGTGATCCTCTTGAGTAGCTAGGATTACAGGTATGAACCACCAGTGGTTTGAAACAGGACTAGTAATGCATACCTAGGTTGAAACTAGAACTTCTAAATGCAGACCTCTACTTCCTTCTGTTTTACACATAAAGGGGTCAGCAATTCTGATTTCATATGGTTACTGTAAAGTTAAATCAATATATGTGTATGGGTGATGAATGGTCCATGTATAAATATACACATATTAGTGGTTGGCAGAGTTGTTGGCACAAAGTAAGTGCAGAGTAAATGGAAATTTTATGACTTTGGTTGGGGAAAGTCATAAATAAGTCATGTTTGAAAGAGGATTAAATATGGTTTGACTTGCATTGAGGAGGCTGTGACTACCAGTAAGCAGCAATTCCTACTGTTATAATTTTCTCATATTAGATCCTAGTATAAGTCATGATGATAGTGGACTTTAGGTAATAATTCTTTCAACTGAAGATGCATAAATATAGCTCAGAGGACATTTAAACAATGGCCTTAAATGGAAAACCAAATTTAGAGATTTCTCATGAATGGAGATGTTACATATCCCTTTCCAACTACTGCTTGTTAAATGTTGCATTCACATCTAAGTAGCAAAGCCCAGGCATGACAGATGGCAGCCCAATTCTGGCCTCTCTAAAATGGTTTTCCTCCTACTCGCACCAGCCCAAGGATGTGTTGCATTGAGCACTGCAAATGAATCCTCAGCTCTGAATTCTGCTTCACAGTGTGACTCAGAGACCAACTGGGTTTCTCCTCATCAGTGAAAGCCAACCAGTGAAACTTGGTCTCAATTCAGAGTGCAGAGCTAAAGGAAATTTATGTCATCCAACTCCCCTAAGTTTATGCACATATATAGCAGCATGGAAGAATGGAAAAATCATTTCAATCAGCCATTGAATCCTTGGTAGCAATCAAGGATGTAAACAAAGTAATTGGACTTCATGTAGTCAACACCAGTTTAAGAAGCAGAAAATTGAAGACTAATCTTGATGGGGGTTTTTTGTGAGACAAAGTCTTGCTATATAATTCAAATTAATCTTGAACTAGTGATCCTCCTGCCTCCATCTCCCAAGTGCTAGAGCTATAAGCGCTTGGCTTCTTCTTTTTCTTTAACCTTCAATATAGCTAGTAACGACAAATAACCCTTAAATCTGTGTACTTCTCTTTGTCTACCATCATCTATTCTTTGGTCTCCCCACATTTAATCCAGAGAGAAAGATCTCTCTAAAATGAAGACTTGCTTCTGTCCTAGACACTACTCCATCCCTTTTGCCTAAAAGTTTTCAATGGAGACAAATTTGGTGATGCATTTCTATAATACCAGTACTAAGGATGGTAAGGCATGAGGATCTCACATTCAAGGCTGGCCTGAGCTACATACAGTTTGAGGCAAAACTAGGGCTATGTCCTAAGACCTTGCTGAAGAAGAGGAAGAGGAGGAGGGTGTCAGAGGAAGAGGAAAGAAAAGAAGTCTTCAATGTTTCCTTTTGTTCTTATGATTAAAGTCAAAACACCTAACACAGTATAGTGCTCTTATATATTACTGTACGTAGTCATTAGAGTTCTCAATAGAAATTAACATTAGAATTTGACTCTGGTTGATTTAGAAAACAAAGAAATGTATTAAAAAGGTTTTGAGGGACTGGGAATGTGGCTTAGTGGTAGAGTACTTGCCTAGCATGCATGAAGCCCCAAGTTTGATTCCTTAGTACCACATAAACAGAAAAAGCTGGAGGTGATGCTGTGGCTCTGGTAGTAGAGTGCTAGCCTTGAGAAAAAGGTGGTCAGGGACAGTGCCCAGGCTCTGAATTCAAGCCCCAGAACTGGCAACAACACAACAAAAAAAGATATTGACCCTGGGCATGTAACTCACCCCCTATAATGTGAGCTATTCAGGAAGCCAAGATCATGGTCCAAAGCCAGTCTGGACAGATAAGTCTGAGAAATTCTTATGTCAAATTAGCCAGCAAAAAGCCAGAAGTAGAAGTTTGTGGCTCAAGTGGTAGAGTACCAGCTGTAATTAAGAGCAGAAAAAAGACTACCAAGAGCTGAAGACCCTAAGTTCAAGCCCCAGTAAAAAGGCAAGCATGTGGGCATACAGAGAGAGAGAGAGAAATAAGATACTGCCGTGAAGAAGAAATAGATCTGACCAACTCTAGCAAAAAAGAAATCCATAAAAGCAGGTAGCCACCAGGAAGGCTGAGGCCAGGCTGAGCCTGCACGGCCAACCCCCTGGAAACTGTAGCTGGAGCCACTGCCACCACTGCCGAGGCTCAAGAGAATTTCTCACTGTTGTGCTTTTGGGTTGGGAGCCAAGACTGGGTCCAGAGCTCAAGGTCTGCACTGCAGCGCTACTGTAAAAGGCCAGACAGACGGCTTCCCACCAAGACAAAGTAGGGAGCTCCCCAAATGTAAGAAGGTGTTTCAAACACTGAGCAGCACCCACTTCACCCACCCTACCCCCCTCAAAAAAAGAAAAAGAAGGCGGGGAAGAGAGGGGAGAAATAAAGGAAAAAGCATCACATATATTCTATGGCTTATGATTTGGTCTTTGCCTCTCTTTCTCTTTTCACCTCCCTCTCTATAATCCTTTTTTTTTTCTTCCCAGTCATAGGGCTTAAACTCAGGGCCTAGGCATTATCCCTGAGCTTCTTTTTGCTCTAGACTATCACTCTACCACTTGAGCCACAGCGCCACTTCTGGCTTTTTCAGTTTATGTGGTGCTGAGGAATCGAACCCAGGTCTTTGTGCATGGTAGGCAAGCACTCTACCACTAAGCAACAATTCCAGCCCCCCTCTCTATAATCTAGCTATACTTCAGAACTCTTCCCTTATCTAGAATGTTCCTTTCACCTCCAGCAGCCCCACTGTAGGCCTGTGTCCGGGCATTGGCTGGAAAAGGATGGCACATGAGTTTAATAAGGGGCTCATTTACTTAAAAAAAAAAAAAAACACCCAGCTGGAAAGCATCCTCAGCCAGCAACAGCAGGAAACACTCAGCACCTCTCACCTAAGAAATAAGGAAATGATGAATCCTGAAAGCCAGAGAGAATAGCTGTGGCTTGCAGCAAAGAAGTTCATCTCTAGGCTGGCACGGATGGGCAGAGAGTAGCTTGTTCACTTGCCTGTCATTGGTCCAACCCAGCAGAGGCCAGAGGGATGGAGGAGGGTGAAGAAAACTAGATGGATGGTAGATTTGAATGGGCTAATGGAAAAAAAAATCCAGTTAGCCATGACTTTAAATTAACATGACTTTAAATTTTTTTGTAGCTTTGTAATCATGAGTGATTCAAAACTGATTATTGTCTCTTTTCCTTGTGCTAGACTGGAGATATACTGAGATCAGGGATTTAGCTATCTTCTTCCATTTTCCTTAGGAACCAGCATAGTAACTGACACAGAGTGAGGCTTCAATCAATGAAGGTATCTGCAATGTTAGACACAGTTCTTTTTTTTTTTGTCGGCCATGGGCATTGAACTCAGGGCCTTGGTGCTGTCCCTTAGCTTTTTTTTCAAGGCTAACACTCTACCACTTTGAGCCATAGCACCACTTCTGATTTTCTTATGATTAATTGGAGATAAGAGTCTCATAGAAGAAGGGATGACATTGCCCAGAAAGGAATGTACTTATTATATGACTTATGTAACTGTAACCTCTCTGTAGTTTATTATAACAATAAAAATTTTAAATCTTTAAAAAGTATCACAGGGCTGGGGGAATGTGGCTTAGTGGTAGAGTGCTAGCCTTGAGCAAAAAAGCTCAGAGACAGTGTCCAGGCCCTGAGTTCAAGCCCTGGGACTGGCAAAAAATAAATTAAAAAATCACAGACTTTCCTTCCCAGGCTGTCTTTTCAATAGCAATCATCAAACCTCAACCTCCTGAGTAGCTAGGATTACAGGAGTGAGCAACTGGTGCCTAGCTGGAGACAGTTCTTTGTACAGTCTAATTCTTGCTGGGTGTGGTGGCACTCATCTTTAGTTCTAGCTACTTAGGAGACTAAAACAGGAAGATTGCAAGTTCAAGGCAACGTAGAGAGTATATGTTTCTTAAAATAAATGAATAAGCACAGAAATGGAGGGACAAAGGATGAACAAATGCATAAGTGGTACCCAGTAGACACTATGCTGAAAACGAACCACAACTTGTGGGTAAGGACAGGAGGAAAAAAAACTGGGAAAGAGGGCTGGGAAGGTAGCTCCATAATAGAGTGCTTGCCTTGCATGAATGAGGCCCTGGGTTTGATTCCTCAGGACCACATAAGCAGAAAAAAACCAGAAGTGGCGCTGTGGCTCAAGTAGTAGAGCGCTAGCCTTGAGCTGAAGAGCTGAGGAACAGTGCTCAGGCCCAGAGTTTGGGCCCCACAACTGGCAAAAAAAAAAAAAACTGGGAAAGAGCGAGGGAAGGGGTGACATCCATTGTACTTTACCTGACATATAACTGTGACCCCTCTGTACATTACTTGTATAATAATAATAAAAATTTTAAATTAAATAAAGAAAAGAGAGTGGGGGGAAAAAGGAGGGGGTAACAATGCCTAACAAGAAATGTTCTCGTTACCTTACTAATGTAACTGTACCCTCTCTGTACAGCATCTTTACAAGAAAATAAAAATTTTAAAAAAGAAATGTACCTCAAGAGGAAGTGTACCCATTACCTCACTCATGTAACTGTAACCCTCTGCATAGTATCTTTACAATAAAAAAAAAAGAAAAAAAAGAAATGTACCATTACCTGTAACCTCCTCTGTACATCATATTTTACAACAATAATATAAATAAATAAATAAATAATATAAAAAACTGGTTTATAATGATGGTTGCACCACCTGATAAGGTTAAAATGTAGACTAATTCTTCATTTTCCTACTTTTCTGTCAGCCAAACTACTTCCCAGTTTTTTCTACCATTCACTAAAATGGCCTTCAATTGCAGAATCTGTGAGATCTTGCCTAGCTTGAGCTAAAATTTAAATAACTTCTTTTTATTTTGCTTCAAGTTTTTCTTGCTCAGTTAACTTGTCTAGTTAATTTATTGATAGCTCATTCTGTGGCATACACATAGATTGCTAACGTAGGCTTCCTGAATACCAGAAAGTCTAAACCACTGTGCATACTAAACATTTCCACTTAAACTTTTTTGCCTTTGTGCTATATTAAAATATGCCTTAAAAGAGGCACAATGCCATATGGTGAATAACATATGGTACATGACAGTCCCTATTCGTATGGAAAATATGCTAATAAGATCCTGAACAGGAAGTAAAAGTGGAACTATATTTATTTTTTCCTATATTGGTTTATCTGGTGCCAGCATCTAAAAATACTGATTTCCAATTTCATATAGGGAATGAGATGAAAATGGAACAGAGATGGCTAATGGGTGAAGTCAGTACAAGATAATCTATAGAGCAAAGCAGGTCCAATTCTTGATCTAGGAAGTCAGAGTCTAGGCAGTGCTGAAGCTAATGAGAGAAGTCTCTCCGCATTATCAAGGGCGTCCTTTAAGAAGTCTATGCATCACACCCAGGTATCACTCCCACAACCCTAGCAGATTGTGCTTACATTTCCTAGGCCAATGCCCTGTGCCTATACCAAATTTTGTAATGTCTCCTTTACCACCCTGAAATGGAATTCATAAGTAATGAAACACAAAATATTTAAAAAACCAATATAATGATCTAACAATATAAAATCACGAGTAAAGAAGATACACTTGTAGTAAAACAATATCTATGACAGAAAAGTGAAGTCTTAGGCTATCAGAGGCAGAATCACTGTTAATGTGACAGCCACAAAGGCAGAGAATATCATGTTGTGCTGGGGACTCAAATGCCATGCGTAGTGTTGATATCCAAGCCATGAGTGTTCAAAATAGTGACTACCTCTTGGCACTTCCCCCAGGAAACTATATATGATTGTGTGTGTGTGTATGTATGTATATGAGCAGATATGTATGTGCATGTGCTGGTCCTAGGGCTTGAACTCAGAGCCTAGGGACTGTCCCTGAGCTTTGTTTTGCTTTTTTGGTTTTGTTTTGTCCATCCTGGAACTTGAACTCAGGGCCTGGGCTCTGGCCCAGCGCTCTTTCACTCAAGGCTAGCGCTCTACTACTTTGAGCCACAGTTGCACAGTTCATTTTCCACATAGTGTATACTGAATTCCATGACTGTTCACTGTTCTTTGCTCCCCCTTTGTCCCCTTTTTTTCATTAATTTATTTTATTGCTATTATAGAGGTGATACACAGAAGGATTATAATTACATGTGATATACAGAAGGATTATAATTACATGAGTCGGGTAAGGAGTGAATTTCCTTTCATACAGTGTCTTCTGTCCCCTCATTCTCTCCCTCCCTCCTGTCTCCACCCATGAGTTGTATACTTCACTTTCATCAGTGTCCAGTGAGCTCTCCACTGCACTTTTTCACTCTTTTTCCCTTAAAGGTTCCTTAACTTTTTTGCACAAGACTAGTGCTCTACCACTTGAGTTACAGCTCCACTCCTGCCTTTTGGTGGTTACATAGAGATAAGAGTGTCATAGACTTTCCTCCCAGGCTGGCTTCAAACTATTATCCTCAGATCTCAGCCATCTGAATAGTTGGATTATAGGCATAAGCCACTGTTTACAAAGCCTAGTTTACAATGATTTTTTGATGCATATTGTGGATTATCTGGCATTTCTGGACCCTTTGGGCTATATATGAAGTGTCCTCCAATCATTTAAAAAAAAACAGAATGTGTATTCAGGGCTTGGAACATGGCTTAGTGGTAGAGTACTTGCCTAGCATGCATGAAGCACTGGGTTTGATTCCTCAGTACCAGATAAACAAAAATAAGTAAAACAATTGTTTTAAAAATGTGTTGGGAGCTGGGAGCCGGTGGCTCACACCTGTAATACTAGTTACTCAGGAGGCTGAGATCTGAGGATTGAGGTTCAAAGGCATCCCAGGCAGAAAAGTTCTTGAGACTCTTACCTTCAATAAGCCACCAGAAAACC
>NW_012267253.1:13174431-13178960 GCF_000151885.1 Dipodomys ordii | reverse complement strand
CAGCACCACTTCCGGCTTTTTTCTTTTTGCTTATGTGGTGCTGAGGAATCAAACCCAGGGCCTCATGCATGCAAGGCAAGTGTTCTACCACTGAGCCACCTTCCCAGCCCTTGGTAACTATTTTCTAAGCCTGATTCTAAAACCTCATACATTTTTTGAACTACCTATTATGTGTCCAATAAATTCCTCTCCACATGAAACCAATGAGAATTGATTTCTATTGTGTCTGACAAATGACGCAGCTGATAGAATCCTAAATCATCCCTGTTGAGCTGACTCAGCACCAAGCCTGGAGATATAGCTCAGGATGCATGAGGCCTTGGGTTTGGTCCTCAAGCACCAAAAATGAGGGGAAACTGAGGCCCACCAATGTCTCCATTTGTCTCTCAAAATAGTGAAACTAATTTTCCAGATGACATCATAGGCCCTTTTGTGTGGTCAAGGTCCTGAGGTTCTGTGATTGGCAGAACCATCAAGACTATACAGACTGAAGAAGACGTTTGCTCAAAGGAATGGATTGTGCCGGGAGCTGGTGGCTCACGCCTGTAATCCTAGCTACTCAGGAGGCTGAGATCTGAGGATTGAGGTTCAAAGGCATCCCAGGCAGAAAAGTTCTTGAGACTCTTACCTTCAATAAGCCACCAGAAAACCAGAAGTGGTGCTGTGGCTCAAGTGGTAGAACACTAGATTTGAGCTGAAGAGAACAAGGACAGTGCCCCAGCCCTGAGTTCCAGCCCCAACAACAACAAAAAACATGTGTTGGGCTGGGAATATGGTTTAGTAGTAGAGTGTCTGCTTAGCATGCATGAAACCCTGGGTATGATTCCTTAGTACTACATAAACACAAAAAGCCGGAAGTGATGCTATTGGCTCACTATAGCTTACTATGGTAGAGTGCTAGCCTTGAGCAAAAGAAGCTCGGAAAAAGTGCCCAGGCCTTGAGTTCAAGCCCCAGAAATGGCAAAATAAAAATTTTCTAAACTGTGTTTTCAAGTTTCCAAAGTGCCACAGTGGTAAATAATGTCTCCTCTGTTGAGAGCTGCTGGGCTGGAGGAGTCAGTGATATGTTTTCTGATTACGAGAGTATCACTGTGATATGGACATTCTAAACCTTCATTAATTGGTACAATTGTTTGCAGCACTCGTGGAAACAAAAGCCTTCTAATTAAAAGCAAAAACAAAATAGATTATAGGAAGGACATTCTTTTGAAGGAAGAGCTAAACAAGCTGGTTTCCATGTATCATTTAGGATTAAATTATAGCAAACTTAATGGAAAGCCAAAAATAATAGTGGCTTAAACCCGATAGAATTTTAATTCCTCCTCATTGAGCCTAGGGTGGTGAGATGTACAGAATTAACATAACAAGAACTCGACAGAAACTTAGACTCATTCTGCTGACAGCTCCATGATCTTCAAGGTATAGGTCTGGTCCTCAGGGTTCAACATGGCAACAGAAAGTATGAATGAATGAATGAATAAATGAAGACAGCAAAGGGTTTATCTTCTGGTATCTGCAAGAGATTAGTCCCAGGATTCTCTCCCCAACCCATATCAAAATCCATGGAGGCTTCACTCCCCTAAATAAAATAACATATTGTTGCCGGGTGCTGGTGGCTCACACCTGTAATCCTAGCTACTCAGGAGGCTAAGATCTGAGGATCACAGTTCAAAGCCAGCCCGGGCAGGAAAGACCATGAGACTCCTATCTTCAATAAACCACTAGAAAACCAGAAGTGGCGCTGTAGCTTAAGTGGTAGAGTGCTTGCCTTGAGCTGAAGAGCTGAGGGACAGCGCCCAGGCCTAGAGTTCAAGCCCCAAGACCGACAAAAAATAAAAAATAAAAAAATAACATATTGTTTGTATATAACCCATACACACTCCTCTGTATCATCTCTAGTGGAGTTGGGGATAGATAGCTGAGTAGCAAGGCATTGCATAATAGTATATTCAAGGTCTTGGCTTTGAGCCCTGGCACACACAAAAAAAGGAATTACTTATAATACCTAATACAATACACATATTATTTAAATAGAGGTTATACAGTATTGTTTAGGGAATAAGACAAGAAAAACATCTGCACATGTTCAGTAACTGTTTTCCTACAGTTTTTAATCCACATTTTCCTGAATTTGTGGATGCAGAGCTACAGACATGGAGAGACAACTATGCTGGATCTTCTAAGAGAAGTTTCTTCTAAGGGAAGTTCTCAGAAGCTGCCACAAGACAATTCCATTTATATCTTAGTCACAGGGCAGTGTTTAACTGCAGGGGAGGTGGGGAGTGTAGTGTTTATTCTGGTTGATCATGGGAACAGTGGAAAATTTTATTACCACCTAAAAATTCATGGGATCAGCTCAAAATTATGTTGGATGACAAACTAATAACTTAGGAAGAAAAGAAACATTAAGAGATGCAGGTCTCTGCAGACAGCATTGTCTGTACATATTTAACATCAGTAGTATGAGGGTTTATGATTGTTTCATGCTGCATGTTCTTGCCTATTTAGCCTTCCTTGGTGTGGCAGCTTCCCTAAAATGTATACGTCCTTATTTCTGAAACCTGTCAACACACTACCTTTCATGGTAAAATGAACTTGGAAGAAGTGATTAGATTAAGGCTCTTGAAATGGGGAGATTATCTGAGGTTAACCAGACGAGTCATTATAAGAAGAAAAGGAGGAAAGGGTATGGGAAGGTGGCTCAGTGGTACAGCACTTGCCTTGCATGCTTGAGGCCCTGGGTTCAATTCCTTAGCACCACATAAGCAGAAAAAAAAGCCGGAAGTGGCACTGTGGCTCAAGTCGTAGAGCGCTAGCCTTGAGCTGAAGAGCTGAGGGCCAGCGCCCAGGCCCAGAGTTCAGGCCCCATGACTGGACCCCAAAAAAAAGAGAGAAAGAAAGAAAGAAGGAAAGAAAGAAAGGAAGGAAGGAAGGAGAGAGGAGGGGAGAGAAAAAGAGAGAGGGAAAAAGAGAAAGAGGGAGGAAGGGATGGAGGAAGGGAAGGTGGAGAGGGAAGGTTTATGAAAGCAAGAGGTTAGAGGGAACCAAGGAAGGGACTGTATTAGTTTTCCATCACCGTGACAACATATCTATGACAATCAAGTTAAAGAGGATTTATTAAATAAAATAGATTTACGTTGGTCATGATTTCGGAGGTGTCGGTCAATAGTTACTTGCCCGTCATCAAGGGCCTGTTGCCTTGGGACTGTGGCAAGGCAGTGCATCATGATGGGGACACATGGCAGAGAAGGCGGCTTACCTCCTGGTGGTTAGGGAGGGCCAGGATCCCAATGTCCCTTCATGAGCTTGCTCCCAGTGACCCAACTTTCACAAGGTCCTACTTCCAGAAGGACCCGCCAATTCCTAAAAATGCCATCGACTGGGAACCAAGCCTCCAACCATAATAGGCACCCCCTAGAAGCTGAAAAAAACAAGCAAACAAGATTCTTCCCTGAAGTCTCCAAAAAGGGACAGACTTCCATTTTATAATTCTAGAAACTATAAGAACTATACGAAATGTATGTTGTCTTATGCCATACCTATGGTACTTTGTGCCCAAATAGTGTAGTATTCCAGCTTCCCAGGACCAGTGGGACTCGAACCCACAATCAGCAAAAGGAGTCACCAGTACTCCTTCAAACTGGCTGGAAGCCTTTCATTAGCCACATGGCATCTGTCCCCAGCTTGCAGAGTTTCAGAGAACTGCTGCATTTGCTTTTCATGGGTGATTTTTATAGGAAGGGGTTTCAGGTAGGTGATGTTTACCAAAGCAAGCAAGGTTACAGAAGCAAAATATAGCCTTGAGTCACAAGAGCATAGGCAAAACATAATCTTGACTTGGTCAGCATGACCGATACTATCAAGGCTAAAACATAACCTTGGGTGGGAGTAGTCTATTTTAAATCTCAAAACATTAGAAACTCATTCTGGGGGTACAAAATGATTTTTATTGTAAACTCCTGGCTAATACAACAACTCAGTACAGCTGGTGATAAGCCCCAAGGTTGTCAGTGGCCTTCAGCAAAGATTGTGGTAAACTGCAACGCTGCCAGCCTGGGAAGGGGAGGGAGAGAGGGAGGGGGGGGGAGAGATCTTTTCTTTTTAGCAAGGGTGTTTCAGATTGCACTTTTTTTTTTTTTTTTTGTCAGCTGTGGGGCCTGAACTCTGGGCCTGGGCGCTGTCCCTCAGCTCGTCAGCTCAAGGCTAGCTACAACACCACGTCCAGCTTTTTCTGTTTATGTGGTGCTGAGAAATCAAACCCAGGGCCTCATGCACACAAGACCAACACTCTACCACTGAGCTACCTTCCCAGCCCCCAGATTTCACATTTTTTGTTCCCATGGATATCCTTCTTTTCCAAGGGAAAGGGACTCATGGAAGAGAGTAAGTTTCCTGCAGCAGGAAGGACTGAGGCTTGACAATAGAAGGAACTTTTCTGTCAGTGAATAGTAACTAAGATACCTTGATTTTTTTTTTGGTGGGGATCATCACAATAGTAGTAAGTACACTAATCACTAATCACACTGTTG
>NW_012267253.1:13152750-13173211 GCF_000151885.1 Dipodomys ordii | reverse complement strand
GCTTGCCTTGAGCTGAAGAGCTGAGGGACAGCGCCCAGGCCCAGAGTTCAAGCCCCACGGCCGACAAAAAAAAAGCAATGGATTGTTTTTACCAAAGGAAATAGGAAAATAATCCTGGCCAATCAAAAATAACTTAGTTGGCTGGGCACCTGTGCTCACACCTGTAATCCTAGCTACTCAGGAGACTAAGATCTGAGGATCATAGTCAAACTCAGCACAGGCAGGAAAGTCTGTCAGACTCTCATCTCCAATTAACTACCAAAAAGCCAGAAGTGGAACTGTAGATTAAATGGTAGAGCGCTAATCTTAAGAAGCTCAGAACAGTGTCCAAACAGAGTTCAAGCCTAGGATCAACACAGAAAAACAAAACTAGTTTTCTTAATATTTCTGAGACATAAAGACATCTTTATTCACCAGTTCTCAAGTCAAAAACCAAAGAGAGACTTCCAGTTAAATGTGGTGCAAATTAACTAAACGTGTTTATCTCGTTTTTTGTTTTGTTTTTTTTTTTTTTCTGTTCCTGGGTCTTGAACTCTTGGCCTGGCTCTATTCCTGAGCTCTGTTTTTGCTCAAGTCTAGCACTCTATTACTTGAGCCTCAGGGCCACTCCCAGCTTTTTCTGTGATTAATTATAGATAATCTCAGGGACTTTCTTTCCCCAGGCTTGCTTGGAACTATAATTCTCAGATCTCAGCCTCCAGAGAATCTAGGAGCCTAGCTCCCCACACCTTTTTCCCTCTGAAATTTAACCTCTCCAAATGGTAGAAACTATAGGGCACACAGGAAATGAACATCAGTAGACAAAAAGCAACCGGTTCTGTAAAGTTAGGAAAGGGATGGAAGAATGGTAACTGACATGGCTAAGGCAAGAGAAGCCAGAACCTAAGCTCCAAAGAGGTAGATATGAAGTAGCAGCCAGCAAATTTACCCTGAAGGCATCCAGAAAAACTGAGGACAAAGAAGCATGAATATTTCCTGTGCATAGAGAAGTTTTCTTTTCTCCAATTAACCACCTGAAAACTGGAAGCAGAGCTGTGGCTCAAAATGGTAGAGTGCTAGCCTTGAGCAGAAAAGCTCAGTTAAAGTGTTATATGAGTTCAAGCCCCACAACCAATACCCCCCCCCAAAAAAAAGAAGTGTTCTGTGCCTCATGTAGATAAGCAGATAAAATTCAGTCATGTAAGTATAAAATATAGTCAGCAAATAAGTTAGTAGGTCCTAGGTACCTCAAAAGAAAAGCAATAGATTATGTTGTTGAAAATATCAGATAGGTAATATAACAATTCTGCTAATATTTGGCATTCTCAACCCTGCTTGTTACATTTGTTTCTTGTAGATTAGAGACCATCAAGCAAAAAAAAAAAAAAGCCTCATATAAACTGTTCTGAGTCTTAATCATGATCCACTGGAGCAGTACACAAGCTACATCCTGTCCCATCCATCTAAAAGATCCTCACCAGAGAATCTTGGACAGCCAGCCATACACCACTCAGCCCTCTCAGCAGGAAGTAGTGTACAGCCAACATGCCCCTGCACCCTAACCACAGGGTTAGGGAGAACCATGCACAAGTCATCAAGCAATCAGCACACAGTCCAAGGGAGTAGAAATGGGAAGAGCCCCAGGCTATGATAACTGCTCCCAAGAGAATTCCATGTGCTCTCTCTTTGGGAACCCTCTCTCTCCAGAGTCCCCTTACATCCCAGACTGCTTTCACTTTCAAATAAACTTTTTCTCTGTGCCCTGAACCTAGGGCCACCATAAATGAAATGAATTGAAATGAAATGCAGCCAAGTTTCAGCGACTCATGCCTATAATTCTTATTACTGAAAAGACTGAGATCTGGAGGATTATCATTCCATCTCCAGAATAATCAGCAAAAAGCCAGACTGATGATTTGGCTCAAATGGTAGAGCACTAGCTGAGCAAGCAAACCAAGAAATCTCTAGGCTCTGAGTTCAAACTCTAGTACCAGAAAAAAGTAAGCAGATAACCAAAGAGTTAAAGATATATGAAGGAAGCTTCTAATATCAATAATTAATTCTAGCGAGGTGCCAGTGGTTCCACACCTGTAATTCTAGCTGCTCAGGAGGCTGAGATTTGAGGATCATGGTTTGAAGCCAACCTGGACAGGAAAGACCCTGAGCCTCTTATCTCCAATTAACCACCAGGAAACCAGAAGTAGCACTGTGACTCAAAGTGGTAGACTGCTAGTCTTGAGCAAAAGAGGACAGGGACAGCACCCATGCCCTGAGTTCAAGCTCCATAACCAACAAGAAAACAATTAATTAATAATTACTTCCAAAGGAAACAAAAACAATACAAAGAAGAAAACAGTATCATGAATTGAACAAAAAAAATTCCACAGAAGAGGGGCTGGGAAGGTGGCTCAGTGGTAGAGCGCTTGCCTTGCATGCATGAGGCCCTGGGTTCGATTCCTCAGCACCACATAAGCAAAAAGAAAAAAGCTGGAAGTGGTATTGTGGCTCATGTGGTAGAGCGCTAGCCTTGAGCTGAAGAGTTGAGGGACAGTGCCCAGGCCCAGAGTTCAGGCCCCATGACCGGACCCCAAAAGAAAAAAAATTCCACAGAAGAGTTGGCAAACAAAATAAGGAAACCTCCTAGAAAGTAAAATGAAATGATATAGAAGATGAACAATAAGGGAAGAAAATAAGAAGCTTAAAGGATTGTTCCAGAATGTGAAATATCTGATTGATAGATTTTCAGAAAAGAAGATAGAAAAAGGACATGATAGGAAGAAATTATCAAATAAGTCAAACAAGAAAATATTACACAACTGAAAAATGCTATTTTACTTGAATTATTTATATAATAGCTATAATTTTCATTAAATTTTGCAACTGTCAGGAAGGCTTTGATAAATTTCTTGTCATATGCTACTCCTTTATATGATTAATGTAGGAATCAATAGGTAATAGATTAGAAGGCTGTCAAAATATCAATGTCAGCTGGCAACTAATAAGCCTTTAGGAAAAATCTGCAATATGCTTACTATTTTATCTGGACCAAGGCAAGCAGAACATTTTTGTGGTGAAAATAAAAAAATTAACTTGAAATCAAAACTGTCCTGGAGCTAGGTGACAATCGTTCATGGCTATAATCCTAGCTACTCAGGAGATTGAGGTCTAAGGATTGTGGTTCCAAGCCAGCGTTGGCAGTAAAGTCCTTGAGATTCTTCTTCGCTCTGCCTCTCTTTTTATATTGGGTGAGTACTAACTAGACCTTGAACTTTCAGGCTCCTACTCTGGCTCACCTTTTTCTACTCCTAGCTGGCCTATATTCTACCTCTTGAGCCATACATTCAACCCAGCTTTTTTGCTGCTTACTTAGAGGTAAGTCTCTGAGTACTTTTCTACCTAGCAGGCTTCAAACTTCAATCCTCAAATCTCAGCATCCTCAGTAAGTAAGATTACAAGAATAAGCCATGCGCACCCAATATCATCAAATTGTTTCTAATGATTTAAGTGATGGACTGAAGCTGAATATTTTTTAAAATATTTTTATTTATTTACTTATTTGGGGATCCCACGAAGGGCCTCTGACAGACTAGTTCTGCCACCGAACACCAACACCAATTTTAGCAGATGGACTTGACCTTCACATGCAGCCATGGAACCAGCCTTGAACTCAATTTCCACATTGCAATCTTGTCTCTCTAACCATTGAAGAATTTTCTGTCAAAATTATGACTCAACTTGTTTAGGGAGACTTTCTTTTTTGTGTGTGTGTGTCAGTCGTGGTGCCTGGACTCTGGGCCTGGGTGCTGTCCCTCAGCTCTTTAGCTCAAGGCTAGCGCTCTACCACTTGAGCCGCAACACCACTTCTGGCTTTTTCCTGCGTATGTGGTGCTGAGGAATCGAACCCAGGGCCTCATGCATGCAAGGCATGCACTCTTCCACTGAGCCACCTTTAGAGAGACTTTCTTATCACAGTATGGTAGCCTAAGATTGTAAGTTCCACTTAGAAGACTGGTCTTGACATATTTTATATGCTCTATAACTATATTTTTCTTTAAAAAATCCATTTTACATTAAAAAATTGTTCTCAACTCCAGAAATACTTTTAAAAGGACAAGCACTGCCAAAGACTACTTTTCATTATAGTAATAAGCAAGTAGCTAATAGGGAGCATTCAGTTAAAATGGAAGAAAATTATTCCACTTGGCCCTACCTCCACATTTTATTCCTAACTTAGCTCAAGTCATATTCTAATACAATACAATACAATCAATTTATTCATGGCAAGGTGATAATTAGTATGTACTCCTAGCAAAATGAGTCTGATGATATTTTTTGATTTGTACCTTCTTTGGCTGGGAATATTATATTCAATTAATATATGGCAAATAAAATGACTTGGCAGACCCACGCAGCAGAAGTATTTTTAATAGCAAGTTGCCTTTATATGGGCATATTTTTACATTCTAAAATAATGTCTCCATTATATTCGTTAGAGTTCAACTCTTTTAAGTCTATTAGAAATATGGTATGCAGGAATGTGTGGTGATGATTCACAGATTTGAAATAACACCTACTCTCCTTTGGTTCTGGCACAAAATGTGTCAGCGAAGCCTGCAATTAGGAAAATTATCTTGGCCTGTCTTGCCACAGTATGGTGACGTCAATCTACACATCCAGATTAGAAATGTGTTAGCAAAAATGAATTTAGACAAATCTCAGCGTGGTGCCCTGGTGCCTTTGCAGTGTCATCTAAATCTTTGTCATTGGAAATAACACTAATAATAGCGAGTGAAAACTGCAAGGTGGTTATTTCTTTTAGTCTTGACAATAGTCCCATTATAGTCCTATTCTATACATGAGGAAAGGGTAAAATTGCCCAAGATAATGCAGCCATTATTAAATGGAACTTGGCTTAAAAATTGACTCTCTCTGATTTAGACATTTGCTCTCTTGACCAGGACTTTTGGTATAATTTGAAAGGTCCAGTTGCAAATTAAAATTTCAGGGGCTGGGAATGTAGCTTAGTAGTAAAGTGCTTGCCTACCATACTTGAAGCCCTAGGTTTGATTTCTCAGTACCAAATAAAAAGAAAAAGCTGGAAGTGGTGCTGTGGCTCAAAGTGGTAGAGTGCTAGCCTTGAGCAAAAAGAAGCTCAGGACAGTGCCCAAGCCCTGAGTTCAAGAGTGGCAAAAAAATTTTTCAGAACCTCTTATTTTTAAAATATGAATAATTTCATGCCTAGGGATATAGCCTGGTAATAGAAGTCTTGCCTAGGATATACTCCTGGGGATGGATTCCCAGTACCATATACACACATGTACATGCACATGCACACGCACATAGTAATTTCCAGACAGCACATCAAGGTGACCATTGGCTCTGGGGCCCTTCTAAGAATAGTGCACATGCACAGATAGTACACTAATAAAATTGACCATCTACCACATGAACTGAAGCTCTACTAAAAAGCCACAAGTGTGTGTTCAGACCGTTTGACCTTAGCTGATTTGAACATTGTAACTGTGGAGAGACAGAGTACTACAAATCAAGAAGCCAGAATTATACTGGGCTCTCTTTACTCACCACCCACCTCTTTTTTTTTCTTTTCTTTTTTTGGCTGGTCCTGGGGCTTGAACTCAGGGCTTGGGTGTTATCCCTAAACTTTGTGCTTAAGGCTAATGCTCTACCACAGCCCAACCTAGTTCAGAATCATGATCCTCAGATCTCAGCCTCCTGAGTAGCTAGGATTATAGGTGTGAGCTACTGGCACCTGGCTTTTTGTTTTGTTGAGACAGTGTTGTTTCGTAGTTTAGGCTAATCCCAAACTCTCAATCCTCCTGCCTCCACTTCCCCAATGCTAGGATTATAGGATTTTCTATTTATTATCAACCTCTGTACCTGATCTGGCATTTTTGTTACTACTAGATAAAATGCTTGAAAGGTACACTGTTTGGTAGACTTTTGGCCTCTTCCAAACCCGAAGCTAAGAATGTGATAGCATCTGAATAGATTTCTTTAACCTTACTAAAGGCAACATCTGAGGCCTGTAAAAGATTTCCTTCCTTGTTAAAGATCTTACCTGACTCCCACCCCTATCTACTTGATGATTCCATTTTACTCTTTTCTGTCTACAACAGTCTATGCAGCCTCTTTCACAAGAATAATTGTATTAGTCTAGGTGGCTTGAGTTTGTGTGCTTCTGGTACATGGGTCACTGATGCTTGATTCAGATTTGCTTATTTTCTTATTTCACAGTTGGTGTTTTAAGTTGATTCTAGTTTGATGCCTTTTATCACATCCTCATTTTCATACTTCAATCTAATTCAGAAAATATTTTATCCAAACCACAACTCCACCATCAGAGGTCCCACATAGATCCACAAGAGATACAAGTGCAACCTACAAATACAATCTTCTCACTTGCTGAATTAAATGTTCTATCTTAACATTACACTCAACAATGGAATGTATTCTATAAACATGTGAATTTTGAACATCAAATCTTCTCTTTGGTTAACCCAAGACTTCTATCTTGTTTCCCTCTTAGGAACAACACGCACACACACACACAAAACCCACAAATACACCAATATAGATGCGAGAACCACAACAAAACAAGCTTCAGGCAGTTTTCACTGAGTTGTTAAGCAGGTTACATAGCATGCTGTACACTTGTGTATTCTTCTTACAACTATGTGTAACTGCCTCATCCTAATGATTTGACAAGACCTTACATCCTTGTAATTGTAAGGTTTTGGTAATGAACCCCGTGCTTCTCTAAATCTTATTTTGAAGATCTTACCAAACCTTATACCTGGAACCCTCATTCAATGGAAAATCCAGAGCTTAGTGAAGACATATTCTAGTGTAAATGGTTTACCATCTAACACATATCTTGAGAAGCAAGGGAGTGTGTGATGTGTACAGAGGAACTCAGACACACAGCTTCTATCTGTAGAGGCAAGAATTGCTCTAGGTGTACATCTGTGGTAGAATGAGGTCTGGGAAACAGATCTCTGCCTTTAATAGGCTTTTCACTAAATTTGATGTCCAGGCCTGGACTCTCTTTTCCCTTCTTTTTCTCCCCAGCTGGAGTTTCCTATTTCCCTTCCCCACACGTATTTTTACTGCAATCCCCTTTTCCATAAGAAACTTCAGCAGTTCCTATTTTTAGCTTCCTCCTACTCTAGGCTAAGGAAGAGGAATCACAGCAAGCCCTCAAATGAAAGTCTTCACACGTAAGATTTAAATGTAGACTACTGGAATTGATGTCTTCCTATATTTTGTGGATAGGTTGGGTGAAATTACATGTACATGTACCATGGAAAGGATGTCTACATACATATGTATGATAGTAATTCTCAATTGTATCAGACCCACTATCCACCTTTTTGCAATAAAAATATCACCTTAATTGTCCTGAAATGAAATTCATATATATAGTTAATCTTACAGACTGAAAAAATTAACATAATGCCCTAAGTATAATTTAAAAAAGAAAAATGCCAGGCACTGGTAGCTTATGCCTACATTCCTAGCTATTCAGGACACTAAGAACTGAGGATTACAATAGAAGCCAGCCCAAGCAGGAAACTCTGTGAGAATGTTACCTCTAATTAACCACCAAAAAGCCAGAAGTGGAATTGTGGCTCAAGCAGTAGAGCACTAGCCTTTAGCAAAAAAACTTAGGGACAGTGCCCAGGCCTTGAGTTCAAGCCCCAGGATCGGCACAAAATAGCAACAAACAACAATAGTGTTAAGATCTGTATTAAAATAATTACACATTAAGCTGGAAGTGCGTTGTGGCTCAAGTGGTAGGGCACTAGCCTTGAGCTGAAGAGTTGAGGGACAGTGCTCAGGCCCAGAGTTCAGGCCCCACGACGGGACCCAAAAAATAAAATAAAATAAAATAATTACACAAAAATTTTCCTCCACATAAGTGCCCTGAAAGATCTTTGAAAGTCAAGCAGGATGATTCCTTTATTCTATGGAATTGTCTCACACATCCTGGTCTTTTTCCACCAAATGCTAAGTTAATATGCACTCTAATATTATCAGAAATGTACCCACAACACCCAAATAACATCACCAAAAGTGCTATAGCTACGATGGAGAACCACTTTCTTGAATAAGAGTACTTGCCTATTGAATTCCTTTTGATTCTTCCTTGGTTAATATTTCTAGGTAAAAGGTCAAGTATATTTGATACCCTACCAAACCAAGAGTTTTGGGGCTTGGCAAGCCTGAACTCAACAAGCATTCATTTTCTATTTGTACACATCTATTTTTAGGCCACTGGCTTAAAAATAGCACATGTACAACCACATACCATGTCCACTAAGGTCCTTGGTCATCGAGAGAGGCTCTGGTCAGGAAGTGGCCCTGCCATGCATGGAGTGAGGTCTATAAAGAGAGACAGACAAAGTGTTTCCTTTGTGCTACAGTTCCATTTTAGGGAGGTAGAAATGACTGGTGTTTAGATAGAGGCAGGCTCCTTAAAAAAAACAAAAAACGAAACTGGTTGGTCTTGTGCTTTGTTCCTTGGTTCTCTCTCCTCCTGTTTACATTAACTAAAGAAAATTCTATGCTATGAATATTTTTCCCTTGACCAAGGACAGGTAGTAATATTTGTTTCTCTTTTTGACTGTTCAATAAAAAAATCAAAGCCAACCTGATAGCCTAAAGGAATAAAATCCCCTCACCATTATATGTCTTAACACATATCTGTTCAATAGGATAAGCCCATCATTAATGAAGATACTGAGACTGCCCAAACAGAAAAAGAAAAAGAAGGTGTATGTTTATGGAAACTTCAGTGAGTCAGTCTCCACCACTTACCACAAGGGCATGGTTTTTATTGGCAGAATGAGCTAATATTTGAATGGAAGAATTCTAAACAATCTAAGGGAAAACTTAAACAAAGAAAAAAAATCCCTCCATGCTATGACTTATGGCATAATATTTGTCTCTCAAATTATCCTCATCCATAAACAACACTTATTAGCATAACAACAAACTCCTTGTGTTGGTAGTGTAGTTCTCATGTAAACCATTAATAATAAAATAGAAGGGAGGCTGGGTGTCAGTGGCTCACGCCTATAATCCTAGCTACTCAGGAGGCTGAGATCTGAGGATCAAGGTTCAAAGTCAGCCCAGGCAGGAAAGTCCATGAGACTCTTATCTCGAATAAACCACTCAGAAAACCAGAAGTGGCTCAAGTGGTAGAGTGCTTGCCTTGAGCTGAAGAGCTGAGGGACAGCGCCCAGGTCCAGAGTTCAAGCCCCATGACGGACAAAAAATAAAAATAAAAAGAATAAAATAGAAGGGAGGAGAAGGTAAATGAGAGTGATACAGGAAGTGAGTTTTACAATGGTACATTGTATGAATATATGGACATGTCACCAAAAACCGCCCCCTTCTACAATATTAATTTACAATTAGTGTTAACTTCTCTATACTTATGATAGCTTGCCAATGTTGGAAATTAAATGCTAGTGAAAAGAGGAACAAAATTAAGTAACTGAGGGATTACAAGTTTGACCAAATTGTCATATCACACACACACACACACACACACACACACACACACACACAATTCTCCATTGAACTATTTCACAGATTAAATGAATGAATATTCGTGTAGTGTTTGGAAGAGCAGCTAACACTTAGTAGGTGCTATATATATATGTATGTATATATATATATATATATATATATAAGTATATGTATATATAACCCAACTTTCAAGAAGATCACAGATAATGAAATTGCTAAGACATGTGTGTGAAAATATACTGAGTATTTCATGGTAACAAAGAAGATGGGAAGGGCCACTTTCCCTTAAGGGGAAAGAAGTCTTTGGAGTAGCTGATGTTTAGTATGCCTTTTGGAGAATGTGGAAGTGTTTAGTAGGTTATAAAGAAGGGCATTCTAGGTGGAGGACACAGAACAAATGTTTGAATCAGGAGACAGAGGTAAGAATAAATCTGTCCTCCCACCTTCCAGGAAGTGATGATCTGGAGCTGCCTCAATAAATCCAGCTTGGTTTTCCTACTTTATGCTTTAATTACCTTATTATGTAAGAAAAGGTGTTGGTAACACTGAATATCAAATGGTAGTCATTTCACTGTGTAGGAGAGGAAGTTTTGGAAAATTTTACACTCTGGGGAAATGTTTATCCCAATTCACTTGATACATATGGTGAGCAGAACCTACTAAATCACCTTAACATCCTTGAAGGAATTTTCAAGTTTCTTCAACTTTGTGGATATTCTCAATCTTCTGATATAATCATTGATAGCCATTTAGCTTAAATGTGTTCTATTAAATTGCACTTGTTTGAAAGGTTCTCTGAGGTCTGGGGGCGTGACTAGTTAGTAATTGCTCAAGGCCCAGGGTTTGAACCCTAGCACCAGAAATATACAACTACATATATACATATAAAGTTCTGAGCACACTTGGTGGTATTCTTCCCACCAGGTGGTCATATCTACTGTAACAATGCATGCCTTTCTACCTACTAGGGAAGTTTAAGTTGGAGGCTTAATTGAACTTACAAGTTTGACACCAGCCTGAAAACATAGCAAAGCCTATAATCCTAGCTTCTCAGGAGGCTGAGATCTGAGGATCAAGGTTCAAAGTCAGCCCAGGCAGAAAAGTCCGTCAGACTCTTATCTCCAATTAACCACCAGAAAACCAGAAGTGGCGCAGTGGCTCAAGTGGTAGCTACGCACTTGCCTTGAGCTGTAGAGCTGAGGGACAGCACCCAGGCCCAGAGTTCAGGCCCCATGACCAACAAAAAAAAAAGGGGGAGAAGGGGGAAGAGAATGGTAGTTCAAACCTGTCACCCTAGCTACTTGGGAGGCAAAGATGGGAGCTGGGATTGTCATGTTTCCAGGCTATTCTGGGCATAAAAGTTGAGAAGACTGCCTCTCAACCAGTGGCTAGGCATTGTAGTACACACCTGGCATTGCAAACTACAGGGGAAGTGCTATGGCTGGTATGATGGCACAAGCTTGTTGTCCCAGCCATGCAGGTAAGCACAAGTAGGAGGGTCACAGTCTAGACTGGCTCAGGCACAAAGTGAAAGCCTATCTTGAAAATGATGCAAAAAGGGGTTGGCAAAGAGGCTCAAGTGGGAGAATGCCTTCATAGCAAGCATGAAACATGTAATTTGAAACTGCAATGCTGCAATTTTTTTTAAAGGCACAGATTTGAGTTTTGCCATATACTTTATGTCCTTAATTATTTTCATTTCCAGTGCTGGGCCTTAAAAGTGGGATGTTGTACATGCTAGGCAAGTACTCTGGTACTAAGCAACATCACTAGTCCTTGATTTTTTGATACAGGGTCTCAATACACAGTCCAGGCTCTTCCTAATTCATGATCATCCTGACTCTACTTCCTAAGTGTTGGGGTTATAGTTGTGTGTTACTATGCCCAGCTGCATGTTTTACTTATTTTCACATGATCGGAAATATGTGCTAATGGTAATTATTTAGAACATAAATCCTAATGTCCATTAAAATCTACTCTAAAGGATATTTACTACATTAAAGAAATATATAGGGACAGACAGGCATGGTAGTGCATGTCTATAATCCCAGCAGTAGGGAAGCAGCAGTAGGTAGGAAGGTTATGAAATCAAAATGTCCTGGGCTACATACTAAATTTGAGGCCAGTGAATTTGAGGCTTGGGCTACAGAGTAAAATCCTGTTTTGAGAAAACAAACATACATAGAGCTACAGAGATGGATGCCATAGATGATTAGATGAATAAAAGTATCTTCAGATAGGTAGATACCACATCACTCATGTCTAAATTTTGTTTTTTTCTTTTTGCCAATCTTGGGGCTTGAACTCTGGGCCCAGACACTGCCCCTGAGCTCCTTTTGCTCTACCACTTGAGCCACAGCACCATTTCCAGCTTCTTCTGTGATTAATAGGAGATAAAAGTCCCAGGGTCTTTCCTGTCCAGGCTGGCTTCAAACTTTGATTCTCAGATCTCAGCCTTCTGAATAGCTAGGATTATAGGCATGAGCCACCAGTGCCCTGCTTCTAAGTCCTTTTTTAGTGAATGATCAGTGGAGAGAAATTGGATTAGTTGCTTTTCATCATGATGATAAAATACCTGAGATCTTGAATCACCAAAAATGTGGGAATTTCTCCCCACCAACAGCCAATTAGTTCTGCAGTAGACACAGGTAGGTGCCCTCAAATTCACTTCAGTTCTAACTTCCTGAAGATAATTTCAATTCCCACATGTTGTGCTGTAGTCCTTCAGCTCTTGGAAGGCTGAAATAGGTAAATTGTTAAGTTCTAGACCAAATTGGGCTACATAGTAAAACGTTCTCAAAAATAAATAAATAAAATAAAAAATAAAACAAAGCAAAGCAGAACAAGGAAAACCAAAATCAGCGCACGTGCACACACACACACACACACACACACACACACACACACACACACACACACCACATACAAATAAACCCCACATGTTAGGGGCTCAGTCCTATAATATTGCCCCCAAAAGGAACTCAAGGAATATTTATTTTACATCTTTAACTTACAATAATCAGACAGCCTGGACAACTTAGTGAGACACATCTCAAAACAACAAAACAAAACAAATTACCCTACAATTCCCTGTTACTCTGAGGTAACACCACCCTGCCACCTATATTTTCCAGCCCAAGCCCACAGATAACCAACCTAAGTTCTTCAAGGAAGTTTGTAAAATTTTTGTACTTTGTGTCAATCAATTTAAGTTCAGAAAGTGTAAAAGTGAAAGAACTTATTTCATATCTTAGAAACAGTAACTTGACAGACACAGATTTAGTTAACTCATGTGTGTTCTGAAAAAGATAGGGAACATGAGAACAAGTGGTACAAAGCAGCAAAAACTTATTTCAAGGCAATTAATTAATTACAGCGGGGTGCTGGTGGCTCACACTTGTAATCTTAGCTACCCAGGGGGCTGAGATCTGAGGACCACCGGTTGAAGCCAGCCCAGGCAGGAAGTCCTTGAGACTCTTATCTCCAGATAACCAGAAAACCAGAAGTAGTACTGAAGCTCAAAGTGGTAGAGCACTAGCCTTGAGCCTAAAAGCTCAGAAATAGCACCTAGGCCATGAGTTCAAACCCCCTGACCACCACCACCAACAACAAAAAGTACTGTAAGGCAGTAAAAATTATTTTTTCTTGGGTGGGGGGTGGGGGGTGGGGGGAATCGGGCCAATTGAACCCAGAGCCTCATCTCATGCATACTAACCACATACTCTACCACTTACCTGTATTCCTAAACCCCAAATTCTTTTTGTTGTTGTACTAAAAATTCTTTGGTGGGGAAGCTTCACTATGACAGGGGCTACCTGCGATAAGATAAAGGAAAGAATGTTTAAACCAAATAGAAAGAAGAGTGATAACTTTTAGACATGAATCTGATATCTTTGTACTGGATCATTCAGATGCTTGCAGTCAATCTGGTCAAGGCTCACCTTCCAGAAGGCAACTTAAGACAAGCAGAAGTTCTATTTTCTTAATGACTTCCCAATTTTGTGTGTGTGTGTGTGTGTGTGTGTGCGCGCGCGCGCGCGTGCGCCTGTCCTAGGATTTGAACTCAGGGAGTGCTCAAGGCTAGGGCTCTATCTCTTGAGTGGCAGCCTTTTGGGGATAATTGGAGATAAGAGTCTCCTGCCCAGGCTGCTTCAAATGTCCATCCTCAGATCTCCTCCTGAGTAACTAGGATTAGGGATGTGAACCACTGGTGCCTGGTCCAATTCTATTTTTAAAAGTTCTCTCAATATGAGGGAAAAACTGGGAGAGAGCAAGGGAAGGGGTGGCACTGTCCAAAAAGAAATGTACCCTTTACCTATAAGTATGTATACAACTATAATCCTTCTGTACATCATCTTTATAACAATAAAAAAATTAAAAATTAAAAAGCTCCCTCAAAGTGCTCTCATCATTAATTTCATTTTATTTTTCTATTTGGATTCTCCCATTGACCAGCTTGCCTTAGACTTTAACCCTAGTTAACATACCTAAATATCTAATAAATACAAAGGTTTCTCTTTCACTTGGCTAACTTTGTAGGAGTCACTTTCTCTACCTAGAAGTTACTTTTTCTCCAATTTTATCTGGCTAATTTTGTCTCTTTTGGGTCTCTACTCGGAAGTAATTTCCCCAGGAAGCACTGGGAAAGCCAACGGCTTCACCTTCCACAGAATCTCAGGCTGTTTTCCGTTATAGCACAAACTACCATGTAACTTGGCTCTCTTCTTCTCTTAACCATTCACTAGACAGTGCATTTCTTGAGGACATTACTGTTCCATGGTTACTGTTATAACATACAATGACCAGCAGGCTTGACATTCATCATGATTTGTTAAAGGAAGAGGAAGCTGAAAGCATCAATGACTTGTATTTCTTCTTAAGGATACTCTGGGAAAGGAAATAATGAAATTTGATGTAATTTAAGGTCAGCAATTTTTTTTAGAAACACATTACTTTGGAAATGGAAAAAAAAGATTGAATGTATTATGAAAATAACGAAGGTCCACAGAAACAGCAATAAATCATGTTGGCAGCACAAACCCTTGAAGTGGGTTATGAGAAAAGCTTTTACCTCTATGGTTTTCTTCCCCACAACATCCAGTCTAGCCGTAAAAAATATATCAAGCAAATCCCAGTTGAGGGATACTTTACAAATTACCTGAAAAATGCTTCTCAAAAGTAACCAAAACGGGGTGGGGGGGGGACAGGAGTGGAGATGGGAAGGGATGGGAAGGGGAAACAAAGGAGGAGGCTACAATGCTTGATAAGAAATGTACTCATTGGGCTGGGAAGGTGGCTCAGTGGTAGAGCACTTGCCTTGCATGCCTGAGGCCCTGGGTTCCATTCCTCAGCACCACCTAAGCAAAAAGAAAAAAGCCGGAAGTGGCGCTGTGGCTCAAGTGGTAGGGCGCTAGCCTTGAGCTGAAGAGCTGAGGGACAGCGCCCAAGCCGCCCCATGACTGGACCCAACAAATAAACAAACAAACAAGAAATGTACTCATTATCTTGTCCATGTAATTGTAACTCCTCTGTACAGTAAGAAAAAGGGAGAACAAATGCAGCAGTGGTACTCACTGGACAGTATGTTAAAAATTGAACTACACAACTTGTGCATAGGAACAGGAGGGTGTCCCGACCCGCAGGACGTCAACGAGGACAGTGAACCTAAGCTAGAAGGAATGAAGGGACAAGAGACACGAAGAATGACAGCAAGACAAGGGTTCTGATCAAGCTTCAAATTTTTATTTTTCACACAGGGGTATTTATATGCTTGGAATAAGGAAGCTTTTTTCATTGGCCGTTAAGGAAGCTTTTTCATTGGCCGTAGCAGTGCAGGATGTTTACTTAGGGCAGGATGAGGGTCGGATTCTGTAAACTCAGCCTCAAGATGTTCCAGTGAGATAGTCAAGCCTATTATGTTGAGAGACTCAACTTTTGGCTCCCAACAGGAGGGAAAAATTGGTAAAGAGTGAAGGATGGGATGACATTGTCCAAAAAGAAATGTATTCATTACCTGACTTATGTAACTGTGATTCTTCTGTACATCACCTGTATAATAACAATAAAAAATAAATATAAATATAAAAAAGAAGGAAAGAGCTTGGGCTCTGGTGGCTCATGTCTGTAATCCTAGCTACTCAGGAGGCTGTGAGACTCTTAAAAATTCAATAAACTACCCAGAAAAAGCTGGAAGTGGTGCTGTGGCTAAAGTGGTAGTGTTAGCCTTGAGCAAAAGCAGCTCAGGGATAGAACCCAGGGCCAGAGTTCAAGCCCCAGGACTTTCTTAGTTTTTATGGCCTGCTTTAGGATAGAAATGCTAGTTTCTGTAACCTTCTTCAGAGAAGAAATGCCCAAGAAAAGGTCAGAATGACCTGTGTGTGCATGCTATTTTCTCAGTTTTCAGAGTATGATGTTTGGGGGTATTACACTCTGGACCCCAACTACGTGAGTGTCAATAATAAGGGAACTAAGTGAAGGATGCATAGGAATTCTGCTATCCGCAATTTTTCTACAAACTATGTCTCTCCTCCTGCTCTCCCACTCTTAGGATGAGGCTTACGTAAACTCAAAGCCTCACACTTGCGAAGCAAACCTACCACTAAGTTTCATCCTCAACCCAAACCTCAAACCTGGAGTCATCTTACTTCCCAAGTGCTACCACACCCAACTTAAAATTGAATTTATTTATTTTAAAGTACATTTATGTAAGTTTTATTTTCTTCTCTGAAATAGGCCCAACTTCTTATGACTAATGGAACTTTCCATGTAAAATGTTCAGCATGATAAACTACAGAAACCGTTTTAATGTAGTGTGTGTGTGTGTTTGTGTGTGTATGCACATGTATACATGAACACCAGTCCTGGTACCTGAACTTCAGACATGCACATTGTCCCTGAGCCTTTTTGCTCAAGGTTAGTATCCTATCACTTGATCCACAATTCCACTTTCAGCTTTTTGGTGATTAATTAGAGGTAAGAGTCTCATAGACTTTCCTGCCTGGGATGTCTATGAACCACAATCCACAGATCCCAGACACCTCAGTAGCTAGGATTATATGTGTGAGCTAACAGCGTCTGGCTAATATAGTGCTTTTACTTGATGAACAAATATATGAACATTACATTAGCTGGTACAACCAGATTACAAACACAGCATAAGTATGAAATAGTCTTGTACTTCTGGGTAACACTACAGATGTGAGTGCCGGGGCTGGGAAGGTGGCTCAGTGGTAGAGCACTTGCCTTGCATGCCTGAGGCCCTGGGTTCGATTCTTCAGCACCACATAAGCAAAAAGAAAAAAAGCCAGAAGTGGCGCTGTGGCTCAAGTGGTAGAGTGCTAGCCTTGAGCTGAAGAGCTGAGGGACAGCGCCCAGGCCCAGGGTTCAGGCCCCATGACTGGACCCAAAAACAAAACAAAACAAAACAGATGTGAGTGCCATGCTTTATACCTTAGTTCAGTTTGAATAATCCTTAGCCCTTCTGAGATAATACAGTTGTTATACAACAGTAGATATCTGTGATATGGTGGCTGCATCTCATTGCAGTGATCATCAGTCTGCTCATACATTCAAATAAATATTCTTGGGTTTTTTTGTTTTTATTGATTGGTCGTGGAGCCTGAACTATGGGCCTGGGCGCTGTCCCTCAGCTCTTCAGCTCAAGGCTAGCGCTCTACCACTTGAGCCACAGCGCCACCTCTGGCTTTTTCTGCTTATGTGGTGCCGAGGAATGGAACCCAGGGATTCCTGCAAGCAAGACAAGCACTCTACCACTGAGCCACCTTCCCAGCCCACTATTCTTGTTTTGACCACTGAAAACCAGACTCCATAGCAGCCACTGATACTGCGAAGTAGTAAAACAAATTAACAAATACAAAAATAACAATGACAACACAAGCATATCACTTGGAGATTGATGAAAACTCTTTGAAATAACCTCAAGGTATTATGTATAGTGTAATGTTTAGGAATGTACAGGAGAAAAAAAAACAGGTTTTTCCAATAGCCCTTCTGGGATATAACAAAAGACAGATTAACAAGTAAAGAGAATATAAACTTATTTAATATAAATTTGACATGACAAAGGAAATTTCATAAGGAACAGAAGAGCTGAAGAAATGGCTCTGTGCTTGGTTTATGTTCTATCCTAGTGCGAAGTTGTGGAGAAAGATGATAGGACAAAAGAAAGGTTGTTCATTCAGATGTCTTAGTCCTTGGTACAGGGAAGGGCAGACTTCACATGAGAGTATTACATTCTGTTTCAGGGAGAGGCCAAAGTGTCCTTCTTGCTCTTACCATTTCTTTAGTTTAAAAAACTAAGTTGTCAGGGCCAGGAAGTTGGCTCAGTGGTAGAGTGTTTGCCTGTATACACGAGGCCCTGGGTTCTATTCCTCAGCACCACATAAGCAGAAAAAAGCCAGAAGTGGCGCTGTGGCTCACCAGTTGCCTTGAGCTGAATTGCTGAGGGACAGCACCCAGGCCTGGAGTTCTGCCCGCAAGACCGACCAAAAAAAAAAGGAAGAAAGAAAGAAAGAAAGCGAGAGAGAAAGAAAGAGAGAGAGACAGAGAGAGACAGAAAGAAAAAAAGAAAGGAAAGAGAGGGAGAGAAAGAAAGAAAAGAAAGAAAGAAAGAGAAAGAAAGAAAGGAAGGAAGGAAGGAAGGAAGAAAAAAAAGAAAAAACTAAGTTGTCAAGGCACTATACTTGGGGTAACATCTACTGAACACTGTCAGGGGTGAAATGTCATGATGTTGTCAACTGATTCTCAAGTGATTCAGCAAAAGTTACAAAAAGAAGCAGTGAAGAAAAGAAAGAAAGATAAGGGAAAGAGAAAATGGTGACAAGCTATTCAAAACTGGTGAGTTAAGATGAACAGTCATGTATGTGAGCTATGTTATTCTTCCAACTGTCCTATACGTTTCAGATTTTTTCAGCCTAGAGAATGATGTGAGAAAGCAATCTCAATAATACCATGGGTAAGATGATAGGCATTTCTCTAGAGGTCAATATTTTATTTTTACCTTGCTCACTGGTACAAGGTTGGCTACAGTATTTATATGTCTAAGCATTTAAAATGTGACTATCTTTACAGAACAGTCTGTTCTCACTGTTTATTAAAAGTTACTCAGATGGTTAAACTAAATTTAGGACCGTGTGTTTAACTCCAGTATAACCCAGTTGTAAAATGAAAGTTTCCATCGAACAATTTCTTTTGTACTCTGTGACTCTAAGTAATGCCAAACTTACTCATCTGCTGGTTTTGGAATCATGTATACATTTTTATCCATGGTCAATTTTAAAAGAAGGTAAATAGGTCAATAAGTTTTTTTTCTCCAAAACTTCTGGTGCTTTATTTGTTTTTTTTTTTTGTTTTTTTGGGTCCGGTCATGGGGCCTGAACTCTGGGCCTGGGCACTGTCCCTCAGCTCTTCAGTTCAAGGCTAGCACTCTACCACTTGAGCCACAGCACCACTTCCAGCTTTTTCTGCTTATGTGGTGTGAGGAATCGAACCCAGGGCCTCAGACATGCAAGGCAAGTGCTCTACCACTGAGCCACCTTCCCAGCCCACTTCTGGTGCTTTAGAGCTTGTTTATAAATGTGTTCACAAGGGCTGGTAAGTTGGCTCAGTGGTAGAGCACTTGCCTTGCATGTCTGAGGCCCTGGGTTCAATTCCTCAGCACCACATAAGCAAAAAGAAAATAAAGCCGGAAGTGGCACTGTGGCTCAAGTGGTAGAGCGCTAGCCTTGAGCTGAAGAGCTGAGGGACAGCACCCAGACCCAGAGTTCAGACCCCATGACTGGACCCAAAAAAAAAATGTGTTCACAAAACTAGTTAGGACAAATACTTCCACATTTTATTTTGGATACAATGAGATTAGAACACATAACCATCCAACTTATGGGCCATTCTTTAACTCAAATGACTTTTGGCATTGTTGAAAAATCAAATCTATCTTGACAAATTAAAATTTTCTATAATAAATGCTATTGAGAAAAACATCTAAGTTTCTAAAAATGAAAAACTCCTCCTTTATGGAAACTTCCTCAAACACCAATTAGGCAACAGTATTATATTGATACTTCATCTCTCAGAGAGAAGTAATTACAACACAATTATGGTTTTATCATTCAATCTGCAGAAGCTTCTAGAATTCTGTCATAGACTGTGTTAACAATTATTATACACTAATAAGGGGGATTCCTTGTGATAGTTCCATATATACAGTGAACTTTGAACAAATGCAATTCACTTCCTCTTTCCTATGTCCATTGTCTCCTCCCTCTCCCCTGCCATTTCAAACCATGTTTGGTAAGTTTCATTATGCTATCTTCATATGTACAGTACTTCAGTTCTCTTCCTCTCTCAGTATCCTTTCTTTTCTCCCTCCTGCTCCCACTGATTTCCCACAGGCAGTCCAATTTTTACATTCATGTCCCATTATCATCATCAACAGCAGCAGTATTGTAGGTCTAGGTTCCACAAATGAGTAAAAACGTGATATTAGACTTTTGGAACTTGGATGATCTCATTCGATGATGATCTTCAGTTTCATACATTTTCCTGCTTCAAATGATCACACACATCATATTTTCTTTATCCATGCATTAAGTTATCAAGTTGTTGAGCACCTCTGCAGGTCCAAACCTCTATTGTCAATAGAATTGTCAATTCTTGCTAGACAACTAGATTTCTGTTCAGAAAATAATTACCTATGCCTATACATTTCAGAAAATGTCCTGGCTTTCCTGTAGTCATTTCAAGGTTTCAGGTCTTACAGTAAGCTCTTTGATCCATTTGGAGTTGATTTATATACAAGGTGAAAAGCAGTTTCAATATTTTGCATACAGACCACCATTTTTCTCTGCACCATTTGTTTAATAGGCTGCTTTCTTTAGCTCCTTTTGTTATAAATGGGTTAGCTGTGGCT
>NW_012267253.1:13141482-13152420 GCF_000151885.1 Dipodomys ordii | reverse complement strand
GCTCTACCACTGAGCCACCTTCCGAGCCCCTATTATGCTGTTTTTGTTGTTGTTTGTTTGCCGGTCTTGGGCTTGAACTCAGGGTCTGGGCACTGTCCTGGGCCTTTTTGTGCTCAAGGCTAGTACTCTACAACTTGAGCCACAGTGCCACTTCCAGCTTTTTTGAGTAGTTTATTGGAGACAAGTCTCACAGGGACTTTTCTGCCCAAGTTGGCTTCGAACTGCGATCCTCAGATCTCAGCCTCTTGAGTAGCTAGGATTACAGGCGTGAGCCACCATTGCCCAGCTACTATGCTGCTTTTATAACTCTGGCTCTGTAGTATAATTTGAAATCTGGTATGGTGACACTTTGGGTGTTGTTCCTTCAGTTCAAGACTTATTTGATTATCTAGAGAATTTGGGGTTTCCATATGAAATTTAGAACTTACTTTTAAATTCCTGTGAAAAATGACATTGTGATTTTTGATGGAGATTGCATTGAATCTGAGATTACTTTCAGTTGTATAGCTATTTTCATGTTTTTCTGACAATTCATGGACATCTTCTGATGTTTTACAATTTCTTTCTTATAGTTTTCATGGTAGAGATCTTTTACTTCCTTGGTAAGTTGGTAACTGGAATTTTATTATTTTGGAGGCTACTGTAAAAAAACTGTTTTCCTGACTTTTTTTCTCAGTGTTCATTGTTAGTATATGGGAAAGATATTTATTTGGGAGTGTGAATTTTATATTTTGATATGTTGCTGAAAGTGAGCTAGGATTGGTTTGGTGGAATATTTAGAGTCTTATAAATATAGTATCGTATTAATGGACTCTATGAAGGAATCTTAGATAGATTTCAATTAGCATAGACATAAATAATCTCTGTTACTAAGAAAAATTCTGCTGGGCACCAGTAGCTCATGCCTATAATCCTAGCTACTCAGGAGGCTAAGATCGGAGGATCACAGTTCAAAGCCAGCCTGAGCAGGAAAGTCCATGAAACTCTATCTCAAGTAAACCCTTTGGAAACCAGAAGTGGAGCTGTGGCTCAGGACATAGAGTGCTAGCCTTGAGCTAAAGAGCTCAGGGACAGTGCCAAGGCCCAGAGTACAAGCCCTACAACTGACCAAAAAAAAAAAAAAAAAGACAGAAAGAAAGAAAAAATTCTAAGCCAGGTGCTGGTGGCTCACATCTATAATCCTAGCTACTTAGAAGGCTGAGATCTGGGCAGGAAAGTCCATTAGACATCTCCAATTAACCATCCAAAAGCCGGCAGAGAAGCTATGGTTCAAATGCTCTATAGGCCCTGAATTCAAGCCCAAGGCCATACACACACACACACACACACACACACACACACACACACACACACATTCAGAAAGATAAAACACAGCATATGCCAGGTGCCAGTGTATGTTGGTAGCCCACACTTGAAATCCTAGCTACTCTGGAGGCTGAGATCACGGTTCAAATCCAGCCTGGGGAGGAAAGTCCGTGAAACTCCTATCTCCAGTTAACCACTGTGGCTCAAAGTGGTAGAGCACTAGTATGAAGTGAAAAAACTAAGGGACAGGGCCTAGGCCCTGAGTTCAAGCCCCAAGGTAGGGGGGAAAAAGCATAGCATATATAATAAATTCACTGTTAATGTGAGCCAAATTTGTAGGTAAAATATCTGCTTGACTAAAACATCAAAGGGAACACAAAGCTGTTTGGATGACAAGGCCCGCAGTGTCAGCACTTGAGAGGCTGAGGCAGGAGGATGGCTGCAGGCTGAAGCCAGTTTGAATGCTTGTATCTTGAGCTTTACTCCTCATCCTCAAGAACTATGAGAAATAAACTACTACTTCTTTGTAAATTATCCAGTCTGTGGTATTTTGTTGTTAACAGTACAAACTAACAGGACCTTCACGTATAGGAAACATTAACTTCTATAAAGCCTTCCTTTGATAGTGATGAGTAATAATAATATGTCACTGAAATGATTCCATCCTCCTTATAATGTGATAAAAATAAACACACGAACACAGCTAGGTCAGAGAAATTAATTTTATAAATCATCAAGCCTCTTCTGAATTAAAAATAAATAAATAAAGCTGGATGTGATGACTCACACCTGTAATCCTAGTTACTCTAAGGGTGGAGGCTAAGAAGACTGGTTTGAAACAAAAAGTTAGCGCCCTCCTATCTCAGCAAATAATCTGAGCCTGGTGATTTTCATCTGTAATCATAGTTATTGGGGAGGTGTAAGTAGAGGAATTCCTCCAAGTCTAGCCCCCAAACAAGAGGTGAGATCCTAGCTGATAAATAATCTAAACCAAAAAAGGTGAAAGAACTGTAGCTCAAGTGGTAGAGCCCTTACTTCACATGTGTAGGACCTTAAGTTCAAAACCTAGTGCTGCCAAAAAAATTAAAAACGAGTATACATACTTTAATATAATAGACATTTGTGAGTGGGGAATACTACAATTTTTTTCCAGTCCTGGAGCTTGAACTCAGGGCCTGGGCACTGTCCCTGAGCTTCTTTTGCTCAAGCCTAGCACTCTACAACTTGTACCACAGTGCTACTTCTAGTTTTTTTCTGTTTATGTGGTACTGAGGAATCAAACCCAGGGCTTCATGCATGCTAAGCAAGCATTCTACCACTAAGCCACGTTCCCAGTCCTACATGTTTTTAAAAATGACACTGGGACTGCTTTCTCTTTCTCTTCCTGCTTCCTTCTCCTTCCTTATCAGTTTGTATGTTAGGACTCTATCTTAACTCCGAATGACTTTTAGTTGAAACAATTACCACCATCTCATCACATTCTGAACTCAGTTCAGATTCTCAGAAGACAATCAGATTGGAACTATTTTTTGGTTGGTCAGCAGGGTCAAATGTCCATCTCTGGCTCAGTCATTTGTTACCTGGCTTTCCATACTCTTTTGCAGGGACTGTGAGTGAAATGAAGAGGAAGAATTGGGCATGGCAGGGAAGCTGACCAACAATATGGTGGGATGACAATATGGTAGTGAGACTCAGGTTCTGCTGAGGCTTCTATTACTTGCACAGTGTTAGGAAAAATGAAAAAAAATGAAGAGGCTGGACTCTATTCTCAACAGGGTAGGACTGTTTATTGAGGCACAACTTCCATTCTTGCGGAAAGGTTATACCTATTGCTGTGCCTCAATAAATAGTCCTAGGGGCTGGGAAGGTGGCTCAGTGGTAGAGCGCTTGCCTTGTATGCATAAGGCTCTGGGTTCGGTTCCTCAGCACCACATAATCAAAAAGAAAAAAGCTGGAAGTGGTGCTGTGGCTCAAGTGGTAGAGCGCTAGCCTTGAGCTGAAGAGCTGAGGGACAACGCCCAGGCCCAGAGTTCAGGCCCCACGACTAGACCAAAAAAAAAAAGTCCTAGCCTGTTGAGAACTGAGTCCAGCGTTTTCTTTTTCCTTTTTAATTCATTTTCCTAACACAGTAATTGTCAAGTACTTGCTATGCTTCCAAGTCAAGTGATTTTTGAACACATTGAAGTATAGAAAAATTCTGTGGCCTTTAGGCTATTATCCACCCCCAGACTATATTATCTGGTGACAAACTCATTGAGGTTGAAGAAAGCAATGGATGAGGTTTGTTCCTACCACAGTGGTATGTTCTGTCCCAATTAGACAAAAGAGGAGACTTCTTAGACCTCATGTTTTTGTCAGAGGACTCACTTGTGATGTTCTGTCAAATCAGGTCTGTCCACTTGCACAAAAAAAAAATAGAAAAAGTAATGATGATAAGTAAGAAAGGAACTTTTATCATTATAATTTAACTAGAAAGACAAGGGGACCAGCATTCTCAGTCCTTTCTTGGGGGTGGGGGAAGAGAGGAGGCTGGCACAAATGCCAATAGGCACTTCCTGTTTAAATTGGGAAAGGAACAAAAGCTCTAAAGAGGTGGGGGAAGACAAGCAGGTATAGTTAAACTATGGTCTAGTTGATCATTATCTCAGGATTGGTCTGGCCTGTCAGTGATAAGAACATTGCTGTTGCTTAGGGGATAGTTTGCACTCATCAAAAGATGTTTATCTATCAGGCGTATTTGTGGACTGCAAGCTGATTGCAGGAAAGAATGACTCAGAGAAAAAGAAAAAGATGGAAGCAAATATGAGAAACTTTTATCCTACTTTTTTTTTAATCCTACCATCAGGCATCTTTATAGGCACAAGAGAAAAGTTAGTGCTTTTAGCAAAAGCAGACTCTAAGTCCTTGTTACAATTTCAGAGTGGGAAGGGAACTCAAGAGAATTACTTGTTTGGTTACGAATTGACCACAGGATCAAACTCTTAGGCTTCAAGGTGTCATGGCTGAAAGGATCCATCACATCCATGCCAGGGGACCATGCAGAGGCAGGCACAGGAGGAAGATTATTACAAGGTTTATTAGAGGAGCCATATTTCCCCTGGAGAGAGAGCACATGGCAGGCTCCACTATCTAAGTAGCAGCAGGGTCTGGGGGTAGGAAATGAGGTAGATGGGAGTTCAGGCGGGCCTGGGTGGAGATAGGGAGGGGCCAGTTGTATGGTGGGAAAACCAAAGCTGGGAGTGGAGTGTGTAGAGCTTAGGACCAAAGGTGGGCATAATGCTTACAATGGTTGTCCACTGGCCCTTACATAACAAATAAAGACAAATGGTAGCTACAAAAACAGTACTTCAGTCCATTGTCAGGATATGAACATGAGCTATAGGTTTAAATAGACGATGGATTAGGGGTAGAAGGCAAAAGATGTATAGTTAAACAGCCCCAGTCACAGGTATACTCAGAGGTGGTCAGAAATGAACAGAGATGGTGTCAGAAGTGGTCTGACAGTCCATTATCTCATTTCAGGACTAATCAGGTAGATTGACACCCAGTAGGTAGTCTGGTCTCCTATCCTTTCCTTCCGGTTTCCAAGATGGCTGCAAAGTGACCACAAGAGAGTCCAGTGCCATCTTTGCAAGGTGGTGAATGAGAAGGAGTTGGGTCTAACTGGCACCATCTTGTCTTCTTGGTGGATGAAGGTGAAGTCCCACTCCCAGGTGACGGGTGTGCCTGAATTCCTAGAGGCAGGGGCAGGGACTTGGACAATAAGTTACAGGACCTGCCAGTCCTGTGCCCTGAACTCATGACTCTCCAGCTCCCTGTGACCATGACCCTGTTGAGATCCCAACCAGCTCAGCTGCCATTTTACACCATGTCTTGAGTCTCCTGACTCTTTTCAGGTCACTATAACATCTTTCTTCAGCTCTCCATTAGAACTGATTAGGTTTGTTGAGATTGTTTTTCTGCTCTTTCTTTACTACCTTTGTGGCTCAGTTTGCTAACAGTATTAAGTGTATTTGAGGCCGCAGGTTTTTGGGGACATGTGTCTGCCTTGCAGACGCTGGCTTTCTAATAAAGATCCCCAATTCAACCTCTCAAAATGTGGTTTCTCTGCATCTGTGATTGAATTCCCATAAAACAATACAAAGTTTTTCTCCTGCTTTTAATTAATTCAGGGGTAAACATGTAGTCAGCATTTTCAGAAAGAAAAAAAAATCTTTTAAGCACAACAGCCTATGTTCCCTATTAGCTTGCCAGAACATAGAGACTGGTGTTGTTGGACGGTAAATCATCCCAAAAGCCAAATTTTAAAATATAGAATATTGGAATCTATCATACAGTTAACAGGCTGCCAGTTGTTACAAAGGCCTACAGCATACGAATACACATAACACAGCTAGGAAACATGCTAAAGAAGAAAGAAAACAAAAACAATACCAACAGTCAATTCAGCTCCAATGGAGAAATGAATTGGGATGCCATGATGACTGGAGATGAGCCAGGAGACATGAAACAGGACACGATCACAGAGTCACACATGGCATGGCCCCCGGCTAGGCTGGTCAGGGCCTAAATAGGTCAGCTCAGGGGGCAGATCCTCAGGAAGTTCCCAGTCTCAGGCACTAGACTGACAGATTCAGTAACCTATCAGCCAAGTGCCTGTCCCTGCCACCAGGGGTCCGGGTATGCCCTTTACCTGGGAGGCAGGTGATGGGGGAGGGGGGATTTTTCCCCTCAGCATGAAGACAAGATGCCAGACCCTACAATACACCATGTGGCCAATATGGTGCTGGCCAAACCTGACCTCCTTACTTAAGTGTCTCACTTTGGAAAGTCTGAGACTACAATAGAGATAACAAAATCAGAGAAGGGAGGAAAAGTGGGGAACAGAAGGAAAGAAATATGAAGTCTAGAGTAAGTTGCATTTATTTGACTGATACAAAGTTTGGGGTGAGACTCAAAGTGGGATCCTAGGAACTGGCCTATCTTAAGATGATCTTTGCCCAAGAGATGTGCTGGAAGAGAAACATCATCTCAAACAGGAACCTTTAATGTAGACCAGACTTTTTTTTTAAGAAAGGGTCTTAACTCTGTATCCCAGGCTGGCTTCAAACCATAATTCTTTTGTCCCTACCCTACTTCCTAAGTTTTGGGATTACAGGTGTATGTGATTACAATTGAAAGTTAGAGGTTTTACTATATGTGAATTATCTGAGAAATGGTTGACTTGCTCAAGATTCTATCCAAAATGTAGGTAAGAGTGATTGTGGAAATGGGACATGCTGTTATAAAGTAGCTCCATTGCAAGAAACAGAAGCCACATTTTGAGAGGTCAACTCTGGAGTCTTTATTAGAAAGCTGGCATCTGCAAGCAGTCTTCTGTCACAAATGCTAGTATGTCCTCTTCCATTTGGGGCTTTAGAGTATCCATTATAGGCCCTCAGCATGTATCTCTAGACCCCACATGTATCAGGGGACCTGAACTCCACCTTGCCCTTCACAAAGAGAACTCTCCTTGGGGCTCCTGCCAGTTTTTCCAAGGTCGATCCACATTCCTGCTCTCTGTCCAGATCCAAACTTGGCCCTTTCTACCTGCTATCTACAGTGGCCAGCTGCACATATGGAGTACCTTCTGCCTCTAGTCCCGTGACTAGAGTCCCATATAAGGATGCCCCTAAATAAGGACAAGCACCATTTCTCCCTCTACTATGAGGGAGGTGGCCTTTTCAGCCCTACTGACAGTATACCTCTTTGCTATACATCACTGTGATGGTGTGATCTTCTGGGATGGATGCTTTAAACAAATACCTGCAGCCCCTCAAATACACTTAGAAAACTGAGCCATGAAGCTGGGCACTGGTGGCTCACATCTGTAATCCTAGCTACCCAGAAGGCTGAGATCCAAGGATCACAGTTCAAAGCCAACCTGGCAGGAAACTCCGTGAGACTCTTGTCTCCAATTAACCACCAGAAAACTGGAAGTGGTGCTGTGGCTCAAGTGGTAAAGCGTTCACCTTGAGCTGAAGAGCTGAGGGACAGCACCCAGGCCCTGAGTTCAAGCTCCACAACCCCCCCAAAAAAGAAAAGAAAAATGAGTCATGAGAGCAGAAGAGGACAGAAAGAGCAGAAAAACAATACCAACAAACTAGATCAACTCCAATGGAGAGCTGAGTGAGATACCATGGGGACCGGAGAAGAGACAGGAGACAGGAGACTGGCCACATGGTGTAATGGTACCTGAGCTGGTCTGGACCTAAATAGTGTCAGGATCAGGGATCAGGGTCACAGGAAACTCAAGAGTCTCCTAAGTTCAAGGCACAGGACTGACAGGTCCAGTAACCTATCATCCAAGTCTCCACCCCTGCCTCTAGGAATTTAGGCATGCCCATCACCTGGGTGGTGGGACTTCACCTTCCTCTACCATAAAGACAAGATGGCACCAGCCAAACCCTATTCCCTATCCACCATATGGCAAAGATGGTGCCAGCTAGACCCGGCCTCCCCATTTCAATGCAAAGCCTGCTACATATCCCAAAATTAAATCACTTCAGGGATCATTGCAGATTCCTGGTGCTGAACTATGGGGGAATGATTTGGCAGTCTGAAAACAGTACAGGAGTCTTTGAATGAAAATGGTAAGAGGCCACTGTTTTACACTAGATGCCTGAACGGGGCTCCAAAAGACTAAACCAAAAATCTAAATGAAGTGACCTATGCACAAACTAAACTATCTGACCTTCCAAGCTATCAGGAGGGAGAAACAGTCAAATATCCCAAACCAGCTAGTTTAATCGACCTCTACCTTAATCCTTAAACAAAGTAGCTAGAAGAAAATTGATGTTGGCCAATCCATATTTTTCTATTTTTTGGTTCTGTTTCTCTGCTCCCACTCTACAAATAACTTTGAAATGACCACTCTACTACTTTCTTCAGTCTTTTTGTCTACAAAACCATCCTCCAATGCTTGACTCATTGAAATAACCACTGGTTATAAAATGATGTGTTTCCATATGGTAAAATAAAAAAGAAAACCAATTAATTATTGACATTTTGTCCTTTGACAAAATTAACAATTGATTGTCAACTTCTATGTCTTTCTCAATATAAAGACTTCATTTAGGATTTAGGACACCACATAAAGCTCTCTAGAAGCTCTAGTAAAGTACATGTTTCGGAAAGAGATTTATGAAACAAACAAGGGTGGGAAGAGAAAGAGGAAGACAAATACTCCCACTTTTGTAAGAGCCACCAAGATTTTCTACTGAAAATTTAGGACAGTCTGGAAGATGGAAAAAACAGCTGAATAATCAGTTCCAGCTAGCTTAGCTAAAGAACTGAAGATAACCCTGACCTCAGCATTACCAAATCTTCTTCAGAGGAGATGAAGTGGGAGGATAACCACAAAACCTGAAAGGTTTGCATTCCCAGCTGCCCAACCCTCCAGGTTCTAGAGCTTCTTAAAGGCTCCCTTTGTAACCACAGATTCTTATCCAGTGTTCCCAGCATGTTGCTTCTCATTTCTCATACTAATTACTAAGTGAATTTGTTCAGCTGTTTTTTTCTTGTAGAGCCTTCTTTGTATCTGGTACTTGCAACACACTCTCTATGGACTTTATATTCAAGAATTTCTGTGGCTATGCAGACAATAAATAATACATCTGTTAAGGAGTTAGGTGATGGTAAATGTTATACTAACAAACAAATGGCCAAGGGGGGGGAAATGGAGATTACTGAGGATGGAATGTAAATAGGGGGTCAGAGGAAAATCTTTATTGTAAAGATACTGTACAGAGGGGTTACAGTTACATAAGGCAATGAGTACATTACTTGTTGATCATTGTTATCCCTTCCCTTCCTTGTTGTTGTTCCACTATCCACTTCCCTCCCCCACCTCTCCTACTCCTCCTCACCCCACTCCAATCCCTCCCCTCCCCCCCAAAGTTGTAAAGTTCATTTCCAATATACTGTCCTGTGAGTATCCTTGTTGCAATGGGTCATCCTGTGTCCTTGTTTCAATGTTTTGTTATTCCACTTCCCCTTCCCAGATTAGACATATGTATATACAAGGTGTAGGGTACCAAAATCAAGTACAGTGACAACAGGAGATAGGCCATAAGAGAAAGAACATACAAAGGAAACAACAACAACAAATAAATAAAATCACATGGTGAGAAGGTACCATCTTTTGAAATTTAACATTTTTGTGTTTTATTGGGGAGGGATCAAACTTAGCACCTGCCTGAAGTAGGATGGAATCAGGGAAAATGAGGCCTGGGAAACAGGAGCCAGGAATTCAGAAATAAATATTGTCATAGTGGATAGCTTGATTAAAAGCACACTAGCACTACTTTCTTTGCTTTAAGCTTTACATGTTCTCACTAAGCTGCAATGTACAATTTTTTTAAAAAGCAGCTCTCTTTTCTTACAGCAAGACACTCATCCAAGGGCAGGGGGAGATTGATAAAACAACTCCTTTGATTAAACACGTGTGTTCAAGGAAGGGGAAAAAAATCATCTTAACTATGGATATCTGGCTTAAAAAGAGTATCTGAGCCGGGCACTGGTGGCTCACACCTGTAATCCTAGCTACTCAGGGAGGCTGAGATCTGAGGATCACAGTTCAAAGCCAGCCTGGGCAGGAAAGACCGTGAGACTCTTATCTCCAATAAACCACTAGAAAACCGGAAGTGGTACTGTGGCTCAAGTGATAGAGCCCTCACCTTGAAAAAAAAAGAGTATCTGATAAAACCAAAGGCTATATACAGCAATGGAAATCATTCGTTATGTGTAATGCTTCTTCTTGACAGACTGTGGCCCATCTTAGATTATTGATAATTTTGTATGCCCATAATGATGCTACAAATATCCAAAGGTCCTGGGGAGATCAGTTCCCCAGCCATAAAAGAAAAGTAGACATCTATGTCACAATAATCCAAAGTTAATGACCAGACTTGATATTTCTGGGCCCAGCTGAAGTCAAAACAATATAACAGCAAGAATGATCGAATGTACAAGGTGTTTAGAACAGGAAAGCACTTATATTAAGGTATATTTAAGCCAAATCCTCAACCCATCTCTCCCTAATGTGCTCATTGCCTCTTCTCAGCTGTGTCCACAATCATTCCCAGTGTATACTGTCTTTTACTTTGCTTTGCTAATAAACTCTCTTGGTATTTAGCTAGATGTTTCCCATGTTTTTTAGAATGACATTACAAAGTCTGTTTCCAAGGGCCAGATAGGAGCTTCCTCCCTTTTGGAGATCTCTGGAGTCTCACTAGTTCCTACAACACCCTGACTGAGTCCTGGAATCACAGGCCTGGACCAACACAAGGCACAAGGATTTTAAAAGTCAAGAGAGACAGTGTCATATAGATGTGCCTGAGGAAAGCATTCCAGACAAAGACAGTATAGTCTTGAGGAAGGAGTTTCTTGGCATAGTAAGTAGATAAGAAGGAATTGGAGTGGCTGGAGTGAGAGAGAGTACGGAAGTGAGGTTAGACAGGGAAGATGGACCTTATAGGCTCATTGTGGTAGACACTTTGACTTTCACTCTGAATGAGGCAGGAAGACATTTAAAGACTAAGGTGATAGAACCACACACACACAAACACACACACACACACACACACACACACA
>NW_012267253.1:13131028-13138967 GCF_000151885.1 Dipodomys ordii | reverse complement strand
TTTCTTTTTGCTTATGTGGTGCTGAGGAATTGAACCCAGGGCCTCATGCATGCAAGGCAAGCGCTCTACCACTGAGCCACCTTCCCAGCCCCTGGTTAAAACTTTTTTAAATGTAATTTTATTGTTCTTAGTAAGGTGTAGTACAGAGAGGTCACCATTTCAAAAGTCAGGTAATGAGTACATTTCCTTTTTTTGGACAATGCCATCCCTTCCTTTGCTTTCCCCCGGTTTCCCCTTCCCTTGATTTAAACTTTTTTGAGAAACTTAATGAAGAACCAATAAAGGCCAACCTGGCTCAGTTTTTTTAGGCCCCTACAGTAAACTTGGCTGGTTGTAGTGTGTGTGTGTGTGTGTCGTCTGTGTGTGTGTGTCTGTGTTGGTTCCTGAACTCAACACCTGGATGCTGTCCCTGAGCTTTTATGCTTAAGGCTACCATTTGAGCTACAGTTCCACTTCTGGCTTTTTTAGTGATTAATTGGAGCTAAGAGTTTCACAGACTTTTCTGCCCAGGCTGGCTTTGAATTGCGATCCTCAGATCTCAGCCTTCTGAAGCAGCTAGGATTATAGGTGAGAACCACAGGCACCTGGCTGGTTATTCTTTTGAGCTAAGCATGCCCAGAAATATTCATGTCTGCCACCTTTCTGTTTTGAACATATACTCCATGGCCTTGAACTAAACATGTCAAGAAATACGTCTATCTTTTTTTTCCTTGATGACTAGGACATTAAACTGAACATGCTCAGAAATATAAAACTTAGAGTAGCTATGCTTAGAATTCTGCCTGCCCAGCAGTAATTTACACCTATAATCCCAACTACTTGGGAGACAGAAACAGGAAGATCACAGTTTGGGCCAGCATGGGCAAAAAAAAATAATAATAATAAATTACTGATCCTCCATCTCAATAAACAAGCCAGGAGTAGAAGCTCATATATGTAATACTAGTTAGACAGGAAGCATAGTTAGGAGAATCTCAGTCCAAGCACTACCTAGGCAAAAAGTCAAGACCTTAAGTGAAAAGTAACTAAAATAAACATGGCTGAAAACAGACTGAAGTGGTAGAGCACTTGCCTAACAAGAGAAAGGTCCTGATCTCAAACTGTGCAACCACCAAATGAACATCTGCAAAAACAAATGTCCCTGCCTCTACAAGTGTTTCCTATATAAATATGAATAAGGCTTCCCTAACAAAATCCCCATGCTGTCTTTCCTGAGGAGAGTATTACCTTGTATGTAACTCCAGTGACCTCCTTACTTGAAGCAGGTAGTAAGTCTCTCCACCCTTTTATCTCCTGGTTGTGTTTTGGCGTTCTGTTCACCAGGATACAAACTCATAACATTTAGCTATACCACCACCCTCATCTTCTCCCCATCAAATTTCTCTACCCAGCCTTTGATATATCCACTGTGCCTGGGATTGAGGGTAACTGTTTTTTTGTTTGTTTGTTTGGTGGCTTGAACTCAGGGCCTGGGCACTGTCACTAAGCTCCTTTTCCTCAAGGATAAAGCTCTACCACTTAAGCCATGCCTCTATGTCCAGCTTTTGGGTGGTAAATTGGAGATAAGAGTCTCATGTATTATCCTGACTGATCTAGCTTTGAACTGTGATCCTCAGATCTCAGCCTCCTGAGTAGCTAGGATTAGAAGCATAAGTCATGGTGCCTGGTTCCCCCTAACTGGTTCAAGGCCCACATGAAGGCTTCCGGTCAAATGTGAGAGAAAGTGAGAGAAAGTGGTATAAATGCAAGAGAGTTGTACTTCTGTGAAGAAATCTTAAGAACTAAGATACAACTTGCCACACTCTCCTGTCCCTATGAGGGTGATTATGGAAAAACTTTTCGCGATTGCATCACTGTAATCCTTAGAGAAAGAAGCACGATAACTTCCTGCCAGTCTTCAATGGATGTGTAACATGAGGGAACAATATAAAGTGGTTGTTTCAAGCCAGTAATATTTTGAGTGTTGCACTATAGTGTAAGGTTACACTATAGTAACCTTGCTGATCATGACTGACAGTCTTCAAATTCTCTAAATGTCTAGATTTCATGAGATAGCACTATTTCAAATGCCACTCTTAGAAGGTAAGAATTTTCTTAATTCTAATTTCTAGGGGAAATGACCATTTCAAAGTGATACATTTGACCTCTCCTAATAAGTAGACACTGACAGGTCATGGAACACAGAAGCCTAAACAAGAGTAACCATTCTGGTCAAGCTCAAACTCAGAAACTGTCTCCCTCTCTCCTAAAACCAGTCTCTGGCCTATAATTTTAAAACACTAATAGACTCTCGAAACATAATTTCTTCTGGAATAACTACATGAGAGGCTGGTGAATAACTTTTCTTAAAATTGATGCACGTGAGAACACTGCTATAGTAATTTTTTTTTTTTTTTTTTTTTTGTTTTTTTTTTTTTTTTTTTTTTGCCGGTTGTGGGGCTTGAACTCTGGGCCTGAGCACTGTCCCTCAGCTCTTCAGCGCAAGGCTAGCACTCTACCACTTTAGCTACGGTACCACTTCCGGTTTTCAGGTGGTTTATTGGAGATAAGAGTTTCACGGACTTTCCTGTCCCGGCTGGCTTTGAACCTCAGTCCTCAGATCTCCTGAGTAGCTAGGATTACAGATGTGAGACACCGGTGCCTGGCTGCTATAGTAATTTTGTGTGTCATATTTACTTTTGGACACTCAAGAAGCCTAATGAGAAACTTGATATTAAATTAATAGAATTTCTTTCTGTCTAAAATGCAGCTGTTCAAAAAGCTTCCAAATCTATTTAAGCCTTAAGAAACCCTCTAAGATTGAGTAAAATAAGGAGATAATGATTTCTAAGTATTAATTTATTTGAAATTTAAATCTCAAGGGCAAGTGAATTTGATTTCAAACATAATTACTTTGGACTAGATTTGTACGGGGTTTTAATATTTACACTTTAATTTTCGCTAGGAATCTGATTATGGAGGAGATGGTTTCTGTGCTGACTGCATCTTATTACTGAAGTATTTAATGGTGCCAGCAAGTCTCATTTTGAGACCTCTGAAATGTGGGACTGGACAATGGAACTGAATACAATTGTTATGGAAAATAGACCAGAGATGAATTTTCAGATTTGGAGTTTAATTAATTTACTGGGTTTTGGCAGTTATGAAACCTTGTATGTCATATGTCCTGTCCTACCAGCTTCTCTCCTGTGCCGTGTTTGATCCCAGAAGATGGTTGGGATGGTTTTGAGAATACATAAAGCCTAAGTCAGCTGGGTAAAACTGCTTCTCTTAAGTTTTTTCTCTTAGGTATTTGGCACAGCAACAAAGACTGAATGACACACAAGTATATACATCTTAAATAACTTTCCCAAATATTTTGATTTTTTTGCATTTCTGGAATGGTGGTTTCTTACCTTTCCCTCATTCATTCTCTCTCCTCATTAAATCCTGGAGTAGTTGCTAAGTAAAAAAAAAAACAGTAACGTTTCTAATCCTAAACAGAATGATAATATAACTAAGAAAGACATACACTTGATTCAGTTGATAATAAAAAGGGAGAAATATGAACCTGTAAATGGAAAGGGAATATAAACCAGTCTTTGGGAGATAGGTGGGTTCTGATAGGCAGAAGACAGCATGGTGTGTTAAGCCGAAAAGAAGGTACTTTGTAAGCAATAAGAAATATATAACAGTGGTACTCACTAGACACTATGCTGAAAATGAACTATACAACTTGTGTGTAGGAATGGGAGGGGAAAACTGGGAGAATGCAAGGGAAGGGGTGATAATGTCCAAAAAGAAAAGTACTCTTAGCTGAGCTCTGGTGGCTCACATCTGTAATCCTAGCTACTCAAGAGGCTGAGATCTGAGGACTGAGGTTCAAAGCCACCCAGGCACAGCCCAAGTCGGTGAGATTCTTTTTTTTTTTTTGGCGATCGTGGGGCCTGAACTCTGGGTCTGGGCTGTCCCTTGGCTCTTCAGCTCAATGCTAACACTCTACTACTTGAGCCACAGCACCACTTCCCGCTTTTTCTCTTTCTCTGGTGCTGAGGAATCAAACCTAGGGCCTCATGCATGCAAGGCAAGCACTCTACCACTGAGCCACTTTCCCAGCCCCTGGTGAAATTCTTATCTCCCATTAACCACAGTGGCACTGTGGCTCAAAGTAGTAGAACACTAGCCTTGAGCAAAAAGAGTTCAGGCACAGATCCAGAGTTAAATACCCATGACCTACCCAGAAAGAAAGAAGGAAAGCAAGACAGCAAGGAAGGAAGGAAAGAAGGAAGGAAGGGAGAGAGAAAGAGGGAAAAGTACTTTTTAGCCAGGCACTGGTGGCTTATGCCTGTAATCCTAACTACTCAAGAGGCTGAGATTGGAGGATCACGGTTCAAAGCCAGCCCAGGCAGGAACGTCTATGAGATTCTTATTTCCAATTAACCATCAGAAAACTGGAAGTGGCGCTGTGACTCAAGTGGTAGGGTGCTAGCCTTGAGCTGAAGAGCTGAGGGACAGCACCTAGGCCCAGAGTTCAAGCCCCATGACTAACAACAAAAAAAATGTTAACTGTACAATTCACTCTGAATTAGTGGAGTAATTGTACAATTCACTGTGAATTAGGACCAAGCAACTGGAGAACAACAACATTAACCAAAGGGATACAGCTGATGTAGACTGAGGAAGATGTATTGCTTGGATTCTTCTTCAGTAGAAAGCACTTAGTTCCAAAGATGTTGACCTTCAGCTCCAACTATTTTTTTTTAGGTTCTCAAGAAAAATTTAATGAAGGAAAGGTGTTATGTTTTGTTTTTTTTTCTGAAGATAAAACAAACCTTTAACATAGAAAATGGAAAAATAAGATAGAAACAATGCAGATATTCCCAAAATTCCATCTAAGTTTCTTGTTTTTTTTTTTTTTGGTCCAGTCATGGGGCCTGAACTCTGGGCCTGGGCACTGTCCCTCAGCTCTTCAGCTCAAGGCTAGCGCTCTACCACTTGAGCCACAGCGCCACTTCCGGCTTTTTTTCTTTTTGCTTATGTGGTGCTGAGGAATCGAACCCAGGGCCTCAGGCATGCAAGGCAAGCGCTCTACCACTGAGCCACCTTCCCAGCCCCCCATCTAAGTTTCTTTAAACATATATACTCTCTTAAAACAAAACAAAACAAAAACTTGTTTTTTCTTTTTTTTCTGGGAGAGGTAGAGAAGGGTGACATTGTCCTAAAAGAAATGTACTCTTTATCTGACATTCAGCTAGAACCTCTTTTGTACATCACTTTTATTACAACATTTAATTTTTTTTATTTTATTGTAAAGATGCTGTAAAGAGGGGTTACAGTTACATAAGATAATGAGTACATTACTTGTCGAGCATTGTTCATTGTTACCCCTTCCCTTGTTCTCCCATTATCCCTTCCCTCCCCACCTCTTTTTTTTTCTGGTGGTGGGGCTTGAACTCAGGTCCTACTTGCTGTCCCTAAGCTTTTTTTTTTTTTTTGGTTGGTTGTGGGGCTTGAACTCTGAGCTTGGGCGCAGTCCCTGTGCTCTTCAGCTCAAGGCAAGTGCTCTACACTGGACCCACAGCACCATTTCTGGTTTTCTAGAGGTTTGCAGGAGATAAGAGTCTCACAGAGTTTCCTGCCTCAGCTGGCTTTGAACCACGTTCCTAAGATCTCAGCCTCCTGAGTAGCTAGGATTATAGGCATGAGCCACCTGCGCCCTGCGTTGTCCCTAAGCTCTTTTGCTCAAAACTAGTGGTCTACTACTTTGAACCAAAAGCCACTTCTGGTTTTCTAATGGGTAATTTGGAGATAAGAGTCTCACAGCCTTTCCTACTCAGGCTGCCTTTGAAATACGATCCTCAGATCTCAGCTTCCTATGTAGCTAGGATTACAAGCTTGAGTCACCAGCACCTGGCCAGTTTCAACATCTTTGGTACCCACCATAGCAACATGAAGCTGAAGGTATGATTTTCCCAATCATTTTCCACCAATGACTAATCATGGCAGCATTAGGAGGACCATTTTTCCCTAGTGCAGGATTTTCTAGTAGGCAGTCTTTGCTCCAGAGTTCCCTATTGGCTCAGACTTTACTACTAGATCTGCATCAGAATCTGAGGTATTTCCAGCTCAATCCTGTTTACTCTTTTACATTTTACCGGTTTAAGATGAACATCCAGGTGTAAAAGCTTTCCCTACACTTCCACCCTAAATAAGTAAAACCTACAGAACGCAAATTGAAAAGCCAGATGCATCAATGAATCTCAATCTCATTGAACTACAATAGCTCTTTGCACATCATGGGCCTTTGATAAATATTAAAAGATGACTATTTCTTGGAAATACGTGAAAATTATACATCATAAAAATCATGCACGTAAAAATTAAATTGACTAGGAGACTGAGGCAGGAAGATTGTGAATTAAAGACCAGCCTGGGTTACATAAGAAAAACTTGTCTCAAAAAAAAATTAAGTTGAGCCAGGCGCCGGTGGTTCAAACCTGTAATCCTAGCTACTCAGGAGGCCGAGATCTGAGGATCACAGTTCAAAGCCAGCCTGGGCAGGAAAGTCCGTGAGACTCTTTTTTTTTTTTTTTTTTGGTCGGTCATGGGGCTTGGACTCTGGGCCTGGGCGCTGTCCCTCAGCTCTTCAGCTCAAGGTGAGCGCTCTACCACTTGAGCTATAGCACCACTTCCGGTTTTCTGGTGGTTTATTGGAGATAGGAGTCTCACGGTCTCTCTTGCCCAGGCTGGCTTTGAACCGGGATCCTCAGATCTCAGCCTCCTGAGTAGCTAGGATTACAGGCGTGAGCCACCAGCGCCCAGCTTCGTGAGACTCTTATCTCCAGTAAACCACTAGAAAACCAGAAGCGGTGCTGTGGCTCAAGAGGTGGAGTACTCACCTTGAGCTGAAGAGCTGAGGGACAGCACCCAGGCCCAGAGTTCAAGCCCTACCACCAATAAATAAATAAATAAATTGATAACACTTTGTTGTGAAAGGATGGATTTTAAAAAGTTAAATTACTTCAGGAATTACAAAATTAAAACCTGTGACAATGACTTATGCCTTGAGAAAAACACCAAGGTCACAGCAGGTTTGATGAGTGGTTCTACATACCGAAATATTTTTTCTCATATAACTGGAGATTAAATAGAGAATAAAGTTGCTATTCGAACATTTCTTTATTTAGAGGCATGATTTATTTTTTAAAAAGAACATTTTCATCTCACAACTGAAAGCAATAATGGCATCAATGGAAGGGGCAGACCATTCTCTGAGACAAGTGCTGCAGCTGGAGGTTAGTAAATATGAAAGTCAGAATGTAGATAAAAGAAATGTCCATCAAATGCCAAAGATCCTTGAAACTTCCTCTAAATAGGTTTTATACTTTGTTTTCACGAGAGGCTTGTGAGAAAATGGACACTCGTGTCATGGCAGAACTGAAATACATAAAGAATGGTCTCACAAAATATACCACAGTAGTATTTAGATAGATTAATCACCCTTCCTGTTTTGTTTGATGAGGGAAATTACTGTGCAATGTCAGAGGTACAGTGTGTGTATAAATTGTGTGTGTGTGTGTGTGTGTGTGTGTGTGTGTGTTAGGCTGGGAGAGACTGGTTAGTTTTGGTCATTGGGTTTCAGTTTTCAGAGTGATTTTGGAATTAAAATTATATGCTAAAGTGGTTTCAGTGAATAAGGAAATACTTAGGTAAAAGTCTGCTCATTTCATTTATATTTTTAATTGGTGCTGAAAACAGTATTTTCCTTTTGAAATAAATATTTTTTGAAGTAAATCTTAGGGCTGGGAAGGTGGCTCAGTGGTAGAGCGCTTGCCTTGCATGCCTGAGGCCCTGGGTTCGATTCTTCAGCACTACAAAAGCAAAAAGAAAAAAGCCGGAAGTGGTGCTGTGGCTCAAGTGGTAGAGTACTAGCCTTGAGCTGAAGAGCTGAGGGACAGCG
>NW_012267253.1:13129519-13130568 GCF_000151885.1 Dipodomys ordii | reverse complement strand
GGCTTTTTTCTTTTTGCTTATGTGGTGCTGAGGAATCAAACCTAGGGCCTCATGCATGCAAGGCAAGCACTCTACCACTGAGCCACCTTCCCAGCCCCTACCTTTCATATTATTTTTCTCATATCTTTTATATCTTTTACACAACTCCCATCTGAGAATGTTGCCTCATATTTTGTTGGGAATGTATAAGCCACAAGAAGTTGTTCATCTTTTGATTCTCAAATTTGTGATTCTACTTATACCTCTACATTTTCCTCTTGTTTCCTTCAGTTTCAAAGGCTAACATGTCCTTCTTTCCATTTACTCCTACTTAGCTAAATTAATTTCCTTTCTTTCCACATCATCTTTCCTTTTTTTTTTTTTTGTTTCAAAAAACAATGTTTTTCAATTCTAGGGGATAAAGACAATATGGGAGGGCTATCCATGCCGAACTTCAAACTCTACTACAGAGCTATAATAACAAGGCGAGCTTGGTACTGGCACAAAAACAGACCCGAAGACCAATGGAACAGAATAGAAGATCCAGAAATAAATCTACAGGCCTACAGCCAGCTGATATTCGACAAAGGAGCCAAAGACATACAATGGAAGAAACACAGCCTCTTCAACCGCTGGTGCTGGGGAAACTGGGCGGCCACATGCAGAAAACTAAAAGTGGACCCCAGCCTATCACCATGCACCAACATCAACTCAAAATGGATTAAAGACCTTAACATTAAACCTGAATCTCTGAAACTACTGCAGGACAGAGTAGGAGAGACACTTGAACTAATAGGCACAGGAAGGAACTTCCTGAACAGGGTCCCCGTGTCACAACAAGTTGGAGAGAGACTCGACAAATGGGACTACCTTAAAATAAAAAGCTTCTGCACAGCTAAATCTATCGCAACCAAGCTAGAAAGACAACCAACTAATTGGGAAAAAATATTTACCAGCAATATATCAGACAGGGGGTTAACATCCTGTATATACAGGGAACTCAAGAAACTAATCCCTCCCAAACCTAACAAACCAATTACTAAATGGGCAAGGGAACTAAAGAGGGACTT
>NW_012267253.1:13118631-13127904 GCF_000151885.1 Dipodomys ordii | reverse complement strand
AACAATGTTTTTGCTTAGCAATCCTAGCATGTAGGGAAATTTCAAGTGTCTACTTAGTTAAAATTCCCTACCCTCCCTTCTCTCCCTCTTTTCTTCTTCCCTCTGCTCTTGAATGCAGAGCCTCACACTCACTACACAAATGCTCTACCACTTACGGTCCTTTTATAGTTGGTTATTTTCTAAACGGGGGTTTGATTTATGCTTGGGCCAGGTGGGCTTGTGATCCTTTTATTTGTGCTTCCCAGTCTTACTAGAATGATAGGTATGAGTCACTGTATCCAGCCATTGTGCTTCCCTTTAGCTTGGAACACAGGGGCACACTGTATTGTACATGGCCATTGGTTGAAATAGAATTTCATGAACTTTTTCTTTTTTTACTCAGAGCTCCATCTCCCAAGTAGCTAGCATTACAGGCCTGAGTTCCCTCTCCCACCATTTGGTTACAATCATATATGTTTATACATCTGTTAATCTACAAGACTGGAACTCCTTGAGGATAAGAATTGTCATTCATTTTATGATCTCAAACTTGGCAGTCAAAAGGCATTCAATACATTTTTTAAAAAAATTAATGAACATATAATTCACTCTGGAGAATTAAGGATTTGATATATTGCCCTCTTAAAAGTCTGTACATTTCAAAAAAGATTCTGCTGAGTACAAAGAAACAGATTGCAAATAGCATTTCAAGCATCAGATGTGATTAAGTGTGAATGTCTTGCTGGCTATTCAAACTATTCAAGCAGACAATCCCATTCTTTTCTCATCTATTTATATATATATATATATATAAATTGGGGGTTGGTGGAAAGAATGTAGCTCTTCTTTGTGCATTAGTTATTATCTTTTCACTGACTCTATTGTTAATTTCTTCAGCTACCACTAAAAATATAAGACATTTCTTTACTATATTTGATTATGAGGGAAGTTGTCACCTCCTACATTATTCATAGCTTGTCAAAAAGAAAAAAAAAACACAAAGAACTTCAGTAGTGCTGGAAAACTGTTTGCACCTAAACAACAAATAGGTGTTTTAAGAATAAAAAGGACAACTTATTTTTCAATCATTAAATAACTATAGTCTGGTAGTTATTACTATTTATCTTTGATTAGGACTTAGTCATCCATATCACTCTATAATTACTCCCTTTGCTCCCAATGGTGACTAATATTTTAGTTTATTCCTTATTATTCTTCTACTTCCAAGCATCCAGGCTGAGCTAATGTAGAAACAGTCTTCTATAGGAATGGCTGAGTTAAACCTAACAACAATAGATGATATCCATAGATGAGCTCACACACAAAAAGAAAATCTCCAAATACCAAAGTGATAAGTACGAGTGCTCTGAATCAACCTTGGGATAGTATTACCGGATCCTGGAAGAGTGAATGACTTGTATTGATTGTATTGGATTGAAAGGAGTTGGAAGTAAAATGCTGCATAAAATGAGAACTCTCAGTGGGGCACCAGTGGCTCATGCCTGGAATCCTAGCTACTTAGGAGAGCTAGCCTGGACAAACAAGAACATGGGATTCTTTTTTTCTTTTCTTTTTCTTCTTTGTTTTCTTTTTGTCAGTAGTGGGGCTTCAAGTCAGGGCCTATGCACTATCTCTGAGCTTTCTGCTCAAGGCTAGCACTCTACCACTTTTTTTTTGGGGGGGTGTCCGGTCGTGGGGCCTGAACTCTGGGCCTGGGCGCTGTCCCTCAGCTCTTCAGCTCAAGGCTAGCACTTTACCACTTGAGTCACAGCACCACTTCCAGCTTTTTTCTTTTTGCTTATGTTGTACTGAGGAATCGAACCCAGAGCCTCATGCATGCAAGGCAAGCGCTCTACCACTGAGCCACCTTCCCAGCCCCCATTCTTCCACTTTGAGACACAGTGCCACTCTGGTGGTTAACTGTAGATAAGAGTCTCAAGGGACTTTGCTGCCCAGGCTGGCTTTGAAACATGATCCTCAGATCTCAGTCCCCCAAGTAGCTAGGATCACAGGTGTGAGCCACTAGTGCCCAGCTAACATGAGACTCATCTCCAACTGACCATCAAAAAGTTAGAAGTGGAGCTTTGGGCTTAAGTGATAGAGAGCTAGCCAGAGTGCCTAGGCCCTGAGTTCAAGCTCCAGGACTGGCACACCACACACACATACACACACAAGCACACACATACACACATCAAAACTCTCTAAGGACTGAATTCCTAGGCTCAGTATTTGCATAGGATAGAAATCCTAATTACAGGGGCTGGGAAGGTGGCTTAGTGGTAGAGCGCTTGCCTTGCATGCATGAGGCCCTGGGTTCCATTCCTCACCACCACATAAGCCTTGAGCTGAAGAGCTGAGGGACAGCGCCCAGGCCCAGAGGTCAGGCCCCACGACCAGACCGCAAAAGAAAAAAAAAAAAAAGAAATCCTAATTACAGTAGCCAAAAAAAATGAGCCTAATAATGATTACTGGGGCTATTGACATAAATGCAAACAAATTGAATAAAAACTTGCTTTGGATCACATTTGATTTCCACACAACCTTCTGAAGTTGATCTCAGAATACAAAAATCTACAAAATGATCCACCATGAGTAAATATAACAAAAATGTTAAGAATTATAGAGATTACAGAAAGCATGTCTAAATATGATTACTGTTATAATACAAAGCACATCAGAAACAGATGCACAAAGAATTCAAGAATAAGATGTAGATCTGAAAGGGGCTGAGAAGGTGACTCAGTGGTAGAGTGCTTAACTTGCATGCATGAGACCCTGGGTTCTATTCCTCAGCGCCACATAAGCAGAAAAAGCTAGAAGTGGTGCTGTGGCTCAAGAGGTAGAGAGCTGAAGAGCTGAAGAGGTGAGGGACAGTGCCCAGGCCCAGAGTTCATGCCCCACAACCGAAAAAAAAAAAAAGAAGTACCCCTCTGTACAGTATGTTCACAAAAAATAAAAATAAAAATTAAAAAAAAGAAGTAGATCTGAAAACATTACCAGAATAAAATGCAAAGACTGCAAAATATATAAAAAAATAAAGATTAGAATGAGAAGCCACAGTGTATGTCTACTAAGAACTGTACAAGCAGAAAAGGAATACAAAGATTATGAAAAGAGTTGGGCACTGGTGACTCATGCCTGTAATCCTAGCTACTCAGGAGGCTGAGATCTGAGGATCGGGGTTCAAAGCCGGCCCAGGCAGGAAAGTTGTGAAACTGTTATCTCCAATAAACAACCTGAAAACCGGAAGTGGTGCTGTAGCTCAGGTGGTAGAGAGCTAGCCTTGAGCTGAAGAGCTGTGGGACAGCACTCAGGCCCAGAGTTCAAGTGCCACGACCAAAAAAAAAAATTATGAAAAGATAGCAGAAAGTTTTATATAATTAATAAATATCTTTGATGCAAAAAAATACAAGGCTGGGGAGGCTGGGAAAGTGACTCAATGGTAGAGCGCTTGCCTTGCATGCATGAGGCCCAGGGTTTGATTCCTCAGCACCACATAAGCAAAAAGAAAAAAGCTGGAAGTGTCGATGTGGCTCAAGTGGTAGAGCGCTAGTCTTGAGTTGAAGAGCTGAGGGACAGCGCCCAGGCCCAGAGTTCAGGCCCCATGACCCGACCCCCTCCCCCCCAAAAAAAAATACAAGGCTGGGTACCAGTGGCATGCTTGCAATTCTAGCTACTCAAGAGGCAGAAGTCAGAGAGGGCAGCAAAGTCTGTGAGTCCAAAAAAAAAGCTGGAAGTGAGGCTGTGGCTCAAATGGTAGAGCACTATCCTTGAGCAAAAAAGTTCAGGGAGTTTTTTGTTTTGTTTTGTTTTTTGGGTCAGTTCTGGGGTTTGAACTCAGGGCCTGGACACTGTCCCTGAGCTTCTTTTGCTCAAGGCTAGTACTCTATTCCTTGAGCCACAGTACCACCTCTGGCCTTTTCTGTTTTTGTGGTACTGAGGAATCGAAACCAGGTCTTCATGCATGCTAGGAAGCACTCTACCACTAAGCCACATTCCCAGTCGCAACCCCTCCACCCCCGCTTTTTTTTTTTCCAAAGGTGTAGCCCAGGCTAATCTTGAACTAGTGATCGTTCTGCCTCATCCTTGCTGATTACTGGTGTGCACCACCATGGCCAGCTCAGGGAGCTTTGAACTTGAGTTCAAGTACCAGGACTGGCATATGTATGTGCGTGTGTGTGTACACACACACACATACACATATATAAACATATGCATACATAGACATATATCACATATATTACATACATGCATGCACATATATTTGTGTATATAGACACATACATGTGTGTATGCATATAGCATATATACATATCTATGTATATCATACATGAACACAGAGCCAGAGCACTTACCATTAGTTGTTTTGTTCAAGGCTAGTGTTATATCATTTATGGTTTTTGCGTTTTGTCCAGTCTATTTTAGAAGCAGGATTCTCAGATTGTTTTAAGGTAAATCATCCCAGAAGCCACATTTTAAAATATAAAATATTGGAGTTTTTATTATACAGTTAACAGGCTGCAGGCTGCCAGTTGTTACAGCACACAATATATATAACACAGCTAGGAAACATGCTAAAGAGGAAAGAAATAACAAAAACAATACCAACAAGCCAACTCAGCTCCAATGGAGAGCTGAATTGGGACGCCATTATGACTGGAGATGAGCCAGGAGACTGGACACAGGACATGATCACAGAGACACACATGGTGTGGCCCCCGGTGGCTAGGTTGGTCAGGGCCTAAATATGTCAGCGCAGGGGGCAGATCCTCAGGAAATTCCCAGTCTCAGGCACTAGACTGACAGATTCAGTAAACTATTAGCAAGTGCCTGACCCTGACTCCAGGGGTTTGGGCACGCAGGCAGGTGATTGGGGGGGAGAGGGAGGAGGGGCGTCCTTCCCCCAGCATGAAGACAAGATTCCAGACCCTACAATCCACCATGTGGCCAATATGGCGCCCACCAAACCTGACCTCCTTACTTCAAGATCTCAGATTCCTGAGAAGCTAGGATTTACAGGCATGAATCACCAGCACCTGGCTGTTTGTTTTTAAGACATGGTCTTAGTATGTAGCCCATGCTGGCCTTAAGCTCCTGATTTTTCTGCATCAGCCTCCTGCTATTTAATTATTATTATAAATTATTATTATAAAGAATCTCAGGGATTTTCCTGCTTGGGCTGGCTTTAAAGCATGATTCCAAGACCTTAGTCTCCTGAGTAGATTCCTGATTACAGGCATGAGCCACTGGCACCTGACTTACTTTTGGATATTTTGGTAACCTCTAAACAACATAAAACTCAAGATCTCATGCTTGGTAGGTAAGTGCTCTGTCACTTGGGCAACCAAGTCCAATCCTCTGGCACCAGCTAGGCTTTGATCTTTATTTACTGCTAATAGATGGATCAGTTAGAGGGCTAAATGTACATTAAAGACATAAAATTTCCATTAACAATTATCCCTGTCAATTACTCTAGCTTGAAGAGGAACCTCTCCCTTCAGAATATTTTCTTTGAAGGACTACTTAGTATATTTCTAGGACTTCCAAGAATGGCGCTTACATCCTGCTGCCTGAAGCCTGTGATAAGAAACCTTCCTCCCTGGCAAGGTGTGGCTAAAGGGAAAGGGGAGGCTCTTCTCTCTGAGTCTATGGACCTTGATAAAAACTCTGGGAGCTGGACTGAAAGTAGAAAATAATACCCCAGATTTGGGTTATTTTTGTAAGGTCCACACAGGGACACTTCCCTACCTCTTGGCTAAGTTTCCACCTAGTATTTGTTACCTAGGTAACTGGCACACCTGGAAGCAGTCACCTTCCCCTACTGCTAGGTCACATCCAGGTCCACCTTTGGTCACATGCCTCCCATCTGACCTTAGGAGGTTACAGACCCTGAAGTCACATCCAGATCCAGTGTGGCCACAACTTCCCCCCCACCTTGGCCACACCTCTTCCGGTCAATGGCCTAGATAATCCTGGCCCAAGAGTGAGTCGAGCCCTTCCTTTTCAGCCATGCCTCTCTACCAATTATGTTGGGGGGCAGCACTTCGGTAAATAAGCTTCTTTTGCTGCCTGGATAGCGTGTGGTGTTCTCTTCATCGGCTACCTAATGAAATCTATCTATTTACTATACCTTACAATTTTCTCCAATGATGGTGACTAGGTCACTCATAGAAACTTTTGGTCTCTCAATCTTGAAGGCATTTTTCTACTAAACTTCCCATAGAATCCTAGTAAGAAACTTTTTCTTTTTGCTCTAATATTCTTTGTTTCTATTTACCCAGGTATCTGTATCAAGATACCTTGGCATCACTTGGAGTTCTTTCTTTGAAACTTTTTTTTTTTAGTGGTGGGGCTTGAACTTAGGGCCTCATATTGTCCCTGAGCTTTTTCATTCAAGGATAGCACTCTACTACTTTATGCCATAGTACCACTTCTGATGGTTAATTGGACATAAGAGTCTCATGCATCATGGAGTTTGGTGCCAGTGGTTCATACCTGTAATCCTAGCTACTCAGGAGGCTGAGATCTGAGAATCACAGTTCAAAGTCAGCCCGGGCAGGAAAGTCTGTGAGACTCATCTCCAAGAAACCACCAGAAAAGTGGAAGTGGTGCTGTGGCTCAAGTGGTAGAGCACTTGCCTTGAGATGAATTGCTTACGGAGAGCGCACAGGCCAAGAGTTCAAGCCCCAAGACAAAAAAAGAAAAAAAAAGAATCTCAAGGACTTTCTTGCCTGGCCTGGCTTTGAAATGCAATCTTAAGATCTTTGCCTCTTGAGTAGCTAGGATAACAGGTATGAGCCACCAGTGCCCAGCTTTTAAATCTTAAAACAGAATTCCTGTTCATCCAGAGCCTTCACTCATGCTAATCTACATAGTTTCCTTGTAATTCCTCAGGATTTAAGATTTTTCAATTACTCTCAATCAGCCCTCTACTTGCTCTTCATTTAAACTTCAATCATATTATACTTTAACCTCTCTTTTTGAAATATTTGCAACTCCATAGACAGAGCTACTCAATAATGGTAGCTAACACCAACATAAATAACGTTCCCTTTTCCTTTGTCAGACTCCCAGGTTTTTCCCAGTCTGTCACCTTCACTCATATACCTTCTTTCTATCTTTTTCTCAATAGTATCTCTAAAGTATATTAAATAGATAGGTTTCACTAAGTAGCTGATCAAGAAAACACCACATGCTACTCAGGCAGGAAAAGAAGTTTATTTACAGAACTGCTGCCCCCACCATGATTGGTGGAGAGGCATGGCTGAAAAGAAAAGAGGTGACCCACCCCTGGGCCAGGACTTATATAGGCCAGGGACAGGAAGAGGTGTGGCCAGGTGGGGGAAAGGTGTGGCCACAATGGATCTGGATGTGACCTCTGGGTTTGGGAACTGCTTGTGGTCAGCATGTGACCAGAGGCAGCCCAAGATGTGACCTGGGGTGGGGGGGAGGAAGGTGACTGCTTCCAGGTGTGTGCGAGTTACCTAGTTAACAGATACTGGGTGGAAAAACCAAGAGGTAGGGAGGTGTCCCTGTGCAAGACCTTACAGAATCCATGGCTCTCAGAAGTAGTTAAATACATGTAAATAGACCATACCTTAAAAATCCCTCTTTTTATTCTGTTTCCTTTTCCTCCTCTGATCTATCCATTCCACCTTAAAAAAGAAAAAAAGGTTGTTGACTATTCACATCATATTTGTCCTTTGTCATTGTGATGTGTCTTGCACTCCTACACACCATTGAAATTGTCCTTCCTTGCTTCATCAATAAACCTTTTATATTCAGTAAGCCTCAGATCTTCCAGCTATCTCTGTGGGATTGGTCACTACCTCTATTTGAAATTCTGGTTCTAGTAATACCCACTGTCTTAGAAAGCCCAGTACCTCTTTGTTTCTTGTGAACTTATGTTGTGGTCTATCTCTCCTTTCTTTCTTTCTTTTTTCTTTTGGATCCGGTCGTGGGGCCTGAACTCTGGGCCTGGGCGCTGTCCCTCAGCTCTTCAGCTCAAGGCTAGCGCTCTACCACTTGAGCCACAGCGCCACTTCCGGCTTTTTTCTTTTTTTGCTTATGTGGTGCTGAGGAATCGAACCCAGGGCCTCGAGCATGCAAGGCAAACGCTCTACCACTGAGCCACCTTCCCAGCCCCATATCTCTCCTTTCTTTATTCATCCTTAAAGGTGAGGTTCCTCAGATTTCTTTCAAGGGCTCATTCTTCTCACACTTTTCCTTCTCTCTCCTGCCCATCTATGTGAATCCCTATTCCAGTTGAGATCACCTTCTTAATTCACATGCCAACACTTTTATTCATCCCATAGGCATTCTTGTTCCAAGGTGGTTTCTGCTGTTTATGTCAGTGAAGAATAGCTTCCCTAGCTAGGAACTGGCACCATGCCATCCTTTTAGTCTTCACCTTTAACTTATCTCTAAACCAGGTCGTTCTGCTAAACTCTCAAATAATCTCACCTGACACCTTCCTACATCTCGTCTCTTCCAATGCATTCTCTACACAGAATGATTCTTCAAATATTTTGTCATGTCATTCTGATGCTTAATATTTTTTTTTTTGTACTTTGGGTAAAGCTCTAAATGGCCCAGCATTTTCTTCAGTCTCACTTCTCCACTCTTTGTCTGGCTAGCAACCTTAAGCCATTCTGAACTTCTTTGGATTCACAGAACACAGCTTTAAAGTCTCAGAGCTCATCCACCAGCTAAAGTTAATCCTCCTTTCTTTTGTGAACCAACTGTGCACCTCACAGCTGCACTTAAACAGCACTTTCTAGGAAACGACTTGACACCCCTTTAGTTTGGAGTTCCTCTTTAGAGTTGCCAAGGGCGTCCTGTACTTACTTGTCTTTTTAATTCTCTACTGTCGGAGGCTCGATTTTCCCATCCCTAGAGGGAAGGCTTCAGTCGCTCCCCTTCTGCTTTCCACCCCAAGAGCCTAGACTGAGCGTCAGACTCACACAAAAGAGCTCGGCTCCTAGTTGTTGATTATTCCCTTCTTTGGAATGATGGTGATGTGTGTGTGGGGGGGGTGGCTGGATACGAGAAACGCGGAGGCTTAGAGAGACAAAACCGAAGTACCTAGCGGAACAGAGGGGCAGGGGCAGGCTGCGTCGACTCTTCCTCAGACCCCCGCGGCCTAGGCGCGGAGGCCACGACAGCCCCTGCTCACGGGGGGGCTGCGACCAGAGGCGCGCGGCCCTCGGACCAAGCCGGACAATAGCTTGGAATTCGGCCTCGTGTTTCCGGTGGGGCCGCCACGCGCTGGGCCGGTGCCGCCGGCTGAGGGGG
>NW_012267253.1:13106649-13114143 GCF_000151885.1 Dipodomys ordii | reverse complement strand
GAGCGGGCGGGAGGCGGGGAGCCCCCGGAGCCCGGCGGGCGTCCCGGGCTGGGGCCGCGGGGCTTCGCCCCTCAGAAGGAGATCGTGTACAACAAGCTGCTGCCCTACGCCGAGCGGCTGGACGCAGAGTCCGACTTGCAACTGGCCCAGATCAAGAGCAACCTGGGCCGGGCCGTGCAGCTCCAAGAGCTGTGGCCGGGGGGCCTCTTCTGGACCAGGAAACTCTCTACGTAAGTGTGCGGGGTGGTGGTGGTCCCGGGACCGTCCACTCCCACCTGCCCGGGGAAGAAGGGGGCCCCCGCGGAAGCCGCGGCTCGGCAGAGGCCGTCGGGAGTGGGGAGGGACGGCTCTTTGTCTGGGGCGGACGGACGGACCCCGGAGCTCGGTCCTGGCTGCAGCTAGCTGTCCGCGGGGCAGTCAGTGGTCGTCGGGTGGCGACCGAAGCCCGGAAAACACTCAGGCCACTTGGTTCGGAGGACCTCCGAGGTTCTTCTGGCCGGCTGCCGCTCCCCGAGCGTTGGGTTTGTTTCTTAACACCTGCGAGGCTCCGGGGAGAGCCTCGGAGGAGCGATCCTCCGTGGAGCCTGCCTCGGGGGAGAGGCGGGGCAGGATTTGTCTTTAGGGACCGGTCTCCTGACTTCGCTTTCCACTTCTTTCCCCCCCCCCCCCCGGGCTGGCTCCGGTTCCTCCTCCTCCTCCTCTTCCTCCTCCTCCTTCTTCCAGCCTCGCCACTTTCCGGGTCTCGGGTTCGCGCCTGGGAACTTTGTGAATGGGAAGGAGGCCTTCAGGGCAGCCTGCAAGGTAGTTGGTGTTTGAGGTTTGTCCGAGCTCGGAACCTTTGATCGGAAAGATTAGTTTAAATCTGCCCCCAGCGCAGTCCTGGGTGGCGGGGTAGACTGGCCGGCTGGCGAATGTTGTCTTAGATTCTAAGGAAAGTGTGTGTCGGTCCTGTTGTGACATTGCCTGTGGCGAGACCTCAACGATTCTACGGAAAATGGGGAAGAGCGGCTGAGCAGCTGTCGGGGGTTGCTGTTATCTGGACTGGGAGGGCGGTTGTGTTTACTAGTCACTTTCGGGAGCTCCCTTGATAAACAAGTTGTAAACTAGAGAGTCACTGAAATTTGAGGAAAAATTGGTACGCTAGTGTGTGTGTGTGTGTGTGTGTGTGTGTGTGTGTGTGTAAGTAAACCTTACTTGGTAGATGAACATTTTTACTGTATCCGAAACTTTTCGGAAAAGAATTGTTTGCAGAGTCTCGATCTGTTCGCTGTAGGTAAAATCTGGGAACGTGGTACACTCAGGCGTGTGGCTACGGGTGAGTGAACACACCGGACACCAGTCACGGTGTTTACCCAAATCTGCTGAGTGAACTGGGTGATGACTCAGGGTTTTTGTAATGCAATAGTCTTTTCTATATTTGTCTTTCCTCGCAGGATAATTCTTATGTGTCAGTTATTAGGGGGCCCCTGACAGATTTCTCATCTCCTCTCACAGAGTAGGTGGGAGTAATTGCCTTGTTAATTAAAAATAAGCAAAAGTGGAACACTTAACTTGCCCTCTTCAAAGACCATGAAATGTCAAGGTTAACAGCCTTCCTCTTGATTACAAAGAAGTTTGTGGCGCTAGGATCTGTGGAAAATAAGGAAGTGCTGAGGGAAACGCAACTGACTGAGTATTGCTTTTAGTCACACCAGTAGAATGTCTTTTTCTGTTTTTTTTTTTCTTTTTTCTCTTTTTTACTGCTACTAAGGTTTGTTGAACTCCAGGCCTGCAGTTCTTACTGCTTTTTCGCTCACAGTTGGCAGTCTATCACTTTAGCCACACCCCCAACTGTTGGAGATTAGTGTCTCTTTTGTCTGTATGCTGGCTTAGCTTCGAATCTTGATCCTCGGGTCTCAGCCTCCTGAGTAGCTAGGATTACAGATTTGAGCCCCTGATGTCTAGTGACTTTTTTAGGTGAACCTCCTAGGCATTTGTGTAATTTAGGTGCAGTGAAAATAATATGACTTAGTTTGAGCAATTCCCTTTTTAAATCACTTGGAATCGATTTGTTACAGAATTACTATTTGAGGCAACATAAACAGCTCATATTAGGTGCACAATTTATGGCCATGCCAGTGTGTGAAGACATGTTTATATTTTTGAACCTAGGATCTCCGCAGATACTCTGAAGTATTTGTTGTTAATAGAATTTGGCAAATTAGCACCAAGAATTGTGTTGTTATTTTGGCTTATTAGGTAAAAATAGCTTTTAAAAAGCAGGACTAAATATTCAGTGGAGCATGATGGTGTGTAGTAGGGCAGAATGGCAGTTTTCACATACATAACCGACACCAGGTGCTGCCAGGTAGGAGTTTGTTTTGGAGGAGTGGTTAGACGCTGCATACTGGCTCTGGGGATTGCTTTGCTCTGTGACATTTTAAACTTGATGACACAAATTATGATCTGGGGTGTGTTTTTTTCTCGTCACATTAAGGTGACCTGTTTGTAGTTGTACTTGTTTTCTTTTTTTTTTTTTCAGCTCTGTGTGTTACATAAATTAACATCTAACTACTGCCAAAATTTATGATAATAGCCACATAGTGTATGAATTTAGTGCTACTTAAAAGATTGGAAGGTAGTAATGGAAATAAAATCTAGCTTCTTCCACTAGCTTTGGCCCTAAATATCTTTCAGTATTCTTGTGAATGAAATGATTGTTGAAGTAAATAATGCATCCAAACCATTTCGTTGTTATGGTATCCTATGGTTTTTATTCATTTTCGGCCTTTGTATAAACAAGTGTGTATTTGTTGTTTTTTCTTTTCTGAGATTAGGGATCTCTAGGCCAGATTGGCCTTGAACTTGAGACCCTCCAGCTGATGTTGGAGTTACAGGCATATATCGCCATGTCACCCAGTGTATATATTTCTTTTTTTTTTTTGTCGGTCGTGGGGCTTGAACTCTAGGCCTGGGTGCTGTCCCTCAGCTCTTCAGCTCAAGGCAAGCGCTCTACCACTTGAGCTACAGCGCCACTTCCGGTTTTCTGGTGGTTTATTGGAGATAGGAGTCTCACGGTCTCTCCTGCCCTGGCTGGCTTTGAACCGCGATCCTCAGATCTCAGCCTCCTCAGTAGCTAGGATTACAGGCGTGAGCCACCCAGCGCCCGGCTCAAGTGTATATATTTCTATAACGAGTATTTTGAGTAATTTGTAACATTCTGAAAATATATACCTAGATAAGTACATTCTTAAAGTAGATAAAGAGTGTTACTCAGAGGCGCTGGGGACAGACAGTGTCTTCAGAAGTGGGTCCCCTCATTTGAGTATCACAGGTGTGTTGAAGCTGAGTTCTGGTTTGGGAGCTACTTTGGCTCCTTTTTGACTGTTTACTTCATTTTGTTAGTCTCAGTTCATTCTGAGACTTGCAGGCCAGCTTAGCACCTCTTGATTATTTCCTTTAATTTTAAAACTTGGCCCTGCAATGCAATAGAAGTTTTCATGTAGATACAGTTTTAAGGGAAGAAAGAAATTATAGAAGTTTAGAGAAAACAGGAGCAAATAAATGATCTTGGAAAATGGCAGTAAATGTAACTTACAGAGTGGTAGATAATTTGTGTGGCTCTTGTAGAGAATGAAAGGAGTTGATGAAAGGCAATCTGGAAATTTGATTTTGATCCTGTTGCATTGAGAGCCTTCAGGACCGTTTGCCTGAGGTATTGAAATCTAGATACAACAGTTTAGATAAACAGATTTAGTCACTCGTTGCCAGTTCGGTCTTGCTGTAGATCCTTTGGACGGTAAACTGTAGACAGTTTTACTAGTCTTTTAAAACTTAATGTTTAGTAGTGGAGTGTTTTACATAAAATGGAAACATAAGCACATCATCAGATAGATTCCCCTGGCAAATAGAACCTCACTGATTGCTTCTTTTTTTCCTTTCTTTTTTTCTTTAAAAAGTTTTTTAAAAGTTACTATTATTATTATTGTTGTTCAGATCCTGAGGCTTGAACACTGGGCCTGCAAGCTGTCACTGAGCTTTTTTGCTCAACGCTAGCACTCTTATTTACCATTTGAGCCATAGCTCTGCTTCATGTTTTTTCTGGTGTTTAGTTGGATGTAGGAGTCTCAAGGACTTTCCTGCCTGGGTTGGCTTCAAACTTCAGTTGTCAGATCTCCTCAGTAGCTCGGATTACTGGTGTGAATCACTAGTCTCTAGAACTGGTTTATCTGTTATTAAGTACTTATAGTCAAAATAGATACTAGACTTTCCTTGATAGTGGTACAGCTGATTTTCTGAAAGAGAAAATGGACTAAGTGATTTTTGGAAATCATTTTTCTGTCAAAGTTGAATAGCAGCAAAATGTGTATCCTTTACATTGAGTATGAAAAATTAAACTTTTATTTCTCAGACATTATCAGTTCACAGCAAAATTAGTAGAAAAACCACTGAGTGAGTTTGTTTTTTCCACTAGTTAACTTGTTTGTGCCAGAACCTTTTATTCCATTTGAGGATATGTTTAATTTAATTTGAATAGTTCTCTAATACAGCAATTTTTTTATGCAAATGCTTTTTTAATGGAAAATATCAGTCATGCAAAAGAAGACAATAATATAAACTCATAATTTATTTTAAAGAAGTGCCAACTAACAGCCAGTTTTTGCAAAATTTGTGATTTTACTCTTGACTTTCTGCTCCATTTGTACCATTTTGTTTAAGGTTTATTACGTCAGGGCTAAAGATAGTAGGGCAGGAATCCCACGAACAATCATTTTCATTTAATAACGGTTTTCTCCTATTGCCTCTTTAGAGACTTAGATTCCCTCATGGGGTAGCAAATACGATATTGAGTTACTTCCATTTAAAAAATGAAGCTGCTGAGCCATGGATACGGATTGTGAGTTTGAGGTCAACTTGAGGTATACAAACTAACAAATGAACCAAAAAAGACAGTAGACCTCAGGTTAATACTCATAGGTAAATAAAAAAATAGTAAAGGCAGGATTTAGACATCTTCCTTAGTTCTATTTTGATTTTTCCAAACATTCTCACAATGTAGACTTGGCTGGCCTTCCCAGAGCTGGAATTATAGGTGTTCTCTGCCTTTTCTGTTCTGGCATCTAGGGCCTATTAGATTTCTGCCTTCAAACAATTCAGTGTACTCTTTCTCTTAGTCTACATTTTTATTCATTAGGATACAGCAGACAGTGGTAGTTCCATAAAGAAAAGTGGAGGAGCCAGTGCCAGTGGCTCACGCCTGTAATCCTAGCTATTGAGGAAGCTGAGATCTGAGGATCACTGTTCAAAGCCAGCCCAGGCAGGAAAGTCCATGAGACTCTTATCTCCAATAAGCTACTAGAAAACTGGAAGTAGTGCTGTGGCTCATGTGGTAGATCCTTGGCCTTGAGCTGAAGAGCCGAGGGACAGCGCCCAGGCCCAAAGGTCAAGCCCCATGACCGACCAAAAAAAAGGTGGAGGGCTGGGAAGTGGGCTCAGTGGTAGAGCGCTTGCCTTGCATGCCTGAGGCCCTGGGTTCGATTCCTCAGCACCACATAAGCAAAAAGAAAAAAGCCGGAAGTGGCGCTGTGACTCAAGTGGTAGAGCGCTAGCCTTGAGCTGAAGAGCCGAGGGACAGCGCCCAGGCCTAGAGTTCAGGCCCCACAACCGGACCCAAAGGAAAAAAAAAAGGTGGAGGAGGAAAATGGGAAATCTGCATTTATTACATTAAATTAAAAAAATTAATCTGCCCAAGGTGCTTTAATTTAATGCCAAAGAAGGGCAAATAGAAATCAGTAGATCAGTGCCCCTCCACATTCTGAGATCTTTTCATATCACTTTGGGTTTCTACTTGCTCCATTGTTTTTTTTTTTTTGGTCTTGGGGCCTGAACTCTGGGCCTGGGCTCTTCAGCTCAAGGCTAGCGCTCTACCACTTGAGCCACAGGGCCGCATGCATGCATGGCAAGCACTCTACCATTGAGCTACCTTCCCAGGCCCTTTTCCATTCCTTTTGTGCAGTTCTGGGTATCCAATCCAGGGCTTCACACTGGATTCTGAAATGGAGGCAAAAAAACCATTTTTTTCCCGAGAATCTTGTTGGTAAATACAACCTTTAAAACAGGTTTTCTAATTGTGAACCAAGGGAAATAGCCTTTTCTATTAAATGTGATTCATTTCTAGTTAGACTCCTTCCCTTTAATATCCAAATCTGTCTTTTTTCCTAAAACCTTTATAGAAAATTAGATCAAAGTTTCCTTTTCAATAAACAGCTGAGAACACGGTAATAAAATAGAAGTGAGCAAACAGCTGCAGCAACAAAAAAAAGTGTATATATGTTTTTTTGTTTTTGGGTCCGGTCGTGGGGCTTGAACTCTGGGCCTGGGCGCTGTCCCTCAGCTCTTCAGCTCAAGGCTAGCGGTCTACCTACCACTTGAGCCACAGCGCCACTTCCGGCTTTTTTCTTTTTGCTTATGTGGTGCTGAGGAATCGAACCCAGGGCCTCATGCATGCAAGGTAAGCGCTCTACCACTGAGCCACCTTCCCAGCCCCAAAAGTGTGTATATGTTGAGAACTCCACTGGAATGTCCAAACAAAGCAACTCTTGTTAAATGTTCCATTTGTAATCTTGAAGTTGGCTTCCATATTTGGCCTGTTTGGTTTAACATTTGTTTCCTTTTAGTATACTCTTCTCTCTTGTTCATGTTCTTTTCTTCCCTATTATATGCTATTTTGAGATTCAAACCTCTACCTTAAACATTTAGTAGTGGTGTATGCATGTATAGATAGATACTCATTAATACTAGAATTTTTTTTATTTGTAAACTAAAATATGCAAATTAGGGAATTATGGCTTTTGTTGTTGTTGTTTATGTTATGTTTTATGCTGGTTCTGGGGCTTGAACTCCGGACCAGGGAAAAGGTTCCTGAGCTATTTTGCTTAAGGCTAATACTCTACCACTTGAGCCATAGCTCCACTTCCGGCTTTTTGCTAGTTCATTGGAGATAAGAGTCTTATACTTCTTGCCTGGGCTGGCTTTTAAACTGTGATTTTCAGATCTTAGCCTCCTGAGTAGCTAGGATTACAGCTGTGAGCCAAAAATGATCAATTTTACATTCAAAATAGTGAAAGTATATCTGGATGAGTCCATTTTAGTACTCTGTTTGAATCAAAATAGATACTAATCCAGAGAATTGTAGGGAATTAGCATTTTAATTAAGAAAGAATAGTTTGCTTCTTGACTGCACAGAAGTATCCAGGAGTCAAGTTTAGTAAAGGAGTTTATATTGGTTACATCAATAGTTTGTCCATAGTTTGCTATAGCTCTTAGATTATGCTTTTGACAACCATTGAATTTTGATATAACTTTTTTTTTTTTTTGTCCGTCATGGGGTTTGAACTCTGGGCTTGGGCGCTGTCCTTGTGCTCTTCAGCTCAAGCTGAGTGCTCTACCGCTTAAGCCACAGCACCACTTCCAGTTTTCTAGCGGTTTATTGGAGATAAGAGTCTCACTCCTGCC
>NW_012267253.1:13085320-13105734 GCF_000151885.1 Dipodomys ordii | reverse complement strand
TTTTTGGTCAGTCATGGGCTTGAACTCTGGGCCCGAAATGCTGTCCCTCAGCTCTTCAACTCAAGGCTAGCACTGTACCACTTGAGCTATAGCGCCACTTCCGGTTTTCTGGTAGTTTATTGGAAATAAGAGTCTCATGGACTTTCCTGCCCGGGCTGGCTTTGAACCACAATCCTCAGATCTCAGCCTCCTGAGTAGCTAGGATTACAGGCATGAGCCACTGGCACCCGGCTTAAAATACTTTTTAATAGTCTAGAGGTGTGAGTCAAATGGTAAAAATACCTGTGTAACAGCTATGAACATCAGTACTGCATAAAGTAAAAATAAAAATAAAATTGCAGCTCTACAATCTTCAAATGGTGTTAAAGGGCAGGTGTTTATTTTTTGCCATCAAGTTGTTTTTTGCTTTTGTTTCTGTTTTTGTTGTGGGGCTTGAACTCAGGACTTGGGCCCTGTCTCTGAGCTATTTCACTCAAGGTTAGGCTTTACCACTTGGAGCCACAGCACCACTTCCCGTTTTTCTGGTGGTTAATTGGAGTTAGGAGTCCAGGCTGGCTTCGAACTGCAGTCCTCAGGTGAGTTGCTAGGATTACAGGCTTTAGCCACAGGCACCCAGCTGACAAATTTTATTTTACTCAGTGGTTTTTGTTGTTGTTTCGTTTTTTGTTTTTTTCCCAATCCTGGGGCTTGAACTCAGAGCATGCACACTGTCCCTGCATTTCTTTTGCTCAAAGCTAGCAAGCACTTGAGCCAAAGAGCCATTTCTGGCTTTTTCTGTTTATATGGTACTAAGGAACTGAGCCTAGTGTTTTATGCATGCTTGGCAAGTACTCTGCCACTAAGCCACATTCTCAGCCCCTTGCACATTTTTGTTTTGTTTTGGTTGGTCATGGGGCTTGAACTCTGGGCCTGGGCGCTGTCCCTCAGCTCTTCAGCTCAAGGCTAGTACCCTCCCACTTGAACCACAGCACCGCTTCCAGTTTTCTGGTGGTTAATTGGAGATAAGAGTCTCATGGACTTTCCTGCCAAGGCTGGCTTTGAACCCTGTGATGCTCAGATCTCATTCTCCTGAGTAGCTAGGATTACAGGCATGAGCCACCAGTGCCCGGCTACTGCAGATTCTTAAAGAATTTGTTTCTGCATTCATGTATTTTTCTTGAATTAAAGATAGAACCCAGGACCTTAAGCAAGTGTTGTATCACTGAACCACAACCCCCTGCCAGGATCCTGAATCCTTTTTGGGGGGGGGGTCGGTCATGGGGCTTGGTCTCAGTCCCTGCACTTTTCAGCTCAAGGCGAGCGCTCAACTGCTTGAGCCTCAGGGCCACTTCCGGTTTTCTGGTGGTTTATTGGAGATAAGAGTTTCAGGGACTTTACTGCCTGGGCTGGCTTTGAACCGTGATCCACAGATCTGAGCTTCCTCAGTAGCTAGGATTACAGGCGTGAGCTACCGGCGCCTGGCTTCCCTGGCTTCCTGAAGCTTTTAGTTGGGATAGTTTGTATTCTAAGGGAAGGTAGATTACTTCCAGAAACCTTAATTAGTAAAATGTCACCTATAAATGGTAACACATATTTTTCCCCCCTTGAGGCATTGGGGCTTGAATACATAGCCTCCTACATTAGGCAAGCTCTCTGTGCCATGCCTCTAGCTACACCTCTTTTGAGATAGGAGCTTGCCAAATAACTCAGAATAACCTGCAATTTGTAGTCAGCTGGCCTTGAACTTGAGATCCTTTTGTCTCTCTCTACCTCCTGGGATTATAGGCTGAGCCTCTGGGGCTCAGATGGTATTTTGATTTTGAGATACACTATCGCCAACTTTCCTTGGGCAGGACTTGAAATCTACTTGCCTCTTATTTTCTTAGTAACTGGGAAGGATTACAGGTACAGGCATCTTGCTGAGCTGTAAATTTGTAATAATGCCAGGCACTGACTGGGTGGCTCCTGCCTGTAATCCTCATTACTGAGGAGGCCTAACCCAGCCCAACGTTCTACAGATGTAAAATTTAATCCAAATCAAAATTTTAAAAGTTGTTTCAGATGTTTTAGTTATTATATCTACACCAAGCTTTTAGTTCTGCCTTTCCTGAAATACCTTTTTGTTTTATAGTTCATTCTTAGTTAATTTTAATTATAAAAGTATTTAGAAATTTTTCAATGAACTAAAAGATAGATAGAAAAAGGTAAAAATGAAATATACCCAGAGGAAATATTTCAGTGTTGACTATTTGTATGTGTATGTATGTAATGTGTGTGTATTGTATCTGTAAATCTCCCCCTCTCCTTTTTAGTAGTACTAGGATTTAAAACTCATTGAATGCTTTGAGGTATTACCTGGCTTGCTTGCTTGCTCAGCTGGTGATCTCTACTACTTGAGCCACATCTCCAGCCCGTTTTTTTTGTTGTTGTTGTTGGTTGGTGGAGCTTGAACTCAGGGCCTGGGCGCTGTCCTTGAGCTCTTTTGCTCAAGGCTAGTGCTCTGCCACTTGAGCCACAGTGCCATTTCTGGCTTTCTGGTGGGTAATTGGAGATAAGAATCTCGAGGACTTTTCTGCCCAGGTTGACTTAGAACCTCGATTCTCAGATCCCAGCCTTCTGAGTAGCTAGGATTACAGGCTAGCACTCTACCTCTTGAGCTATAACTCCACTTACCTCTTGAGCCATAACTCCATTTTCTCTTTTTGGTGGTTAATTGGAGATCAGCAGGGGCAGGCTCCAAATACATTTCAGCTTCCTGAGTAACTGCTGTATGGGCTTGAACTACTGGGACCAGTGGTCTGGGTTTTTTGTTATCAGCTCTCACCTCACTAATGTAATCCAGGCTAGGTGCTTAAAGTTTCCTTAGTGCTAGAAGGTGTATGGTTTTAGGATTTTTATATATCCTACATTGTCTTCATAGTAGCTTGGTGGGGGAGGGGAGAGAAAAAGATGCTCTTAGTGGACTAATAATTTGCAGCATTTCTTTCTGGAAGGTTGCAAAGCACTTCGGTGCCATAATTTAGGAGCTTAAGGAGGTTAAGTGTAAATTTAATTTGATTTTTAGCTGTTGGGGAGTTCTAAAGATCATATAAGTAATGATAATGCTCTCTTTTCTGTTGACTTAGATATTTGTCTGCAAAAAGATACTCATCAAAGTGGCTTATGATTTTAGGTGGACTGGAATTTATCCTAAGTAAATTTGGAGTTCTTACCTCTGAATTCCTAAATATACTGTGATTAGTCATTTTTACATTTTGGATTTTTTATTTTTTATTATAAAGGGGGTGATATACACAGAGGGGTTATAGTTACTTAAGTCCGGTAATTAGTGCATTTCTTTTTGGACAGTATCACCCCTTCTCTCTCCCTCTCCCAGTTTTTCTGTCCTGTCCCCACCCACAAGTTATATAGTTTGTTTGTTTTTTTTTTGTCGGTCATGGGGCTTGAACTCTGGGCCTGGGCGCTGTCCCTCAGCTCTTCAGTTCAAGGCGAGCGCACTACCACTTGAGCCACAGCACCACTTCTGGCATTTTGGTGGTTTATTGGAGATAAAGAGTATCACAGACTTTGCTGCCTGGGCTGGCTTTGAACCGTGATCCTCAGATCTCAGCCTCCTGAGTAGCTAGGATTACAGGCGTGAGCCACCAGCGCCCGGCTTATATAGTTTATTTTCAACATAGTGTCTAGTGAGTTCCACTGCTGCATTTGTTCTGCTTTGGTTCCTTCATTTTTGTGCCCTCTTTACTCTCCCAAAGACAGATAAATGAACAAAAAGACCAAAAGAAAAGAAAGCAACCTAGAGAAACCTCATTTCCATTTGCTGGAGTTCATTTCAACAAATACTTTACATGATCAGATATACATCCATATCTATTTCTTAATAAAATTTGAAATTAGTACAGTAACCTATGTTTGTTCTCTTATTCTGTTTACTTCTAATTGAGATGTGGTATGATGCCTTTAAGCAACTTCAAAAAATTTAAATAAAATATTTCAGATTATTTGCTTAACAAAGGAAAGATACAAAGGAAGCTCATTTCAGGTTACTGATAGAGGCCAGTTGAGACTGTGATGAGATAGTAGTGTTTTGATTGAGCATTACATGTTGATGAGAAATCAGTTGCCATTATGTCCTTTATTACTAAATTACATACTTGGTAATCTCTTGATTAAAGTTTACAGTGATTCTTTGCTGTTAAGATGAAAATAATAAAAATTCTCTATGAGCCAGGCACTAGTGGCTCAAGCTATTCCTAGCTATTCAGGAGGCTGAGATCTGAGAATCTTTGCCAGCCCTGCCACCTTCCCAGCCCCACAACCCTTATTTCTTGTTTGTTTGTTTGTTTGTTTATGGGTCTGGTCATGGGCCTGAACTCTGGGCCTGGGCGCTGTCCCTCAGCTCTTCAGTTCAAGGCTAGCACTCTACCACTTGAGCTACAGCACCACTTCCGGCTTTTTTCTTTTTGCTTATGTGGTGCTGAGGAATCAAACCCAGGGCCTCAAGCATGCAAGGCAAGCGCTCTACCACTGAGCCACCTTCCCAGCCCACAACTCTTATTTCTTAAATATAACATTCCTTTTTTTTTTTTTTTTCCGGTGCGGGGCTGGGGGGACAGTCTTGGGGATATGAACTCAGGGCCTGGGCACAGTCCTGAGCTTCTTTTGCTCAAGGCTAGCATTCTACCAATTGGGCCACAGCATGTCTGAGGAATCAAACCCAGGATTCATGCATGCTAGGCAGGCAATCTACCACTAATCTACCTTCCCAGCCGTGGTGTAAAATTCTTAACATCAAGGGCTGGGAAGGTGGCTCAGTGGTAGAGCGCTTGCCTTGCATGCCTGAGGCCCTCGGTTTGATTCCTCAGCACCACACATAAGCAAAAAGAAAAAAAGCCGGAAGTGGCATTGTGGCTCAAGTGGTAGAGCGCTCGCCTTGAGCTGAAGAGCTGAGAGACAGTTCCCAGGCCCAGAGTTCAGGCCCCACGACCAGACCCCCAAAAAATAAAATAAAATTCTTAACATGAGAGATATAAATAAAAAGTATTTAATATTTTGTGTGTGTACATCATAAAGTTACCCTCTTAAGACATTTTAAGTGTAAAGGATTAACTATATGCACGTTGTAAATGGATTCTTTTTCATGTTTGGTTTTTCTTTTTTCTTTTTTTGTCGGTCATGGGGCTTGAACTCTGGGCCTGGGCGCTGTCCCTCAGCTCTTCAGCTCAAGGCAAGCGCTCTACCACTTGAGCTACAGCACCACTTCCGGTTTTCTAGTGGTTTATTGGAGATAGGAGTCTTACGGTCTTTCCTGCCCGGGCTGGCTTTGAACCGCAATTCTCAGATCTCAGCCTCCTGAGTAGCTAGGATTACAGGCGTGAGCCACCGGCGCCCGGCTTATGTTTGGTTTTTTCTTTGTGCCAGACCTGGGACTTGAATTCAGGTACTAGGCTCTGTGCTTGAGAGTTTTTGCTCAAGGCTAGTGCTCTGCTACTTGAGCCATAGCTCCACTTCTGGCTTTTTTGTAATTCTTATAGATAAGAGATTCAAGGACTTTGCTGTCTGGGCTGGACTCAGATCTCAGCCTTCTGAGTTGCTAGGATTATGCCATTGGCACCTGGTATAAGCGGATTTTGAAACTCTTTCTCACCTTTTATGGCTCAAACGCTATTCCAGTAATAGCAGTCCCCAGTTTTCCTTTCCTTTCAATAGTTAGCAAACCTCATTCTTTGTGTTTCTGAGCGTGGTTGTTTTAGATACCACATGTACATGGAACTGTTGCTGGGTACTGGTGGTAGAAAGCTGTAGTTTAGAGCAAAAATATCAGGGACAGTGTCCAGGCCCTGAGTTCAAGCTCCAGGACGGACACACACACACACACACACACACACACACACACACACACACACACACGGACACACGGACACACGGACACACACACGGACACACACATGGACACACACACGGACACACACACTAAAAAGGAACTGACACACACACACACACACACACGGACACACACGGACACACACGGACACACACACTAAAAAGGAACTGATAGAATTTCTCCATTTGTAATTGTCATAACTTTTTATTTAAGATTTTTCCACGTGTTGAGCATGACAGGATTGCCCTCTTTTCTAAGGTTGATTGATCCATTGTTGTTATTTCTTTGTGAACATTAGTATAATACAGCAAAGAACATAATTTTGAAAAGCTTTGTCTATTTTTCTCTACAGGTATATTCGACTTTATGGGAGAAAATTTAGCAAAGAAGATCATGTTCTTTTTATTAAGTTATTGTATGAGCTGGTATCAATTCCAAAACTGGAAATCAGCATGATGCAGGGATTTGCCCGTCTCTTGATCAATTTATTAAAGTAAGTCCATTTTCTGTAATTTCTGGTAAGAAAACCTTATTTTAAGGTTTTAGGGAGAACCAATTAGGGATAGATCACATAATCATCATAAATTTAATTGTGTATTTTAATTAAAGGTTTTCAGCTGAAAATAAAATTCCAGCTGGATATTGTGGCACATTCCTGTATAATCCCAGGATTATAGAGGCCAAGGCAGGAGGATCTCAAGTTTGAGGTCAACCTGGGCCTCCATAGGAAGTTCAAGGCCAGCTTAGGCTACATAATAAGTGTGTCAAAAAACAAATCAAGGCCAGGTGCTGGTGGCTCACATCTGTAATCCTAGCTACTCAGGAGGCTGCGATCTGGATGATTGTGGCTCAAAGCCAGCCTGGGTAGCAAAGTCCATGAGACACTTATCTCTAATAAACCCTCAGAGAACTGGAAATGGCACAGAGTGCTAATCTTGAGCTGAAGATCTGAGAGATAGCACCCAGACGCAGAGTTCATGTCCCACGACCACGACCACCACCACCACCAACAAACAAATCAATCCAGGGGCCTATGGCTCACACCTGTAATCCTTGATACTTGAGAGAGACTGATCTAAGGATTCCAGTAGAAAGCTAGTGGGGTAGACAAATTGTTGAGCCTGTTATCTCCAATTAACCAGCAAAAAAGTTGGAACTGGATGCATGTCTCAAGTGTTAGCAAAGATGCTGAACAAGAGCACGAGGTTCTGAATTCAAGTCCCAGTACAAAACAAACCAAAAAAAAAAAAAAAAACAACAAAGCAAGCCAGGTACAGTGTCTCATGCCTGTAATTTTAGCTACTCAAGAGGAAGAGTTAGGATTGTGGTGTGAGGCCAGCTTGAGCAAAAAGTTTGTGAGACTTCCTCTCAGTCAATAAAAACATGGATAGGATGACGCATCTTTGTCACTCCAGCTATAAGGAAAGTGTAAATAAATAATAACAATGTATGCTGATCTAGGCAAAAAATGAAAACCTGTCTGAAAAAAGTATGTAAAATAGAAAGGGGTAGAAATGATGAGTAAAGTGGTAGAGAACCTGCTAGCAAAGCATAAGGCCCTGAGTTCAAATCCCGTACTTCCAACAAAACAAAACAGTTTGCCAGTTCCTTTATGATGACTTCTCTTTTATAGCACACAACTTACCGTATGTTGTCTGATTATTTTTTGTATGCCAGTTCTTGGTCTTAGATCCCCGGCCTGGATACTGTCTCTGAGCTTTTGTGCTTAAGACTAATGCCCTACCACTTGAGTCACAGCTCCACTTCTGACTTTTTAGTGGTAATTAAAGAGAATCTCATGTACTTTTCTACTGAAGCTCAGCTTCCTGAGTAGCTAGGATTATAGGCATGAACTGCAGATACCTGGCCCTCATTGTTATGTTTATGTTAATGATTTCCCCGTATCAAGTACCTTGAAAAGACAGGTGTCATATTCTTTTGCTTATCCAAAAGCAGCCAACACACTCTTGAAAAGATTATACTCTAGAAGTAAAGTAGAAAAAGTATGACATTGAACTACAATAATGGTGACATGTCTTCTCTACATTTATTTATTTATTTACTTATTTATTGTGCTGGTCCTGGGGCTTGAATTCAGGGCCTGGGCACTGTTCCTGAGCTGCTTTTTGCTCAAGGCTAGCATCTACCACTTGAGCCACAACAGCACCATCTCCTACCTTTTCTGTTTATGTAGTACTGATGAATGGAACCCAGAGCTTCATGCATGCTAGGCAAGCACTCTACCTAAGCCACATTCCCAGCCCCTTTACTTTATTTTTATTAAAAAAATTTTTTTTGTCAGTCATGAGGCTTAAACTTGGGGCCTAAGTGCTGTCCCTGAGCCTTTTCCATTTAAGGCTAGCATTCTCCCACTTTGAGCTACAGCTCCACTTCTGGTTTTCTGGTGGTTAGTTGGAGATAAGAGTCTCACTTTCCAGGACTGGGAAGGTGGCTCAGTGGTAGAGCGCTTGCCTTGCATGCTTGAGGCGCCCTGGGTTTGATTCCTCAGCACCACATAAGCAAAAAGAAAAAAGCCGGAAGTGGCGCTGTGGCTCAGGTGGTAGAGAGCTAGCCTTGAGCTGAAGAGCTGAGGGACAGCGCCCAGGCCCAGAGTTCAGGCCCCACGAACAGACCCCCCCCAAAAAAAATAAAAAATAAAAAAAGAGTCTCACTTTCCTGCCTGGACTGGTTTTGAACCATAATTATAATCCTTAGATCTCAGCCTCCTGTGTAGCTAGGATTACAGATGTGAATCTGGCTTTTTTTTTCCTCCTTCTTCCCCATTAATTAGGTTTTTGTTTTTCTTTAGTCATGGGGCTTGAACTCAGCCTGGGCGCTATCCCTGAGCTCTGTGTCATTTCCAGGTTTTTTGTTTTTTGTTTTTTAATTTAGGAAAAAGGAGCTTCTTTCAAGAGATGATTTGGAGTTACCTTGGAGACCACTTTATGACATGGTAGAAAGAATATTATATTCCAAGACAGAGCACCTGGGATTAAATTGGTTTCCTAAGTAAGTGTTTCTGTTAAAGTACTTCTTTGGGAAGAGAGGGCTTTAAAAGGATTGATCATGATGGAAGAATATTGAGATGTTTGAAATAAGCAAGTGAAGACACATTTTAATATGCTCATTTCTATGTAACTAGACTCCTAAAGACAGTACATTACCCTCTTGAAGCTATCTAAAAGGTATACTTTTCAAAACTTTTCCAACATGTCTGTAACAGGTGTCACTCTACTGACAAAGCAAGAGATTTTTTTATTCCTGAACTTTAATTTCTGTCATTAGAAATAATCCACATTTATCTCTTCATGGACTTTTGACTAAGATCAGATGCAGAAGTAAACTATATTTGGCATTCTTCATAATTTATTTTGCACTTTAATTCTTCAAGTAAAGTAAATATCTCAGAAAAGGAGCCTTATATATTACTCAGGGAGTATCCATATACCAGAAGACATACTCTAACAGTTAAAGAAGTATCTTTCAGAGATTGACTGTTTTGGGAGCACAAACTACATAAATGTGCGTTCCTTAGTTTATGCCATTTGCTAGTAATGTTTAGACTTATGAATACCTTGCTCATTATTATTGGCTTTTTGCATATACATCCTGGCTTTTCAGTGCCTTTCATTTTAGTGTTTGGAGTTTAATTTTAAATATATAAAGTGCACTGTGGTCATCTGCCTTTTTATTTTAATAGTGATTTCAGACTTGATTGTTAAGTATCATTTTCCTTTGTTAACAGGGTTCTGTGTATAGCTTAGTAAGCTAGGTGTTTTTGTTTTAATTTTTGTTCTTATTAGGTTATTATAAAAGGGGTTTCAATTTAACATGTCCATTTATATGTACAATTGCACATTGATCAGTGTCACGTCTCATTTATCCCATTCTTACCTATTTGTTCAAGTTTTCCTATATGTGCATAATGTACACATATTGTGTACCTTCTTCTCCATTTTTCTATTCCCCTTTCCCATCACCCCCTACAGTTTGGCCTAAAAATGCTCTTACTAAATGTATGATTAAGGCTTAGTTTTAGTAATTTCTTTTCAATTTCAAAGTTGTTTCCTCAATGTCTAGTCATTTTTCATATACCTATGTATTGAAGAAGATTTCGTCTCAGCTTTCTGTCTTAGATCAAATGTGATCTCCCAAAGAATGCTTTTTCTTTTCTTTTCTTTTTTTTCTTTTTTTTTTGGGGGGGGGTTGGTCATGGACCCTGTACTTTGGGCCTGGGTGCTTTCCCTGAGCTCTTCAGCTCAAGGCTAGCCCTCTACCACTTGAGCCACAGCACCACTTCTGGCATTTTCTGCTTATATGGTGCTGAGGAATCGGACCCAGGGCCTCATGCATGCAAGGCAAGCACTCTACCACTGAGCCACCTTCCCAGGCCCCTGCCCCCTCTTTTTTTTGTTGGTTGTGGGTCTTGAACTGTGGGCCTGGGCACTGTCCTTCAGCTCAAGGCTAGGGCTCTACCACTTGAGCCACAGCACCAGTTCTGGTTTTCTGGTGGTTTATTGGAGATAAAGAGTATCACAGACTTTGCTGCCTGGGCTGGCTTTGAGCTGCGATCCTCAGATCTCACCTTCTGTAGTTGCTAGGATTACAGGCGTGAACTACCAGCACCTGGCTCCAAAGAATGCTGTTTTTTTTTTTTATTACTATAAAGGTGATTTACAGAGGGGTTATAGTTACATAAGTCAGGTAATGAGTACATTTCTTTTTGGACAATGTTAACCCCTTCCCCCAAAGAGAGCTATTTCATATGCCTGTATTAATTTCTCTTTTACTTTTATAAATGAAATGTTTTGTTTTTTTTTTTGGTCGGTCATGGGGCTTGAACTCTGGGCTTGGGCGCTATCCCTCAGCTCTTCTGCTTAAGTGCTCTACCGCTTGAGCCATAGCTCCACTTCCGGTTTTCTAGTGGCTTATTGGAGATAATAGTCTCATGGACTTTTCTGCCTGGGCTGGCTTTGAACTGCCATCCTCAGATCTCAGCCTCCTGAGTAGCTAGGATTACAGGCATGAGCCACCACTGCCTGGCTAAATTAAATCTTTAAAGACTTATTTGTGTAGTTTTTCTATGTGTCTTAGAGACATTGCTACATTACTTGTGTAATTTTCCTAGTTCAGTGTATTTAATATATGCTTAATCCCCAGTCTTTATTCACATAGATCAGCAATCTGTATTTTTTTCCATAGAAATTTAGAAAGTGGCTGAAAATGGTAAACTTTAAAAGACATTCAGGTCAATGACAAGGAAATAGTGAAGTGGTATAAATGGAAAGCATTATGAAAATAACTATAGGTGATCCTGACCCCTAATTGTTTTTTGGACATTGGTCACAAGTACCGTAGTGTAGTCAGTATCATGTTTTAAAACAGAGACTCATTTTAGTTATAAAACAGTAAAATTCATGAAATTGAATTGTTTAGCTATAAATATATGAATGTTTAAGAAAACCCAACCATTTGAGAACATTTTGTAAAGATTTTTTTTTGTTATTTCTGCCATAAGGAGCGTAGCTTGGATTGAACTGAGTCTTCCTTAAATATGAACTTAAGGAACATATGACTCGGCTCACCATTTCATAGGTTCCTGAGACCTTTGAGCTATGTTCAAATCAGTTATCTTATGGAAATTGGTCTGATATTTTTGACTGCTTGTGAAAGCTGTTGGTAAATGCAAGGTGGTGGGGGCAGTTTTTTCAGTGTCCTATTCAGTGAGTTTTTTTTTTTTTTGGTTGTTCATGGGGCTTGAACTCTGGACCTGGGCACTGTCCCTTAGTTCTTCAGCTCAAGGAGACCGCTCTACCACTTGAGCCACAGTGCTACTTCCAGTTCTCTGGTGGTTAATTGGAGATAAGAGTCTCAGAGAGTTTACTTCCTAGCTGGCTTTGAAGCTTAATTCTCCGATCTCAGCTTCCTGAGTAGCTAGGATTACAGGTGTGAGCCACCAGCACCCAGCAAGTTACTATTTTTTTAAATTATTATTATTATTATTTTTTGGTTGGTCATGGATCTTGAACTCAGGGCCTGAGTGCTGTCCCTAAGCTTTTTTCACTCAAGGCTAGTGCTGTACTACTTTGAGCCACAGCATCAGTTCTGGTTTTTTGGTAGTTAATTGGAGATGAGCCTCATGGATTTTCCTGCCCCAGCTGGCTTGGAATAACAATCCTCAGATCTCAGCTTCCTAAGTAGCTAGGATTACAGGCATGAGCCACCTGTGTCCAGCTTCAGTAAGGTATTTTTTTTTTTGCTGTTTCACTACCAAACATTGTCCTTCTTACTTTAAAAGCTATATATATTCTGTAATTCAGCCACTTTTATAAAATCTCATGTGATCATAAATAAATATTTGTTACTTTTCAGTGATACCACTGTTTCAGTGATACCACTGTTTACCCTGGAAATTTTCTATTAGTGTTCTGTTAGTGCTTATGACAGCCTAGCCCTGAATCTTGATAAGATACTTACCATGTCTCTTTCTGAAGTGACACATTGTCCTTACTCTTGGGGAAAACTTCCTTTTGTAAAGCTTTACCATGGCTGTTCTTTTAAAGAGATACTATGATTGTATTGGAATGCTCAGTGGAAAACATGATTAGCATGTTTGAGATTTTGGTTTAAATCATCGATTCAGCTCTAATTAATTGATTCTGTTCTGTATTTTGTAATTAACTATTCTGAAATGAAATTTACAAATACTGTAACCAGGTTGGGTCTAGCTCATTGTGGAGTATATGCTTAGCATGTATAAGGCCTCAGGTTCAAACCCCAGTACCAAAACCAACCAATCAAATGAACTAAACAAAAAGACACACTAATATATAATAGTGGTAATAATAATATCTGTGCTCATCAACTACTCAGTGACAAAATACAATAATGTCTTTACCTTGCTGGACACTGTAATCCTAGTTATTCAGGAGAATAAATTCAGAGTATAGCAGTTTGAGGCCAGCCCAAGCAGAAAAATTCAGTATACTTTATCTCCAAAATAACCAGCAATTAACAGGGCTAGATGTGTAAAACTTCAGGGGAAAGAACAACAACTGAATAAGTCTGAGTTCAAACTGTAGTACCTCCCCCCACCCCCCAAAAAACCCCTTACTTTTAAAAGAGAAATAATCCTATTTTATTATAAAATAATAAATTTGAAACATATCATTACACTAAAAAAATAGAGTATTCACATTTTGTAGCTAATGTGAATCTCTTAGCTGTAAAAACAAAAAGCTGTAAAACAAAAGCTGTAAAAACAAAAAGCTGTAAAAACAAAGCTGTAAAAACAAAAAAAAGTATTTTGTATCTGAAATATTAGAAAATGAGAATTTAGCATTGTAGGTGAATATTAAAATAAAAAGTATAGGGTTGGGAGGTAGCTCAGTAGCAAAGCACTTTCCTAACAAGTGCAATATCCTGGGTTCATTCCCCAATACCAAAAAAGAAAAGACCAAACAAACAAAAAACAGTTAAGAAAAGAAATACAAACAAAATAAGAAGTATAGGACTAGGAAAACCAGCCCAGACTTACTACATGTAAAATCAATAGAGGCAAAGGATGAATAAGAAATATAAATAATGTGTGAAAGCCTTAGAGAATTTGTACTGTGGATTTCTGGGGAGTGTATCAGTAAGATTGAAAGAGCTAAAACAACTAATGCCAAAATAAATAATATCCATTTATAATTTCCATTACAAATTGCTTATTGTGGTAACCATAAAAGGGTGATAATAAAAACCTTGAGTAAGGGGGTGGGAGTAAGAAGTGGTAATAAGGATTGAACCCAGGACCTCATGCATGATAGGCAAGTACTTTATCAGTTAAGCTACTTCTTCAGTCCAACATGAAGCCTTTTTAATGATATATTTTTAATTTTTTTGTTTTTACCAATCCTGGGGCTTGAACTCAGGGCCTGAACAATGTTCCTGAACTGTTTTGCTCAAGACTAACACTCTACCTCTTGAGCCACAGCACCACTTCCAGCCTTTTCTGTTTATGTGATATTTAAGAATCGAACCCAGGTCTTCATGCATGCTAGGCAAGCACTCTACCACTAAACTACATTCCCAGCTCATACGATAAAATACTTTTGTCTGCTAATTGCCAATTTAATAAACTCTTGTTTAAATATCCATTAAACTAGTTTTCACTTGTAATTGGTACACAGGGATACTGTTTGGGCAAATCAAGTATAGCAATTTTTTCTTTTCAGAAATAACAGTGTTAACTAGATTAAACCATGCTGTCTTCTCAATTTATATGTCAGTAATAATACTAGAAGTGCAACATCTTAATATTAAGCAAAAATAGTTTAAAGCAGTTAAGTTTTAGATTCTGAATTTTTTTTTTTTTTGTTGGTCATGGGGCCTGAACTCTGGGCCTAGGAGCTGTCCCTCAGCTCTTCAGCACAGTGACACTTTTGTTGTCTTCTTCTTTTTTTTTTTTTTTTACTTCTGCTTATGTGGTACTGAGGAATCGAACCCAGGGCCTCACGCATGCAAGGCAAGCACTCTACCACTGACCCACCTTCCCAGCCCCATAGATTCTGAATTTTAATTGAGCAACTATAGTAGGACATTTGAAAATCTTACCAACTTGTTATATAGGGCTATTCTCTGAATTGCAGGATATCTAATATACCTGACTTTTGACCACTGAAATCAGTTGATTTCTCTCTCCTAAGTCGTTACTTTTTGTCCCATGGACCCAGTCACTAAGCACAGTGAGGACCCAGCTGCTTCCAGACACTTCAAACCCCGCCATCTCTTAGTCTCCTTCCATAGGTTGATTCTGCAAGGAAAAGGGATGATTTGTCTACTATTCAAAATTTTCATTCTTTTGACCTCTTTGCTTATGCAAGTAAGGATAATGACCTGCTTCCTTCTGGCCCAGAGGGTTATATCCATATAAGTATTTCAACAGAGAAATAACAGGAAGACCCCTTACTACTTTCCAAGGGACCACTGATAATTATGGTAAAAAAGAAAAAGAAAGAAAAAGAAAAAAAGAAGAGGAACTGATAAAGATGTTAAGAAGAAATTTGCCTTTAATGGTACTGTAATTGAGCACTTACAACATGGAGAAATATTTCAGGTACAGGTTGACCAGCACAAGAACACATGCCATTTCCCAATAGAGAATGGACTGGCTACCTATCATTAGGATACCATTAGTATTGTGGCTTACTGAAACTTCAGTGAGGATTTCCTTGCTGGGAGTAGAATTTCCCTTTTTTCCCTTACCACAAGTTGACTGGTCGCTCCTGCCTGTAATCTCAGGAGACTGAGATCTGAGGATTTGCAGTTTGAAGCCCAGACAGAAAAGTCAATAAGACTCTTACCTCGGGTTAACCAACCAAAAGCCAGAAATGGAACAGTGTTCATGTACATCAGTAATGGAGATGTTGTACTTTATTATGAAATGATCGTAACCTTAATTTTGAGTCAAGTGACTATAAAAATGACTGCTCATTTAACTGAATTATTACAGGTTTCAAAAAACTAGGTAATAGTTGGAGAATATTTGATAAACGTAGAGTGTATTTGTTGAGATTCAGAGAAAAAATCCTGATTTTTCCATAAAGTGTTTGGTATAAGTTTCAGGAAAAAAATGGTAACTAAGCATTTACATTAAATTATGAAGATTTAAGGTAATTTTTAATATGTGCTACTGTTACAGTTTTCTCTCTATGAAAAAAATGATCAATTTAAAAATCAGATTTACAGGTGTAGTTGTAAGTACATGGTAGTGAGCAGTCTTGACTATCACTTTCTGTATATGTCTGGGATTTAGAAGTGAATATTTTCCTGATAGCTATATGAAACTAGGATGAAAGGTGTAAACCTCCAAATTTGTGTAGTTCACTGTCAGTCACTGGAGGCCATTGACTTTCCTAGATCTTTTCCTTCCTAGATCTTTTCAACGCATTTGTCATGTATTAATGTCTATATAAGGAATGTCATTGTAAGGAAATTGAGGTCCAGAGAGCTAAGTTCACACAGATACAGACTCATTGGTAAAAACTGGAACAAAAACTCATTCTAGGGGCTGGGAAGGTGGCTCCGTGGTAGAGAGCTTGCCTTGCATGCATGAGGCCCTGGGTTTGATTCCTTAGCACCATATAAGCAGAAAAAATCAGAAGTGGCACTGTGGCTCAGGTGGTAGAGCACCAGCCTTGAGCTGAAGAGCTCAGGGACAGTGCCCAGGCCCAGAGTTCAGGCGCCACTACTGACAAAAAAAAAACATAAAACAAAAAACTCATTCTAAACAACAGAATTAGGACAAGAACTCTTTCTGTCCTTAATAATGAGGTGGCAGTTGAAGAGGAACTTCCCATTCAGTTTGAGGCAATAGAATCAATGTAAAAGCAAAATGAGCACAAAAATTTTTAACTCTTACAATCAAAGTAAAATTTATTTTGGTTAAATATGTATCAATAGTTTATTAATAATAATAGACACTCATTATGCTTAATACTGGGCTGCCTAAAGGCTTCCAATGTATCATCTCATTTAATCTTTGTAACAACTTGATGAGGTAGGTATTGTTCATAGATGACAAAACTAAGCTATAATATTGCATTGAGGAAATTGCAGAATTAGTATTCAAATTTAAACTGACTCTTTAAGTGGAAATTGCACCATTATATGGTCTACTCTGGCTTTCTGTTTCAACTTTAACATACCATTTTTAAGAGGAAATGGAAGTGTAAGAAAACCCATCCAAGACTTAGTCACTATGTATATCCCTATCACTTAAAGAAAAAAGGAATACTTTGCATTGTTATCACTTTAGTATTGTAAATTTCCAACATTTGGAAAGTGTATACTGGTAATTCGCTCCCTCTGAAAATTAGTGAAATACAGTCTAGTACCATCTAGCCTTAACCTTTTATTTTATTTTTAAACAGAAACATTGTTCCCTTCATCTTGAGAGATTACAAGAATCACAAAAGGTCACTATACAGATATCACAGGTTAGAGAGATTGTACCCTTTTCTGGATAAAGAGCATAAACCCAATGGTACAAGCCTTATGTGTAAGAAGGGGTTGAAATTGACTTTTATTTAAATAAACTAAATCACATTCCCACAAACTTTAGTCTTTATAATAAGTGAAGTGACTCCAACAGGTGTTATAATTAACATCCTATGCCTCTTAAAGAATGAAGGGAACTAGAGAAAACATGTAGTTGTTTAGCTTTTAAAGGATTTCTACAATCATTTTCAACATTTATCTGGAAATTTCTTGGCTTAGGGAAGTTACTGTCGAAGCAGCAGGTTTTCAGTGTAACATCACCTGTCAAACAAATAGTTAGAGAAGGAGTAAAATTTAGCATTGAAATTTCCTAGGAAAAATAGTTTACCATTTAGAATTACCTTTTAAAGCTGGACGTGGTAGCACATGTCTGTAATCCTAGCTAATCAGGAGGCGGAAGCAGGACAGGTGTGAATTCTAGGTCATTCATCCTTTACAAAGATTGCAGTGAAACCTGTTTTTAAAGTAAACAAAACAGGCTGGGAATGTGGCTTAGTGGTGGAGTGCTTGCCTAGCATGCATGAAGCCCTAGGTTTGATTCCTCAGTACCACATAAACAGAAAAAGCCAGAAGTGGCACTGTGGCTCAAGTGGTAGAGTGCTAGCCTTGAGCAAAAAAGAAGCGCAGGGACAATGCTCAGGCCCTGAATTCAAGCTCCAGGATTGGCTAAAAAAAAAAAAATTAAAACAATAAAAGGTCCAGGGCTGTAGCTCAAGTAATAGAGTGCTTTTCTAGCATGTCCAGGGCCCTGGCCTCAATCTTCAGAACTGGAAAGGACAAATTCATTTAAATTGATCTTAGTTACAGACCAGTAGTTCTTTAAACCTTGCCTTTGCATTTTGCAACTTAATAAATGGTTCTTCAATTGAAACTGAAAGAAGATCCAAGATATGTGCTGTTTCTTGCCTTGAAAAAAACTACTTATTGAGTATTGTAAGTAAGTAAATATAGATGGGTATGAGTGTATTGAACAGATAGCCTTTTCATAAGCATTTTGATTATATCTGAAGGAAAAATAACGGCCATGGATTTCCAATAAGATTTAAATGTAGTTTCAGAGAAGTTTGTTCATTTCTTTTACCAGGCAAACTTGTTATTTTTTTTCTTTTTGGTGAGGGAAAATAGATTAGCAAGGCCCCGTGGTCTTTATTTATTTATTTAGAAGTCTCCTAAGGAATTAGTACCTGATTTGCTCTCCATTTTTTTCTGAGTAATTTTTAAATGAAATAGATAAATAATGAGATATAGGGTTTTTTGTGGGTTATTTTTATTTTTTATTTTATTTTTGGTTATATAGTTTTGGTTATACTAGTTGCTTGTGCTAAGTTTGCTTTATGTTATCCCTTGGAATTCCTTCACAGTGTAGTTAGTTCTTTAGCTTTTAGAGAATTGGGTAGGCCTCTGTACTTAAGAATTTCAAGATGTTTAATGATAAAGTGTTTGGTGGAAGTATTGTCTAAAAGTTATTCCTCCCTTTTGTGAGACTTAGGGCTTTATTTTTACCTATACAAACACATTTATTTCAAAATTACTTAATGCCCCTTCATATTGTTTGTATTTGACTTACTTTGATTATACTATGATTAATACTATTTTAAAATATAATTTTATTATTACTTTTTTATTTATATGCTACTGAGAATAGAACCAGGGCTTCATGCATACTAAGCAAGCATTCTTTTTTTTTTTTTTTTGGTTCCGGTCGTGGGGCCTGAACTCTGAGCACGGGCGCTGTCCCTCAGCTCTTCAGCTCAAGGCTAGCGCTCTACCACTTGAGCCACAGTGCCACTTCCGGCTTTTTTCTTTTTGCTTATGTGGTGCTGAGGAATCGAACCGAGGGCCTCAAACATGCAAGGCAAATGCTCTACCACTGAACCACCTTCCTATCCTCTAAGCAAGCATTCTTAACACTAAGCCACATTCTCAGCCCCTGTAGTTAATATTTTTAATATTCCTTTTTGGTCATGAATTTAAGCAAGTATCCATGGCCTTTTTATTAAAATTTATATGTATATTTGTGTGTTGGTTTCTTTTATTCACCTGAAGCACCAACATGTTGGAAAATGTGTTTCACAAACTTTGTAAGTAGCTGGTCAAAGAGATGGTTGCTCTTTTTGATTATTGTAAGCAGTTGGTGCCTTGAAGGGCTATAGAACTCTCATTAATTGATTATGAAAATTTATGTCTGGAATTTGCTAATAGAAGCACACCAGATTTTGTTATGTCTTTTGTTTATATTTTGATGTTGTAAAAGAACTATAATAAAAATTACGATTTCAAATTTTTAGCCACCAAACGTACTTAATTAAAGTATGGTCATTACCGCCTACTTTGTAAAGATTAAAAATGATTTGTTCTCTTTACATTATGTTTTCTTCTCTCTTATTCATAGCAGAGAATGAATATATTGAGAGCAGAGAAAAAAAATACATTGAGGCGACTAGGTAGTTATTACTTAAAGTTCTGTTACATGAAAGGAGGATTAGTTGTGACATGTAAATATGCAATAATTAAATGTATGAGCATATATCATATATATATCATTTAATACAATTAGATGTGTACATAAAATTCCTCAGTCTAATTAATTGAATGGCTTTTTCCCCTCCAGTTCTGTAGAAAATGTTCTCAAAACACTCGTGAAAAGCTGCCGACCGTAAGTAGTATATCTCACTTTATAAAGCCTGTTGTTATTTCTATGGGCCTTCCCCCATCTTTAGTATGCTTTGAAGAGGAAATTAAAGGTATAAGTAGTTTTTGACATCCTGATAATAGTTATTGAACACAACATATCTTTTCTAGCTCTTGAACTAAAATTTTTATATTTCATTTTTTAATTAAAAAATTAAATCACTTATTAAATAGTAAGAATACCATAATTTACACAGTGTCATTTTCTGAAAAAATTTCATAGAGTATTATTATTCAGATAAGAGATATATTCTAAAACAAGCATTCTCAATATTGTAATAAAATAAGTAATAACAAAAAAGTGGTCTATAAGTTTTTTACTATGTTCTCCCTTGGCAGAATACTTATTTCCATATTCTAATCATTAAAGGTGAATAAAGGTATAATTTTATATTAAAGTTCATTTTTATATATTTGAATTATTTTTTATTCTTGTTATTAGGCTATTCTGAGACTTTTCCTTCAACAATGCAGTAAATTCTTTTGAATGGGAAGCCCTGTGTAATGCTTATAAGTTTTATTTATTTAATAAGTTACTTAATGATTCAGATTTATTATTGACCCACATATTACTCAGTACTGGGCAAATTTATTTTTAGGATATAAGACCCTCATAAGAGGCTTAAGACCTAGCCTGAGTCACAGGTCACCTCCAATGTTTAGTGGTAGGCAGTTTTTTTTATCCATTTGGCTTTCTCATTGCAAGCTTATTACCAAGGAACTCTCAGCCTTTTATTTTGGATTATTAGTCTAGCAATTGACTCAAAAAAATTAGGATTTTTTTTTTGTCGGAAGTGGGGCTTGAACTCTGGGCCTG
>NW_012267253.1:13081644-13084321 GCF_000151885.1 Dipodomys ordii | reverse complement strand
TGTGCTATTTTAAATCTCTTAAAAGTGTGTGTGTGTCTTTTTTCCCTTTGTGTTTTCACTCAAGGCTGGTACTCAACTACTTGAGCTACAGGTCTACTTCTGGAATTTTTTGGTAGTCATTTGGAGATAAGGGTCTCATGAGGAACTTACTGGTTCTTAAATACTGAGGAAGCTTCCCCTGGCTTATCTTTATTTATTTTTTATTTTGCGGTTGTGGGGCCTGAACTCTGGGCCTGGGCACTGTCCCTCAGCTCTTCAGCTCAAGGCTAGCGCTCTACCACTTGAGCCACAGCGCTGCTTCCGGCTTTTTGCTTATGTGGTGCTGAGGAATCGAACCCAGGCCCTCAGGCATGCAAGGCAAGCACTCTACCACTGAGCCACCTTCCCAGCCCCCCCTTGCTTATCTTTAAATCTCAGCCTCCTAAGTTATAGGTGTGAACCACTGGCATTTGGTTCAATTTTTTTTTTACATTATTTAAGCATACAAAGGGGTTTCAGTTCAACACGTCAATTTATGTAGTATTAAGTGACTGTTTTGAGTTGATCATTATCAACATCATAGCATTTTTGAAATTGTTAGATAAGAGACTTCATGCTAAGTATCTTTGAGTATTTTATGTTTATAAATATATTTATTGTGGGCCCATTCAGCATTTGTAGTGTGTGATCTACCTAATTAAAGTCTGTTTCTTTTCCCTCTGTACCCCTTTTTTCTTTTTCAGTACTAGGGAATTAACCTAGGGCTTCATACATGCTAGGCGAAGCACTATAGTAGGAGTCCTTAACTTTTTCTTAACCCTTTTTTGTCAGTCAGATACCAATTGATGTTATGGAATTTTTAATGTAATAATCTGATACTTGAAAATCTTCTTTTTTATTAGATATTTTCCAGCAGATGCAACAGCAGAAATGCTAGAAGAATGGCGACCTTTAATGTGCCCTTTTGATGTGACAATGCAAAAGGCCATCACTTATTTTGAAATATTTCTTCCTACCTCCCTTCCTCCAGAGCTTCATCATAAAGGTTTTAAGTGAGTATATACATATTTGGCAAATTCTAAAATAGGGTAACAATTTTACTCACACTTTTCTTTTCTTTTTTTTTGGTCAGTTATGAGGCTTGAACTCAGGGTGTGGGCTCTGTTCTTGAACTCTTTTGCTCAAGGCTAGAGCTCTACCACTTTGAGCCACAGTTCCACTTCCAGACTTCTGGTAATTAATTGGAGCTAAGAGTCTCTCACAGGACTTTCCTTCTTGGGCTGTCTTTGAACCATGATATTCAGATCTCAACTTCTTAAGTAGCTAGGATTACCAGTGCTAGCTGCACTTATAATCTTGTAAAAGAAACTTAAAATAAATCTTGCAGACCCATCCATTATATTTATTATATTTGAAATGTAAAATTGTAAATCAAAAGAGGAAAATGCTTGTTTAACTAGCCAAATGAAAATGAGTTTTGGGAGGGATCAGAGAGGATGATGAAAGGGGCTAAATCAATCGATACACATTGTACTTACAAACTGACTTGTTGAATGGTACAACTACTTAAAGATAATAAAAATATAATTTAAAAATCCAAAATAAAAAGGACAAGGGTTTTAAGGAATATGGTGAGAGAGAAAGGGAGAATGAACAAGTAGTTACAGGGAAACATTAAAGATAAAAGGAAAGTCAGGAAATGGAAAGAGGCAAGTTGTAAATGGTTGTTAATTATTGACATTAATGTGACATAGCAGAAATTCAATAGATGAAACCACATTTTGTAGCATAAATAAATTGGAAAAAAAGTAGTATTCAAGGAAGAAATACTCTTTTGTGCCATTAAGTTTGTAACTTGCAGCATTATTTTTTCTAGGTTGTGTAGAGATCAGTAAGACTAATAGATATTAAAAATACAAAGGATACGTGGCTTTGAATCACTGTAATCAATTGCTATTCATAACAACATTTTTCTTCTTCAGACTTTGGTTTGATGAATTAATTGGCCTTTGGGTTTCAGTGCAAAATCTCCCACAGTGGGAGGGGGTAAGTATCCCATTTTGTTCATCCTAAACTTTTTTTTTGTTTTGGTCGGTCGTGGGGCTTGAACTCTGGGTGTGGGTGCTGTCCCTCAGCTCTTCAGCTCAAGGCCAGTGCTCTACCACTTGAGCCACAGGACCACTTCAAGTTTTGGAGTGGTTTATAAGAGTCTCACAGACTTTCCTGCCCCCCTGCCCTTTGAACCACAATCCTCAGATCTCAGCCTTCTGAGTAGCTAGGATTATAGGCTTACTTTTTTTTTTTTTTTAAGTATACATTAGTTGTTCAAGGGGGTTTCACTGTGACGTTCCTATACATTCATACACAATGTACTCCTACCAGATCAAACCATTCTATTAGTTTCCTAATTGCAAATTGGTTTCATTTGTTTATTGTCTCTGGTCTTATTTTTTGCTGGTTCTTTGATATTAGTCTCTTGGCCTGAGCCTCCTGAGTGTTAGAATTACAGGTGGTTTCTCCAGGGCCTAACTGTACTCTTTTTTCTTTTTTTCTTTGGTAGTCCTGGGGCTTGAACTCAGGGCCTGGGCATTGTCCCTCAGCTCCTTTTTTTTTTTTTTGGGTCCGGTTGTGGGGCCTGAACTCTGGGCCTGGGCGCTGTCCCTCAGCTCTTCAGCTCAAGGCTAGCACTCTACCACTT
>NW_012267253.1:13074922-13079884 GCF_000151885.1 Dipodomys ordii | reverse complement strand
GCTCTACCACTTGAGCCACAGTGCCACTTCCGGCTTTTTTCTTTTTGCTTATGTGGTGCTGAGGAATCGAACCCAGGGCCTCAGGCATGCAAGGCCTGATAGAGTTAAATATGATATAGTTATATATATAATATATATATTTACAATATATATAATATATATATATATTTATAAATATAAATATGATATAGTTAAATATATATATATATATATATTTAACTGTATCAAATTTTTTGGTTCATGGACACCTGCTTCATATCAGTGTACCTAGGAGTCATATAGTATATAGAGTCTTACAGTGTATACAGAGTCATACAGTGTATCTGTTGATGTCTGTGTTTATATCAGGACACCCATGATAAAATGAGAATATAGTCAATAACTAATATAAAACACCTAGGTTATTTTAAGGATTTTGATATGTCAATTTTTTTCTTACCTTTTTTTTTTTTTTCCTTCTCACAGATATTTACAAGGATTCTAAGAAGCCTGAACCTACCAGTGGGAAGCAGTCAAGTGTTAGTCCCAAGATTTTTAACAAATGCTTATGATATAGGACATGCTGTAATATGGATTACTGCCATGATGGTTTGTAATAAATTATGTTTGTTTTATATAGTTAACTTCTATTTTTGTCTTAACTACAAAAATTCAAGTCCAGGTTGGTTGTCAGTTGAATCTTGGATTTTTTTTCTTTTCTTTTTGGTCAGTCGTGGGGCTTGAACTCTGGCCTGGGCACTGTCCCTCAGCTCTTCAGCTCAAGGCTAGTGTTCTACCACTTGAGCCACAGCACTTCTGATTTTGTGAGTGGTTATTGGAGATAAGAGTCTCACAGCCTTTCCTGCCAGGGCTGGCTTTGAACGGAGATCTTTATAGTCTAAGAATCAAACAAAGATAGAATTGGAACTTAGTGTCCAGTGGGAGAATGATGGAAGGGGTAACATTGATCAAGATGCATTGCGTGACTTGGCTTATACAATTCTAACTTCTTTGTATAACTAATAATAATTTAAAAACCAAACAGAAATCTGGTTACTGTATCTTTTCAGAAACTGGGTTTTTTTGTTGGTTGATTTTTTTTTGGGGGGGGGGGGATGGGTAGGCAGTACTGGAGATAGAACCTAGAGCCTTGTGTATGCCAGGCCAGTGTTGTACCACTGAGCCATACCTCCAGGCCAAAGAAATTTTTATTTGTCATACCTGGGGTTTGAACTCTGGGTCTGGGCGCTGTCCCAGGCTCTTCAGCTCAAGGCTAGTGCTCTACCAATTGAGAGCACCACTTCTGATTTTCTGAGTGGTTTATTAGAGATAAGAGTCTCATGGCTTTTCCTGTCCTGGCTGGCTTTGAACCATGATCCTTAGATCTCAGCCTCCTAAATAGCTAGGATTACAGGAATGAGTCACTGGCACCCGGGGAAACTTTTTTTTTTTTTTTTAAGTACTAACTGAAAGTTTTAAGAAGGACTTATTTTAGTATACAGAATAGAGAAACATTTTGAATCCAGATGTGGCCAAATACGATCATTTTAAACATCTAGAAGTAATGAAAACATATCTGAATGTCTTTATGTACATTTTCCCTCATTTCATACACTGAGAAAGTCACTTGAATGATGTAAGGAATGTTTCATATGCATTATATTACCACTTTTGTTTATTTTAGGATGATGGTAATGATAAACTTTAATATCCATATTATTTGGCTTCAGAATGGTTTAATATATATTACTTTCCTAAGTTGGAAGGTACTTTGTTTTATAATTCTGTTTTAAGTAAGTTGCTCTTTTTAATAGAATGTTTTAAATTGATTTTCGTGAAATTCATTGGAGAATTGCTTTTGACTCTTATTTAGAGGTAGAATTGTTTTTTGTCAGCAGGATGAAGAGGAAATACATTAGAGACTGATTTATAGAGTTGGCCTGTTAATAGCTTTATTTTTGCAGTATGTTGTGGACACTCATATTTTTCTGTTGTTTGGACAGGGTGGACCAAGTAAGCTAGTGCAAAAACACTTAGCTGGTTTGTTTAACAGCATCACATCTTTTTATCATCCTTCAAATAATGGGCGCTGGCTGGTGAGTACGTTCATTTTGCAATGTTCTGTCTGAAAATTTAAAAGTGTTGTAATTGGCTACTTATTATGTGGTGTACAATAACATTTGGTGTCCTCCATATGATTAGACTCAAGTTAGTATATTTATGAAACATTTAGAAATAAATTAAGATAATAGCCAGATGCTGGTGGCTCACACCTGTAATCCAAGCTACTCAGGAGGCTGAGATCTGAGGATCGCGGTTCAAAGCCAGGCCGGGCAGGAAAGGCCATGAGACTCTCATCTCCAATAAACCACTAGAAAAACCAGAAGTGGCGCTGTGGCTCAAGTGGTAGTGTGCTCGCTTTGGGTGCTGGGGGACAGCACCCAAGCCCAGAGTTCAAGCTCCAGGACTGATAAATAAATAAAGATAATACCATTTGGTAACTACTGAGAAAATGCCATATTTGTCAACAAAATTGTAATTGTCACAAAACCATAACATTGTTTTTTTCTATTTTGTCATGTTGGCTGTTTTTGTTTTCCTTTTATTTTTTTTTTAATTGCTTGCCTGAAATGGGTTTTCGTGTAATGGAAAACTTATATGATGCTAAAAACTTTCAAAGGTGGAGTTTATAGGCTCACATCTGTAATCTTAGCTACTTAAAAGGCTGAAATCTGAGGATCACAGTATGAAGCCAGCCCAGGCAGGGGAACGTTCCTGAGACTCTTACCTCCAATTATAACAACCAAAAGTTGGAAGTAGCGGTGTGACTAAAGTGGTAGAGTATAAAACTCAGGAACAGCCAGCAGGCCCTCAGTTCAAGACCCAGAATTGGGATTAAAACCAAAAAAAAACCTAGAATTTAGGGTAGGTAAGGTTTTGAATTTCTGTAATCCAAGCACCTAGAAGGAAGAGGAGGTTAGGGGATTGCAAAGCTAGCTTAGGCTATGTAGTGACGCCCTGTATTAAGAAACAAACATCCCTAAATCTTGGAATTTAAAACTCATGTTTATTAATTTTATCAATAACTAGCATGTTTTATTCATTGTAGTTTTGATATTCAGATCTTTATATTTTTCAAGCTGTTAAAAATTTCTTTTGAGTGGATAGACAGGAGTCTGTTGAAAAGTTGAAACTACCTGAACTTTGTGTTTCTATATACCAGAACAAGTTAATGAAACTACTTCAGAGATTGCCAAACAGTGTTGTTAGAAGATTACATCGTGAAAGATACAAGAAGCCCTCTTGGTTAACTCCTGTGCCTGATAGCCATAAACTTACTGATCAAGATGTTACAGACTTTGTACAATGCATTATTCAGCCTGTTCTCTTGGCTATGTTTAGCAAAACTGGTAGTCTAGAAGCAGCCCAAGCGCTGCAGAATCTTGCACTCATGAGACCTGAGCTGGTAATACCCCCTGTACTTGAAAGGTAAGTACAGTTTTACATGTTTTGTAGAGCCTCAGCCATAGCTGATTTAATCCTATTTGTTTCCTCTCTCTGCTTGTTTCTTTGCCTGTGTGTTTTCATCCATTTACCACTAAGGTTGGGTTCCAGTGGCTCATGTCTATAATCCTAGCTACTCAGGAGTCTGAGATCTGAGGATCATGGCTCAAAGCCATCCTGTGCAACAAAGTCCCATTGAGACTATTATCTCCTATAAAATATATAGAAAAGGCTGGTAGTGGCATTGTGGCTCAAGTGATGGAGCACTAGTCTTGAGCAAAAGTAGCTTGCAGGATCAACTCTTCCACACACACCCCCAAAAATATTGACAATGTGACAAGGGTTAATAATTAGAACAGAATTTCATTAGCTTTTAATTTTTGTTTTATGTAACTTTAGATATATTGCTTTTATAATACGAATCTTGTCACATTTATTTGCATGTAGAACAGGAATCAATAAGCTGGGTGTGGCAGTTCATATTTGTAGTCCTAGCTGAAATGAGAAAGGGGCACAGGTAGGTAAATTAATAATTGGCTATGGATAAAAATTTTGGACCCTATTTTAGAAAGTAACTAAAATGAAAAGGACTGGTGATGAAACTCAAGTGGTAAGTGTGAACTCTGAATTTAAACTCAGTATCAGACAATTAAAAATGCATCCCCAGAGATGAGTATAGTTGTGTGTGTGTGTGTGTGTGTGTGTGTGTGTGTGTGTGTGTGTGTGTGTGTGATATTGCTGAGGATCAAACCTAAAATCTTGGTATATCATAGATAAATGCTCTGCTGTTGAGTAAGAATCTCTTTTATGGTTTTTTTGTTGTTTTCTTTCTGGTATCAGAATTTGAACTCAACAGCCTCTCACTTGATTAATATGTTTGTTTGCTTGACTAGTGTGTGTTTGTTTGTTTGTTTGTTTTTGAGATAGAGTCTCTTGAACTTTTTGGCCTGAACTTGCTTTAAACTGATCCACCACCACCATCTCTCCAGCAGTAGCTAGGATTATAGACATGAGCCACTGGTGTCCCATTTTCCCCCTCCCCTTCTCTTCTTCCCTCCCTCCCTCCCTTTTCCCCTCCTTGATCTCCTTTCCTCTTTTTCCCTTATTCTTCCCCTCTTCCATCTCTCCTCCTCTTCAACTTTCTTCCTCCTTCCTCCTTTACTCTTCATTTTTCTTTCTTTCCTCACTATAAAGCCCTCCTTTGCTTTGAAGTTCGTGTCTTTCTGCCACCACCTCTGAATTACAGATGGCAATTAGCAAGCCTGGCTTGGATAGTTTTTAATGCTCGTGGTTACAAATCCTCTTTTCCTTTTTAATATGAATTGAAATTTTCCTTATTTACTTTTCTGCCTAAGTACAATTAAAGATCACTGCATTTTCCCCCCCTGTATAAATAGTCTTACAAGCAGAATCTCGGAGTCAAAAGTAAAATATTACTGGCTTTTACAAATGTACTTGGAGGGCCAGGCGCTGGTGGCT
>NW_012267253.1:13045342-13073107 GCF_000151885.1 Dipodomys ordii | reverse complement strand
GGGTTTGATTCCTCAGCACCACATAAGCAAAAAGAAAAAAGCCAGAAGTGGCACTGTGGCTCAAGTGGTAGAGTGCTAGCCTTGAGCTAAAGAGTTGAGGGACAGCACCCAGGCTCAGAGTTCAGGCCCTACAACTGGACCCCCCGCCAAAAAAAAAATGGATGAAGTAAAAGAAAAGACATTCTTTAAAAAAAAAAAGAGTATATTAGAACTTTATAACTAACATAACTAGTTTGTTAGGAACCTTAGAATATTTATTCTGGGTGAAAAATATCAAAAAAGATTATTGGGGAATTTATCACAAGAATTTATTTGGATACATAGCTTATGACATATTTGTATGGAGTTAGGATTTTATAATTAATGTTGAAAATGCTTTGTATCTTTCCATAGATCACATTCCAGTTTATAGCAACATTTTCTACTCTGGTGCCTTTAGTAGATTGTTCATGTGTACTTCAAGAAAGAAATGACCTCACAGAAGTAAGCACCTTTTTTTGTTACAAAGTGTTGAGTTCTAAATTAATACTGTGTATGGACAGTAATAATTGACAGTTTAGAAACTGGATACATTCTGCAAAGTAAAATTGTTATTTTGAGAGTAGAGTGGTATAAACTAAGTATAAATGAAGAGTCAGGCTCTCATTAATAGGTTGTATAGCATTGGAAATAAGTGAAAAATAAGCCATTTCTATTAACAGCTGCTGCCTGGAGTTATGCTTCAGTTTCATTTCTATCACTTTCCAGTATTTTGCTAAGCACAGGTGGTTGTATTTTGTTTTTACCATCATATGTTAGAGGCTATTGGGACATTGGCATTTGATAAAGCGAGTTTTTCTTCATGATTGTTTCTTTTAGAACTGCTAAGAAGCAGACTTTGAGCAGAGTCTCATTAAAATAAAAACCATTTTAGTTTGTCATGAGAAATCTAATGTCAATAGATTTATCATTTATGAGTATAAGTTAAATGTTCCTAAATTAAAATTGAAGCCTTAAATCATACAAATCAGCGTGCTAATTAAATCTGGAAAATCTAAGAAGCCTAATGTTCCAAGCTCATGCCCAAACATTCTGTCAAAGAAGGTTTTTTTTTTATTGTAAAGACCCATCCAAGAATGAAATAACTTGCACCAAGGATAAGTATGTTTTACCATTATGGTTGTTACACCAGTGGCCCTTTTTGACAGAGGCTAAGATGGAAGACTGGATTTACATAGAGCCTAGGACTTACGTAGTTTATCAACCTTTATACTCTTGATACTTTGAACCAGTTAATTCTCTGTTGTGGAAGGCCATCCTTCCACTGAATTTAATATGTTTTGCTTCTAAGGGCCTACTTTTTCAGTTTTTATATTGTTAAATGTCCCCTGAGGAAAATTTTTCCCATATATTTCCTTTACTTGAAGCATATTATTGCTTGATTTGTATCATTTGGAAATAATTTGGATAATGCTATACTACCTTTAATGTATAAACTGGCAGTTTGAAAACTAGAGTTGAGGGGCTGGGAAGGTGGCTCAGTGGTAGAGCGCTTGCCTTGCATGCATGAGGCCCTGGGTTCGATTCCTTAGCACCACATAAGCAAAAAAAGAAACAAGCCAGAAGTGGCACTGTGGCTCAAGTGGTAGAGCACTAGCCTTGAGCTGAAGAGCTGAGGGACAGCACCCAGGCCCAGAGTTCAGGCCCCATGACCAGACCCCCCAAAAAACAAAAAAACAAAACAAAACAAAAAACTAGAGTTGATACTAAATTTGGCTGCTTCTGTTTTGGCTCATGTAAAACACGTTAATGAATTCGGTTTTGAGAAAGTAGTAAATGGAGTTGTTATAAATTGTTACATATGATTGTTGTATTTCTGCCCACTATAATAATTTGGTATTAGATCTGTTTGCTAGGCCATAATTAATTGATTTTTTTTTTAGTTCAGAGGAAAATATAATCCTTTCAGTAATTGTCTTCACTTTGGGATGTTATAGGTGGAAAGAGAACTTTGTTCTGCCACAGCTGAATTTGAGGATTTTGTCTTACAGTTTATGGACAGGTAAGCTGACAATCTAGACCTGTCTTTTCTCTGATATTAAAAAACACACCTATTCTGTTCTAGAAACCTTAGTTTCTCTTTGCATTATAACCTTTTTGTGAAGTTACAGATGTTAACTTGTAATTAGCTAGTTTAAATAATCATGACCAAAAGGATTGTTTAATTTTTAGTTGCTAAAATTATGCTTTGTTTGCATTATTTAGATGCTTTGGTCTTATAGAAAGTAGCACATTGGAACAAACAAGAGAAGAGACAGAAACTGAGAAAATGACTCACTTGGAGAGTTTGGTTGAATTAGGACTATCTTCTACGTTTAGTACAATCCTCACACAATGTTCCAAAGAAATATTTATGGTAAGAGAGAATTGCTGTACAGTTATCCTCCAGTCTTATTGATTGATTTGGTATTTTAAAGTTGATCTTTAGTTACTTTTTTTTTTTTTTTTGGTGAGTTGTGAGGTTTGAACTTGGGGCCTGGATGCTATCCCTTAGCTCTTCTGTTCAAGGCTAACACTGACATTTTGAGCCACAGTGCCACTTCTGGTTTTCTGGTGGTTAATTAGAGATAAGAGTCTCATGGATTATCCTACCTGGGCTAGCTTTGAACTGTGATCCTCAGATTTCAGCCTCCAGAATAGCTAGAATTATAGGCATGAGCCACCAGTGTCTGGCTGGCCTTCAGTTACTTAATGTGTGTTACACAGTTGATGCTTTATATCCAGGTCCTCATTATTTCCAAATTCCTTATTTGCAGATATACCTATTTGCTAAGGATTGCTTTGCTTTGCTTTGTTTGTCTGTAGAATCCATCTCACTGTGTAGTCCAGCTGGCCTTGAATTCATAAATCCTCTGCTTCAGCCTCTTGAGGCCAGGAATTACTTGTAAGCATGTGGGACCACACTTAGCTTGAATATGTCATTCCAAACTCAATATTCAGTTGATGGGCATGTTCCCAGCTCATATCCAACAAGGCCACATACATTCTGCTGGCTTGAATTTGTCATTCCAACCTCAGTATTCAAGTTAATGGATGGACATGTTCCCAGCTCATATCCAATAAGGTCTTGTTTTAGCTCTTACATTGTTCTGAAAGGGATCTATTTATATTTAGTGCCATGTTTTGAGGATGGTTTTTGTTGTTGTTGTTGTTTGTTTTTTTCAATTCTTGGAAGCTTTTCTTGGATCATTTTGCTGTACAGAATGACCTCCAATACTTAAGTGCTTAAGGAGAAATCTAGTGTTCCTAAGAATAATATAGTTAGGCTGTGCCTAATGGACAAATATCGTACGTTAGGTGTGTGTCCACCGGCATGGGTGGACACTATATTGCTGTTGACTTGAACTCAAGGTTAATGAATCAACAGTATGTCCTTAGTAAATGTCTGTAAATAGAAACACACTTAAAACAGGATTATGTACTAATAGATTGATAAAAATCTTGTGTTGTAGTTAGTGGCTGAAAGCAACTTAATCCTACATTTTCCTTAGGAACATTTGTTCAGTATTTCTTAGTGAATTATTTGCAGCCACTTTAAAAAACATGATTATCCTGAACAAGAAGTAGTTGTATTCATTAATTTAAAGAATTTGGGTAGTAATTGGGTTTGAACTCCAGGCCTCAAGATTGCAAGGCTGGTGCTCTACCACTGGAGCAATGCCTCCAACCTGGCCATAAGCCATGAGCTTCCAGATATCAGCCTCCTAAGACACTGAGATTACAGACATAAACCACTAGTACCTGACCTTTTTTTTTTCTTTTAAACACAGGTTCTCAATATTTAGATTGAGCATCTGCAACTCATTTTATAGTCCAGGTTGGCTTTGAATTTATAATCCTTCTATTCATTCATTCTGAGTACTAGAATTAGAGGCCTGCCACCACATGCCCAGCATTGACTATATATTTTTTTAATTTACAATTAAATATAATTACTTTGGAGAAAAGCTTTGGGAATTCTTTATACCATACTAGATAGATCATACTGGGGGCACACTCAGATGTTAGAACCAAGTAAGGTTGGCCAACCACCTACTCTGATGTTAATAATCAACTGCCAAAAGGTAGAAAACAGTCAAACAAGAAGAAATAGTATCTGGCTTCATGGTACCTTAGGAAGAGTTGTTTCATAAGGAATTAGATTTAGTACTTATTTGATGCTGGAGTGTATACTGGGTTAGCTTTAAGATTACTGTTTATTTCTATTTTTTTTCCTGAGATTAATCTGAGATTATCACTGTTTAACACATTCATCCTTAAAGCTGCATGAAATAATTACTTAGATTTATGTGAGTATAAAGAAAAAGAGAATACAAATCATTTTTTAAAAGAAAAATGTTAATAGTTTAAAGCATTACTAATCTTGAGTTTAGAACTCATTTTTTTTTCCAGAAAGTAAGTTCTGTGACATGATTTTAAAATTAAGTAGGCTGCGTTGGGTCTTTCAGAGTAGCGGTAGATACTTGTAGTTGATAGTTGTCTTGTAAGAGTTTATAATCCAGAAGATTCTCTTGTTATATTGAGTTAGCTATCAAGATAATTAAGTTGAATTTGCTTCCATTGGCTGTCATGTTGTATATAAGTTTTCTATTATAGCAAGTGAAATCTAGGTATCTCAAGTATTTTGTTCATGTAACAGTCATCTGCAAGTTGTTCTTAGACCTCAGTGTAAAGTTTTCATCAAAGTCTTATAAAACTAGGCGGTTAAAACTTGTTATTTGGTTGTTTTTTGCATATCTGGTGTATATTTACCATTTTCTTTATATTTCACAAGATACTTAATTTTCTATAAAACATTGATTAGACATGTTTCTTACACATTCTTAACAGGTGGCCCTTCAGAAGGTTTTTAATTTTTCTATTTCACATATATTTGAAACAAGAGTTGCAGGCCGTATGGTGGCAGACATGTGCCGAGCTGCTGTAAAGGTGAGTTTATTATTAATATTTGAGACAGGGTCTCACTTGTAGCAGAGACTGAACTCTAACTCTCCATCCTTTTCCCCTAGCCTTCCAGAGTGCTGTGTTTAGGTTTTTTTTTGTCGTGGGGCCTGAACTCTGGGCCTGGGCACTGTCCCTCAGCTCATCAGCACAACCACTTGAGCCACAGCGCCACTTCCAGCTTTTTTTTTTTTTCTGCTTATGTGGTGCTGAGGAATCGAACCCAGGGCCTCATGCATGCAAGCAAGGGCTCTACCACTGAGCCACCTTCCCAGCCCCTGTGTTTAGTTTTTTTGACTGATAAGTTTAAGATTAAGCAACCAACAAGTATATTCAGTTTATTTTTTTCAGAAGTTGCTTATACCCTTGCTGTTTTTAGTAGTACTGAAAATAGTGCTACTGTATATTTTTTGTGAAATGTTTACCTTTCAGAAAACTTACATCTGCAAATATATTTTCAGTGCTGCCCTGAAGAATCTTTGAAGTTATTTGTTCCCCACTGCTGCAGTGTTATAACTCAGCTTACAATGAGTAAGTCATAAACTTTTTATTCTACCTTTACATAATGGTAAGAATCCATTTTTTCTTCACTTCTAGAATGTTGTCAAATGACAACACATTTCTTCGAGCTGTGCAGTTTTTACTTTGTAATTTGTGAGGAATTCACCGCCTTCTATCCCATATGTCCCATGTGTCATCCAGGCTATCAGTTTAGAAATTGTACTTTAAGCTGGGCATTTGTGTGGCACATGCCTATAATCTTACCTACTCAGGGTTGAGACCTAGGGGACCTCGATTCAAAGCCAGCCTAGGCAGAAGAATCTATGAGTTTCACCTCCAGTTAGCCAGCAAAATGTTGGAATGGAGGTGTGGCTCAACTGGTAGAGTACCACCTGTGAGAAAGAAAGAAACAACCGTACAGGATCCTGAGTTGAAGCCCCATTTTCATTGTATAAAGAATTTTACTTAAATATTTTTATCCAGCTATCAAGTTATAAAAATATGAATTCTGCCAGGCACTGGTGGCTCATGCCTCAGGAGGCTGAGTTCTGAGGATCGTGGTTCAAAGCCAGCCCCAGCAGGAAAGTCCATGAGACACTTATTTCCAGTTAGCCACCAGAAAACCAGAAGCGCACTGCATTATGGCTCAAAGTAGTAGAGCATTAGCCTTCAGTGAAAGAGCTCAGGGAAAGCTCCTAGTCCCAGAGTTGAGGCCCCATGACTGAATTAATAAGAATTACCAGCAAAAAATAAAAATTAAAAAATATGTATGTATATTGCTTTATGAGGTACTGAAGGGGAGTACTCAAAGTTTTGATTGTTACATTTATTTTCTTGAAGATTGAGTTTTTACCCCTGTTTGAAATGGGTTCACATTCATGAAGAAGAAAGAAGTCTCTGAAAGAAATTTTCTGATATTAACCAGAGATATCTTTGAATGATGTATTTGATTGCATGTGTGCATTTTCTCCCTAATACTATTTTGCCATGTTTTAGATGATGATGTGTTGAATGAAGAAGAACTAGACAAGGAGTTACTATGGAATCTACAGCTTTTATCTGAGGTATTGGAAATTTTTGGAAGAAAAAAATATGAAAATATTAACTTGCTTTTAAAGATTAGCTCTTTATGGGAAATTGTTTTTTAAGCATATACAAGGACCAAAGATTTTTTTTAGCATTTCTTGATACATTTCAGAAAGTACAGATATTTCATACTCATTGTTTAAAGGAGTATGGAAATTAATACTGTATGATTTCTACTTGCCTGAGTTTTTGCCAGTTCTAATGTGGGTAACGTATTAATTGAACAATTTGTTAAATTTTGGAATTTGTTTCTTTTGCATTAAAAATTTGGCCATCGATCAAGCTTCAGTTTCCTTTATGAGATAGTTTAGAAATTTAAGCAAATAAATTTTATTTTATAAAATCCTGGGCCAGGGAGTAACGAACGTGGTTTTAAGTGTTAAGAGTGCCTAACTAGTAAGCATACAGTCTTAAGTTCCAAACTCCAGCACCTCTCCCCTCCCCTAAAGTAAGAAAGGGACATGTGGGGGAGAAGAGAGAGAACCATTTTGAAAAGGGTGGTACATGAAAACTAAAGATCAGAAAATGTGTTTGATTGTTTTTAAACAATTTTTAACAATTAAGATAGTTTTTGAACAAATTAAAATCATTTTAAGAAATATTGTTTTAGGCTAATTTATTGGAAATCTACATTCATTATTCATTCTTGATCTTTTAACTAAAATAGATTTAACAATTTTCTTTCCCCCTTTTTAGATTACTCGAGTGGACGGGAAGAAGTTGCTTCTTTATAGGGAGCAGCTTGTAAAGATTCTGCAAAGAACCCTGCATTTAACTTGTAAGCAGGGTTACACTCTGTCTTGTAACCTTTTACATCATCTTCTTCGTTCTACTACACTTATCTACCCTACAGAATACTGCAGTGTACCAGGTGGCTTTGACAAGCCCCCTTCTACATACTTTCCTATCAAGGCAAGTATTTTCAATTTTAAGGATGCAAAGCTATATTGGATTCTTTTTCTAAGTGACTTTTCATATGGGTTTTGTTTCTATCATTATGTATAAAGATGTCAGTTCAAAACTGATTATGGGGGGGAATGGACAAAAAACTGGGTGCCCATACCTGTAATCTTAGCTATTCAGGAGGCTGACATCTGGGGATCACAGTTCAGAGCCCGTGTAGACTGCAAAGTCCACGAGACCCTTATCTCCAATTAGCCACCTGAAAACTAGCTTATAGCTCAAACTAGCCTTGAGCACATAACCTAAGGCTCAGTTAGGTGCCCAGGCCCAAGTTCAAGCCCCACAGCTGACAAAAAAGAAATTGATTATTAAAACTTTTATTGGAGGGGGTCGGAAGCTTGTCTCATATGGTAGAGTATTAGCCAGCGAGCTAAAGTGCAAAATATTGAGTTGGAGGGCTGGTAGGTGTGATGGGGGTGGGGCATTGGGGGAGTGGGATGGGGAGGACAATAACTTTTATTGGATACATTAACCTTGTGCTGTCTAAAACTTATATTCAGCCCAAACTCATAATTCCTTTTCTCTCTCCTCTTGCTCAAATTGGTGGTCTTGAGCTGTGTTCCTCAGGCCTCAGCAGTGCCATCAGCTGGCTGATTTTCTTTTCTATTTGCACATGAAACAACTGAGTGTGCCCTATTTCATTTCTATCATTTCATACAGTTTCTTTCTAATCTATCTAGTCTCATATAATCATACTGTCACTATGCATATTAGGTAGCTCTTTTGGGAGCGTTTTCCTTAGGAATGCTAATGAAGGGGCAGTGTTTTCATTGATAACCTTTTGTACATTATTTACTTATTTTGGATTACTTCTTCATTTTTTGTTGACTTTTATATTTTGTAAAATACATATTTTATTCAACTTCTCAACTTGCTGAACAAATGCTTCTCATTTCTAGGACTGGGGTAAACCAGGAGACTTGTGGAACCTGGGAATCCAGTGGCATGTTCCTTCTACAGGGGAAGTGTCTTTTGCTTTCTATTTGTTGGACTCCTTTCTCCAGCCTGAGCTCATCAAACTCCAGCGTTGTGGTGATGGGGAGCTTGAAATGTCTAGGTTGGTTTTCTTTCATAATCATTTGGTATTTTTTGTCAACTAAAACAAATTACTTAGTATTCTCTTTCAATGTAAAATTTGCCATAAATGTACTTAGAAGATTTTTTAAATTTTTACTTTTTATTGTTAAAATGGTAATGTACAGAGAGGTTGCAGTTAAACCATTTATTTTTATTTAATTGAAAGTTCAACAACACTTAAAATTTTAAATAGAAAAACTGCAGGGTTCTCTCCCCACCCCCCTCTAGTTTCTAAGTGGAAACTTTTTATTTAGCAATTCTATTTATTTAATTATTTTAAAAATGTGTATAAGTATGCTCTGTTTGTAAAGGGAATACCAGTTTTCTTATATTGGGCTTAGATTTGTTTCTTTTTAATAACTCACATTAATGTTACTAATAAAAGTATCTCTATGAGATTTTTTTTAAGTATTTAACAAAAAAATTGCTTTGAAACTTTACACTTTCATAGTTTGTATCTTTGCACTTTCCTAAAGTGATAGTAGGAAAATTAGTATGTGTTAAGCTCCAGAAATCTTTAATGGACTTGATATTGTCTATGTAGTACATTAAACTACATTTGAAGCAAACATTTAGCCAGTAGTGTTTTTGAAAGATAAATTAAGCTACAATGGCTGTAGCACTGTTAATGCTTCTTGATAGTGATCTTTATGATAAAGATGTTATTAAATTGAGAATTGCTTTACAAAGAGAAATTGTTACTTGTAATATTTTTTAAAGCTTGTTTAAGCAAGCCGATTTCATGTTAAATATGTTTAATTATCCTATATTATCTTAAGTTGATAAACTGAAGATGTTTGCTGCTTTCTTGCTTCTTATATATGCCTACATCCTGTTTCCCCAAGACACTTTAGAACTCTTAAAGATTAGAAATCTTTTAAAATGACAATTCTTTTATCTTTAGAGATGATATTCTTCAGAGTCTGACTATAGTGCACAACTGTTTAATTGGCTCAGGAAACCTCCTACCTCCATTGAAAGGAGAACCAGTTACTAACCTGTAAGTAAAAATAACTGCTTTACATATTTTGCTGTTTTGCCATATACTTTGCCATGTATTTTAAATATTTGCGACTTAATGAGCTACTGGTTTTGTGATTGCTCTTGTTTCTGTATTGCTTTATTTAAGCCTTTTATTTAAAAATACCTAAGGCACAATTTAGGATTATTTTAAGGACTTTTCACATTTTCATATGTTAAAATGACTAACTTTAGATATTACTATATTTAAAACTATCAGTTTATAGGTGTTAAGTTTATCCACTAATTTAAGGTATTCTTTTTAAAAAAATCTTTCTTTTCTCTGCAGTAAAATTGATTTAGGAGTTTGTAGGGAAAAAGAAACTTGGAGTATTTTTTAATTAAAAATTTCTTCAATGTTCGTTATTTTAACCATATTTTGAATGAATTATCTCAGATTAATCCACTATTAGTATTACTATGTACATTATATAATATGATTTAGAATGAAATCAACAGTATTTATTAACTCTACTTATTTAGTAAACATTAGTTTCATTATTCTAATATCTTTTCATCATCTCATTACTAAGCAAGGTAATTAAAATTACATAAGAATGAGTAGGCTAGGCACTGGTGGCTCATGCCTATAATCCTAACTTCTCAGGAGGCTTGAGTATCATGGTTCAAAGCCAGACTATGCAGGAAAGTCCATGAAACTCTTACCTCCAATTAATCACAGGAAAAGCCAGAAGTGGAGCTGAGGCTCAAATGGTAGAGCACTAGCCTTGAGCTCAGAGGAGATCGTGGACAGTGGCCAGGCCCAGAGTTCAAGCCCCACTACTGGCCCCCCCCCCCCAAAAAAAAAAGAGTAGTAGACAATTATCCCATCTTCCCCTTCAAAAAACACAAAGAAAGGAATGATTATTTCCTTTGTTTTAAAACAACAATAAAACTTAGAATGCTCCACTGAGTGGTTTCAAAAAGGTGGCATGTGGGCTGGGAAGGTGGCTCAGTGGTAGAGCGCTTGCCTTGCATGCCTGAGGTCCTGGGTTCAATTCCTCAGCACCATATAAGCAGAAAGAAAAAAGCCGGAAGTGGCGCTGTGGCTCAAGTGGTAGAGTGCTACCCTTGAGCTGAAGAGCTGAGGGACAGCACCCAGGCCCAGAGTTCAGGCCCCATAACCGGACCCCCCCAAAAAAAAAGAGCTAAAAAAAAAAAGGTGGTATGTCTGTCTTATATTTTTGTAGCCTTTTCTATAATCTCCACTTTTTTAATCTAAACTATTGAATTTTGTAGTTAGATTGTGATGCTTAAGAGGATGTACGTCATTTGAGGCAAAGAAATTATTTTAAGTATGCCTAAGAGTTTGCTGACTTCCTTTAAAAGAACTTTGTTTTATCATTTGTTTTGTAGTTGGACATAAATGTGCCAGAAATTCATTTTTGTTAAGTGAATTTGATTTAAACAGTATTTTAAAATGAGAAACCTTCAGATTTAGCAACAAAAAATTTCCAATGATGTTTCCCTATAATAAGAACTTAGTCTATCTTTTATGGCATACTAAGTTATTACCTACTTAATAGATTAGCATGTTAGTAAATACAGTTCTCTTGGAAGTGTTGACTGTGAGAGAATTGTAGTCATTTAAGGCAAAGGTATGTTTTTCCTGTTAGGAAATTTTTGGTATCAAATCCAGCCATGGTAGCCCATACCTATATATAGTTCCAGCTACCAAGAGACCAAAAGGAACAAGGTTTGAGCCCAGTATAGTCAAAGGTTAGTAATTCCCCATCTCAACAAGCTGAGTGTGTGTCTTTGATCCCAGCAACATGAGAGGTAGATAAATCTGAGGTTGATGCTGAATAAGACGAGATAATATACAAAAAGTATATATAGCAGAAAGATCTGAGGGCATGAATTAAGTGTAGAATGCCTACCTTTAGTAAGTGGGAGCCTTGAGTTAAAACCCAAATGCTGCCAAAAAAGAAGAGATTTTTAGTATATGAGTGATCGTTAGAAGCTGGTACTTAAAAGTTAAGGAAGGTTTTATGTTTCCATTGCAGTTCTTATTAGGATGTAGTCTATTTATGCTATGTACATTATAGTAGGAATTTAAGCAAGTTTTCTTTTGAAGTGTATGTTCATCATGGCAAAAGTTAGTTGTAAGCTGGCTGTAATGGTATACACTACCTGATTCCAGCACCTGAAAGCTGAGGTAGGAGAATCACAAGTTTGAGCCCAGTTTGGGCTATATCATGAGACATTGTCTATCTCCCACAACATTATATAAAGTCAGCTTGTAAGGAACTTAAAGTGCAGTATTTTAAATTGCTCTACAGTGGACTTATGCATTAGAAGCTCCAAAATTCTGAGTTTTAGGATTTTTCTGAAAAGGAAAGATGTTTAGATAAAAAGTTTTTAGAAATTTTACATTTAGAGTAAAATTTAAATATATTTAAGAATAAATATGAAAATGTTTTCTAAACTTAAACTTTAAAAAACCCATTGAATAATTGTGTATTTTAGGATTCTTTCTAGTTACTATTTCTACACAGGATAATAGTCATGTAATACAGTATTAAAAATAAATGGTCAGCTCTTCACATTTGAATTCCAAAAGGGGGCAAATCTTCTTTTGCCTTGTCAATAGTTCTTTTTCTTTGGTTGGTCATGGAGCTTGAATTCAGGGCATGGGCTCTGTCCTTGAGCCTTTTCACTCAAGGCAAGCAATCTGCCTCTTTGAGCCACAGATCTACTTCTGATTTTCTGGTGGTTAATTCAAGATAAGAGTCTCACTGACTTTCCTGCCTGGGCTGGCTTTGAACTATGATCCTCAGATCTTAGCATCCTGAGTAATCTAGGATTATAGGTGTGAGCCACCAGTGCCCAGCTTCGTCAGTAGTTCTAACAGAATTCTTTCCAGTTTATAACTTCTGTCACCTTTATCTGAAAATTTATTTTTTCAAAATGTGGCTTTTCATTAAATTCCTATGTGTAGTATTCCTTCTTTTGCAGAAGACACATTAATTTTCACCAAGGAATAATAAACTAATAATATAGATTTCCTAAAATGCTTATTTTTTGTAGTGCGGTAAGGGTTATAATATTCTAAGTTGAAATTGCTTTGAAAAAAACAAAATAATTTAAATTGATGACTCTGTTGTTCTGTGGTCTTTACTCCTACTGTGAAGAAAGAATATCTGCAAAATAAGGCAAGAGAGAATATCAATAAGTTAAAACATTACTTAGGGTATTAGTTACTACAAAGGAACTAGAGGGAAATACACTAGATGAGAAAGTAAAGGGTCAAATCTGAGACTGACTCTGCATACTTTTTTGATGAGAGCTTTAGTGAAATGTTTAAGATATTTGAGGAAATACATCTTGCTGATAACAATTTGATTATGGAATTGTGAGACATTATTATGAGATTCATGGTCTCAGATTCTAAACTGCTTGGAGCATTACATAGTATTTCAAATAGTATTTCAAATTTTGTTTTTTTGTTTGTTTTTTTTTGGGTCTGGTCATGGGGCCTGAACTCTGGGCCTGGGCACTGTCCCTCAGCTCTTCAGCTCAAGGCTAGCGCTCTACCACTTGAGCCACAGCACCACTTCCGACTTTTTTCTTTTTGCTTATGTGGTGCTGAGGAATCGAACCCAAGGGCCTCTGGCATGCAAGGCATGCGCTCTACCACTGAGCCACCTTCCCAGCCCCTAGTATTTCAAATTTTAACTTAGGCGTTTTCATAGTAGTCTTATATTTTCAGTAAGGTAACTCAGTATTGAATTTGCTTTGTGTATGTATTGATAGTACGATATTGATCTTCTGTGAAAACGGTGAAAACTTAGAAGCTGAGTGAATGTACTACTGTGTTTTCCTGTGGGAAGATCTAACTTAGTTTCTAATAAACTGTATGTGATAATCTTAATCTCATTGTTAGAGAAATGGCTACCAAATGTGAAAGCCTATATTCTGTGCTATATGATTAGAGATTGACAAGTATAAAAACCTAACTCGTAAGCGTAAAAGTAATGATCTACCTATAAGTATACTTGTACTTTTGTGCTGGTAAATACTTGTACTTTAAATTTCACAGTGTCAAAGTATGGGTATTATGAGGGTAATTAAGGATAAAAATCTTTAAAACAGAACTTTAAACAATTTAAATTTTAAGCAATTTTTTCAGATACCATAGGTTACTGAATGAATTTTAAAATGGAATTTTCTTCTTTTATTCTTGGGACTTAAGTTAATGTTTTGAGATTGTGTGTACTATAGTTCTCATAGTTTAACCTTTATAGATATGGAAGTTAGAGTTTATTCTTCGAGGGTTATACAGAAATTTAGAAACTTGGTTTTAATCCTGAAGCCTTCAACTTCTCCCTTTTTCAGTCCACTTTCTCTATAATCTTGGTCTAACCAGCTATCATAGGACACAAAAAAACTTAACATCTACAAAACAGGGTTACTCAAGGTAGAGGAGTCACCATTTTTCATTCAAAATACTTCTTTGTGCCCCTTTCCTCAGATCTGTTAAATATTCTTAGGATCTCAGATTTTACTAACTTTTCACTCCAGAAAATTCTTAAGGTCTAATAGACCATTTCATTGATATGTGAAAGGATGTGTTGCATAATGCAATGAGGGGCAGGGCTAGCTAACCTCTCTTGGCACCTCCAGGAAACTACCCAGCTCTGCTGGGGAAGCTGCACACAGAAAAGGAAACAGTTACTACTCCACGGTGAGTAACCCTGTTTTCTCCTTATTTCACGTTCTGACTGTTCTTACTGATTTTTAAAAGCTTATGTGTCAGACATAAAATTGATTTTGTTCTCAAGGTTAATTTTAAGTCTAGTGGTTTATAAAATTTCTCTTAGCAACCCTTTGGTCATATGGTAGCCTAAGAGCCAGCTTATTGAATTGGATAATAACACACAGAAATAGGCCAATCATTTCTTCTGAAATTGTTTCTTGTTGATGGGAGGGACTTTTTAGTGTCTTGATTTTATGTCTTCTATGTTTTCATTGGGATAGGAAGTACTGGTTATTGGAAAGGACAGGATGTTCTTCCATGTGGAAAAATTCTATATTATTGGCTGTACTTGTTATGTGATAATTCACATAGTCTTCATTTGCATGTTTAATTTGTATTGTGTTTTTTTCATTTATGTTACTATTTTCTTGGTTTTTACCATCCTCTTTCCTACTTTATTTAATTTTCAGTTCTCCAAGTGTAAAGACTGCCATCTAGTGATACAAATGGCACATCATTAGTGGCAAGTTCACAGATCTTTTAAGTTGCACAGATACTTAACACTTCAAAAAAAAAAGTTAGGTGTTCTGGAGCTATCTAGATGGTAAAGCTTGACTTAACTTCATTATTATTGTAATTGTGTGGGTGAAATTATTTAAATATGTTGTATTGCTCAGACTTATTTACAATATATTTTATTGCTGACTTGCATTTAGTTCTCAGGTAAAATGGTAACATGTAAAATGAATGAACGAGTGAATGGGTAGGATGAATTTCACCTGTAGGGAGAAATGATGGTATTTGATGTACATTATAGATATTGGTACTATAGCTTTTAGGCAGAACTTAGATCTATAAGTGTTGATCGCATCTCAAGTCTATTCAATAGCTTAGATTACATACATAACTAAAAGTTCTAAACGATATTATTGAGTGTAGCCTGGTCATATGTAGTTTTGTAAGGTAGCCACAAAGAGTTATTCTTCCTTGGATAGTGTATAGAGATTTTTTTTTCAAAGAAAACCATTAGCTTATATGTAGAACCATGACCAAGCCAGTAGAATGCCAGCCTAGCAAGCCCAAAGCCCTCAATTTTAATAGATATGAAAAGATCAAATTAAAGTTGACTCAAATCAGCATGAATGGGAAGTAACAAAATTAAGGATCTAACCAGAAAGGAATAAATCATTTTTTATTTTAATGCATTAGTTGATAATTCAAACCTTTATACATAGCAGTAGCTTTTTAAATAGAATAAATGATAATCTTGAATTTTGAAATAGGAAGGCAATTCACAGTGACACCTGAGTTTAAGAAATTAGCATCAGGCTGTTGCTAATGACTCCTCGATTCTCAGTAGGATGGGATCTGAGGATTGAGGTTAGAAGTCAGCCTAAGCAGGAAAACTGTGAGATTCTTATCTCCAATTAAAAAATAGGAAGCTGAGCTGGGGCTCAAGTGGTAGAGAGCCAGCCTTGAGTGAAAAGAGCTTTGGAACGGTGCCTAGGCTTTGAGCTCCAGCCCCAGTGTGGCACACCAAAGACAGAGAGAATTAGCATCAGACATTTTAGATGTAATGTTTCTAAATGTGGTTACAGTATGATTGGTATTTCTAGAGCCATATATGTATATATAAAACAAAAAAATATCCAGAGCATAAAGTCAGTCTTTTTTTTATACAGTAAACATAAAAAATAATTGGGTACACAGCTTGCTTTTTAATCTTACTTATAAGAGTAGTGTGTCTAATTAAAATTGATGCTTGATTTAATATTATTATGGTACTAGTTATGAACTGGGTAAATACAACTAATGCTTGTAGCAGCAGTGAGGAGCCATCTGTTATATAACAGCTCATAACAAGCACTTGCCAGGCTCTATAAGAAAGAGCGGTAATACTTCCTTATGCTTTATCCTCATTATTCTTCAAATACAATGTATTTTTCTCTTCAATTGCAATAGGGACTTTGAAATCTGGTTTAGTTCTTTAAAAGCAAGATTTTGGATACCTAGGTATTTTTAATAATACGGAATTTAGAAGATGCTCTAATTTGCAAGCTGTTACCACAGGTTGAAACTTTGTAGAATGAAAACCAATTTTAAGAAAAAAACATCTAAAAAGCAAATTAGCATTTTATACTATAAAATATTAACAAGTGGGACTGGGAAGGTGGCTCAGTGGTAGAGTGCTTGATTTGCATGAATGAGGCCCTAGGTTCGATTCCTCAGCACCACATAAGCAGAAAAAGCCAGAAGTGGTGCTGTGGCTCAAGGGGTAGAGCGCTAGCCTTGAGCTGAAGACAGCATCCAGGCCCAGAGTTCAGGCCTTACTACCGCTCCCCCCCCCAAAGAAATATTAACAAGGCATCAAGTAAATTAGTAGAAGAAAACCATTTCCCTGTTTATACTTTATAGACTTGGTTTTGAAACTTACCCATTCACTGAATTATGGTGAGAAACATAGCTAAGTAACCTATGATCACTGAAGTAGTCTTTTAGTGATCATAATGTTACTATCAATTATTTAGCTAAGTATTATAAGGATATGTAGCTGTCAAAAATTAAGATAGCAATAACTCACTTAATTACCTTGGAGAATGTCATCAAGATGGGGTACTTGATTTAGAAGCAGTGCTTCATTATAAGTGCTGTACAGTTGGTTAGTGATCAATAATAATAATACAGTAAATTAGCCTGTATTGGATCTGCTTACCTCACCTCACCTTTGCTTGGCACTTGTGCCATGTTCCTCTTCTTAGAAAGTATCATCTCTTAATATAAAAACAGCTATTGAATAGTTTGAAATAGTGCTAGAAACTGAAGTATATATTTCATTGAAGAAAATATATATTTCAGGCACACACACACACGCACGCACGCACGCACACACACACACACACACACACACACACACACACACACCCCTCTTCTATGAACTCTGTTCTTACCCAGAAGGTTTCTTTTAACCTTCTTTTAAATGAATTTAAATAGCTGCGTCTGATTGTGGTAACATACTTCTTTGTGGCTGATTAAATTAGAAAATGTGGAATTTTTGCATTGATTTTTTTTCTCAAAATCAATTGTATTTTACTACAAGTATTATGAGAGATCCATTTTTCTGGTTTAAAGATAAATGGGTCATAATTATCTTTAAAAGCTTATCTGCTGTATGTGCTTTAGTAGAATATGACTGCATTTTACCTATAATTATAGTTATAAAGCCAGATTCTCTTTGTATGAATGTGTAAATGTTATTAAGTCATTGGCTTAAATTTTTACTTTTGAATTTTTGTTGAGAATTGAATGAATCACCTCTAAGGACACCAAATTAACATTTTCTTTAAGCAGTAATGTTAAACACATAACATTAATCTTCAGAAATATTGAAGCACTGAAGATCGGAAATCTGTTTGTTACAAGAGCAGCGCTATCTTTGTTTAGTTTAAAAATTCTAACAGACATTTCCTTTCTGTTTTTTGTATTGATATTATTAATAAATGTAAGCACTCTTGTTTTTATACAGGGTACCAAGTATGGTGTCCTTGGAGGAAACAAAATTGTATACTGGGCTTGAATATGGTATGCGAATCTTAATCTGTGTAAATCTGTGTGGATTATTTATAACATTCTATAAGGATTAAAGAATAGGTTTGTAGTTTGGATTTTTCTGGACTCTAAGTGAATCAGTTACACAGTAATAATTTTTTGCTATTTTAATATCTATAATTTTTTAATATTTTTGTTTTTTTGCTAGTCTTGGGGCTTGAACTCAGGGCTTGGGTGCTGTGCCTGAACTTCTTTTCCTCAAGGGTAGGACTGTACCACTTAAGCCACATTCCCAGCCCCAAAATTTTTTTTTGAAAGATAGCAGTTGGGTTACTCAATTTAGGCATTCTTATGTGCAGAAGTAGGCTGTCCTGCATCTTAGGTTTCTTTGTGGTTAAATTCTTTCAGGATCAATGCTTTGTACTTGATGTGAATGAAAATATTATAACCCCTCTGTTCTGATGATCTCTATATATTGTATAGGTCTATCATAGTGAGTTAAATTTTATTTTTCAAGATGTGGTAGTGGGTACTGACTGGGCACCTTTTGTATGATGGGCAACTGCTCTAGCACTGAGCTATATAACCCAACCACTTCAATTCAATTCTTACATGAAACAGGGCTGAGAATGTAATTCAATAGTAAAATATAAGGAACATTGCATTATGCTAATTTAATTTAATCTGAACCTAACATTTATAGAAACTTAAGCACACTTCCTTATTGGTGGATTAACAGTAGAATTAGTTATATACATTAAGCACTAATGCATAGAATTATTTATTCATATTTAACTAGTTTTATACACTTATTGCTTGATTTGAGTTCCCTGTAACTATTTAACTATGCATTTGTGACCCCTAGAGTTTTTGAAATGTTGTCAATGGTAGTATCTCTTTCTTGGGGGTGGGGGAATAGTCTTGTGGCTTTTAGGGCCTGGGAGTTGCCCCTGAGCTTTTAAACTCAAGGCTAGCTAGACTTTGAGCTACAGCATCACTTCTGGTTTTTTAGTGGTTCATTGGAGATGAGAGTATCAAAGACTTTGCTGCCCAGGCTGGCTTCAAACTGTGATCCTTAGATCTCAGCCTCCTGAGTAGGTAGGATTATAGGTGTGAGCCACCAGTGCCCAGCAGTATCTCTCTTTTTGCCTGCACACGAAAAATTTTAAACTAACCATTTTATCTTATTTTATGGTTTTGTTAGCTTCTCCCCCCCCCCCCATCCTGGGGCTTGAACTCAGGGCCTGGGCACTGTCTCTGAGCTTCTTTTGCTCAAGGCTAGCACTCTACCACTTGAGCCACACAGCTACTTCTGGCTTTTTCTGTTTATGTGGTACTGAGAAATCAAACCCAGGGCTTCATGCATGCTAGGCAAGCACGCTACCACTAAGCTACTTTCCCAGCCTTGGTAGCTATTTTTTGAGAGACGATCTTGCTATAGCCCACTTGATAACCTGAAACCTACCATCCTGCTGATTCCATATGCTGGAATCTTGAATGTGTACCTCCTCCAGATCCAGCATAATAAAAGTATAGGTTTGGGAGGTTAATTCTAATCTAGTGCCTAGTCACTGAATCAGCTTAGATGAAGAGGAAAAAAGAACAAAAATGCATGACATTCCCTTCCAACCCTGGGGTTTTTTATCCTTTCTATAATAAGCTATTGATATGTAAACATTAGTAATCTGAGGAGCATAAAGTGTGTAAACCGTCTTTCCTATTTTTTTTTTAAACTAGATACATCCAGAGAGAACCACCGGGAAGTAATTGCTAGGGTCATAAGGAAGCTTCTTAGTAAGTATATAAAGTATATATGTGCATTTAACTTACCTATATACTAAAAGTGTTTAAGAATTTTAGTCTCTTAGGTACTTTTATTTTAACATTTTTCATTTTACATCGTGAGAATTTGGAGCATTGTTTCTTAAGTAATAGATTGCAATTCATGTAGTAATACTAAATATTTGAACTAGTTTTTTTTTTCAACCATTGTAGATCATATACTTGACAATTCAGAAGATGATACCAAGTCATTGTTTCTTATCATAAAGGTATAATTGTCATTTTATAGTTCCATAATTATTAATATTATTGGGCTTGAATTGATGACATGTAAAATAAAATTTGAAATTATTTGACACAGATTATTGGAGACCTTTTGCAATTCCAAGGATCTCATAAGCATGAATTTGACTCCCGGTGGAAAAGTTTTAACTTAGTAAAGAAATCAATGGAAAATCGGGTCAGTATTTTCACATAAAAGTTTGAAATAATATTTTTTAAAAGATACATAAAATTTGGAAAATATTCCTGACTTGGAAAATAGTTTTTTATAAAGAGAAATCTACCTGTAAGTAGAAATAGTATGGATCAAATAAATCTTAGAAAAGATATATTTTACTTAGGCAAAATCATCTGTCACTTTGCATGATCATCTCTGAACTCTCAATGAGATTTTGGACAAGAGCATTTAGGCTGTCTTGAAAAAATGTAAAAAAATTGAAAATAGGAATTGTCTATTGGTGTGAATGTTATATAAATATAAGAAAATACATCTTACCTTTCTAACCTTATCTGGGAACACAGAAGAAACTGTACAGAAGAGCATAAATAGCTCTTCTTATACAGGGCACTTTTACTGAAGTTGACTTTCTAAAGGTTGACTGTTAATTGTGCTAAATGTTTTAGACACGGGGAATGTAAAAGGGCAAGGAGATTAAGGAATTGTACATTCAAAAACTCCTTATCAGAAAGGAGCATGTTTTCTGTTACTATTTTAATTGAGACACGATATTTTAAAATGTAAAACTGATGGTTGTAGAATGAATGAAATACCAGCAGTACTCAGTAGCCATACATAGATGGTCTTTGAAATTCTACTTTGTTTTCTAGCTCCATGGGAAAAAGCAGCATATCAGAGCACTATTGATTGACAGAGTAATGTTACAGCATGAGGTAAACATCTTTTTAATCACAGTTATCTACGTAAAATGCTGGCTGTGTAGTTAAAATTTTCATAATTAAATGAACTTTCAGTAAACACTTTGAGATCTGATTTACATCTTTTCTTAGCTACGTACACTAACTGTTGAAGGTTGTGAATATAAAAGAGTTCATCAAGATATGATCAGAGATCTTCTTCGATTATCTACCAGTTCATACAGTCAGGTAAGGCTTATCCAACACTTCTCTCCTTTTATTACATGCAATTTAAAATTTAAATACCCCATTTTAATAATGGAGTCTGTAAGTCTCTCCCATAGAGTGAGATTGATTGGAATAGTGTGTAAATGTATAGAAATAATGCTGAAATCCTTCCCACAAATAATGTAAGCTAATTAGAAAAAAATGCTCTTGTATAGTTTGCACAGCAAGAAAGTAAAAGAATAAAAACAAAAATCTAGGCTATTGGCTGGGAATGTGGCTTAGTGGTAGAGTGCTTGCCTAGCATGCATGAAGCCCTGGGTTTGATTTCTCAGTACCACATAAACAGAAAAAACCGGAAGTGGCGCTGTGGCTCAAGTGGTAGAGTGCTAGCCTTGAGCAAAAGAAGCTTAGGGACAGTGCCCAGCCCCTGAGTTCAAGCCCCAGGATGGCCAAAAAAATAAAATCTAGGCTTCTTTTTTCTAACTCATTAGCATTGAAAGGACCTTTCAAATTTCAAATATTTCAATTAAAAGAAATAATATAAATTCAAGTTTGCTATCTTCAATTGAATATTTGTTTAAATTTGAGAAATAATGCTAGTATGATACTATTGCCACTTGATTTGGTGAGATCTTAAAAGATTACTACTCTGAAGACCCTATCATTCTTCCTATGCATTATGCTTTGGTTTCAGAAGCTGCTACCATACTTGTAGGGGTCCGTTCTTTAAGGTAGGCTAAGACTATATCCAAGCACAGAGAACTGGAAAAAGAAATAATTTATAATGTAATCAATTAGTCTATCTCTATAGTAAATGTCTTTGCATAGACAGAATAAATGTGACTGTTATCAAGAAATAACTCAATAAATGTTAAATAGTCTGCCTCTTAGCTATGTTATCAAACAAATGCTTATCAGTTACATTCAAACTCCCTTTTATAAGAAGTAGTGTAACCTAAACCATGCATATGATTAGTGATATTGTGCTTTATTTTTGTTAATTATTTGCCCACTTTTTAGTAATTGTGATGTATTTTTTGGTTGATTAGAAAAATATTGTCACTTTGTTTTCATAATTAGGATTTTTTTTGTAGTTTGTCTGCTATTTAATGAGAATCTTTTGCTTTTTAATACTTTTCTCTAGGTCAGAAATAAGGCTCAGCAAACTTTTTTTGCTGCCTTGGGAGCGTATAACTTCTGTTGTAGAGATATCATTCCCTTGGTTTTGGAGTTCTTACGGCCGGGTAGACAAGATGTCACACAACAACAATTCAAGGTACATGTGTTTCAGTTTCACTATGACAAGTTTCAATCACATAGAAATATTGAAAGAATTCTGTAGTAAAATTATGCTTAAAAGAGATTTTCACATTTTGTATTGCAAATATTGTCACATTTGCTTTATCAAATAGCTATCCACCAAACTTATTTTATAAATGTAACTCAAAGTAAGTTAAAGATAACAGTACATCTTTAAACAAGGATAGTCTTTGTTTCTTCTTCTCCCTAATTGTTTACTCTCATGTTTGTGATTCTTATTATGGGAAATAGGTGATATAGCTACTTATGCTGGGTAACTAGGATGACATGCATGCACCATGACTTTCAGCCTTTGGTTGACTAAGGATCTGGAGAGTTTTATTTCTGCCCAGATTGACCCCAAACTCCAGTCTCAGCAATCTTAGCTTCCTAAATAGCTGGATTATATGCATGAGAATTGCTGCACCCAGCTACTATTTTTCAGTTTTCATCTTATTTGAACTCTTTAATTTTGTCCATATAAAACATTCTCAAAAAGGTCAACTACAAGCGGGGCTCTGGTGAGACATGCTTATAATCCTAGTTATTCAGGAAGCTGAGATCTGAGGATCATGTTTTGAAACCAGCTCAAGCTGAAAAGTTCATGAGACTCTTATTTCCAATAAACTACTCAGAAAAAGTTATATGTGGTGCTGTGGCTCAAATGATAGAGCATTAGTCTTGAGCAAAAGAAGCTCAAGGACAGTGACTGGGCCCCAGGACATGTACACACATAGACAGAAAGGACAACTACATTCTATCCAATAATCTAGTCTTACTGACTATAACACTCAGTACTGAGGGTCAACAAACCTTTTCTATAAAGAAATAAAAATAAATAATGGGACTTTTAGTTGCTGTGCCAGCTACTCTTTGGTGCCAATGCAGCATGAGAACAGCCATAAAAGAATGGACATGATTACTCATAAAACCAAGTAACTAAATCTAGGCTATGTAGTTACTGGTCTCTGCTTATAAGCTAATTAGGAAATGATATTTATTACTCATTTTAATGCTCCCTTGCCTTTTGACCTCTCCATCTCAGATCTTCTACATGGCTACTGGTACCCTCTGTCCATATCTCTCCCTCCCTCCCTTCATTTATGTATATGTTTATGTTCATGATCCTCAGATTTCAGCTTCCCAGTAGCATGAGCCACTGGCACCCAGCTGTTTTGAGATGGGGTCTTTTCATATTTGTCCAGACTGGTGTCCTAACTTCTAGGCTCTTGATCATCCTGCCAAGCTTCTCAAATAGGCAACTATGGGTTTGTGCCATTGTGTCTTGCTCTGCTTGGCTTCAAAAAGAGCCTCTCAATACTTGTGCCTTGGTCCTCTTACATAACTCCTAGGCTCTCCATCCCATAGCCAAAGATTTTAATTATTATCAATATACATGGAAAGGTGGTCTTTAAACTTCAGTATCTATGTCCAACCACCTTCTAGACACTGTCTCTAGAATTCAGTATGCTCAAATTGACTCCCTGTTCTCTCTCTCTCAAGCACCAGATGACCAGTTGTTCAGTCTAGAAGCTTAGTAGTAAATGCCTTTGTTTTTCAGTCTCTTCATAATCATTTACCAGCTCTCCATTGGATCTCCTTAATAAATCTTAATTTATTTCTCTCTGGTGATAAAAGCAGTGTATCTGCCCAGGTTCTATTGCCTCTCTATTCTTTGTCTTTTGTCATTTTTTTCCTTTTCTGTTCTAATTATATAAGCTTTCATGCAGTTGCTTAAACTTAAAACATTTCTTCCTGTCTTGGCTTCTTCTGTCTTGCTGATTATACTACTTAGAACTTTTTTGGTTTTTCCTGCCTCTTTGTCATGGGTCAGGCAGACTATTCAGCCACAAGTGCTCAACTTTTTTTCTCAGGGAAATCTTTGCTTCCTGAAAATATTTTGCCTAGGTAGGATGAATGTGCAGCCCAGTGACAATGACTCATGCCTGTAATCCTAGTTATTCAGGAGGCTAAGATCTGAGGACCGAGGAAAGATGCCAGCCTGTGCAGAAAAGTCTACATCTTTAACCAGTGAAATACTAGACGGGAAGTACGGCTCAAGTTGTGGAGTGCCCACTGTGAATGACCCCCCCCCCACCCCCACCCGTCACACACAAAATATCAGTACTGGAGATGTGGCTCTAGTATCTACTTGTCTAGGAATTCAAGCCTCCGTACCATCAAATGAAAAACTATTTAGGTCCCCAAAATCAAGGTTGCCAAGTAATATTGTGGAGAGCGCATATAGAGAGGAGTGGAATACAGGTTGGGGAAGAATTCAGATTGAAATGAAGTTAAATTAGGTTTTCCACAAATGATAGTGTTTCGATAATAATAGCTATTTTTATTTTTTAATAAGGGGAGATATCTTAAAGAGTATACCCAGTATCACCAACATCATTCTGATTAAACTTCCATGGGTAGAAAGTACAGAGTATAATTAAGTAATATACTTAGTAAAATACTAGGGAAATTACTTGTTTTCTCTTTTTATTGTCAAGGTGATATATAGGGGGTTACAGTTACATAAGTAAGGTAATAAGTAGATTTCTTGTCAAACTTGTTACCCCTAGGCAAATTATTATTATAATTATTTTTTGGTCAGTTATGGGGCTTGAACTTAGGGCCTGAGTACTGTCTCTGAGCTTTTTCACTCAAGGCTAGTGCTCTACCTCACTCAAGGCTAGTGCTCTACCACTTTGAGCCACAGTGCCAGTTTTGGTTTTCTGATGGTTAATTGGAGTAGCTCGGATAACAGGCATGAGCCACCAGATCCAAGCTCTAGGCAAATTATTAAATAGTAATTTCAGGCTGTGTTCCATAGCATATTGAATGGTATGTTCCATGCTGTTTATGTTTGGTTGAAAAACTCATTTAAAAAATAATTATTTTTTGTGTATTATCTTACTAATTGCTATTGTATTAGCAAACCATTTCCAAATTGCTGGATATCACTTACTTAACTGTCAAGTTCAGGTTTCTAGAAAAGAAGAAAAAAAAAAGTTAACCTGTTTTATAAACCCAAATATCAGGTATAGTTAAGTGTTCATTGTGGATGTGGATCCATAGGTAACAACTAAATCTTGCCTCTTATTTTCCAAATTATTTAACTTTTTTTTTTTTTCCTGCAGGGTGCCTTGTATTGTCTCCTTGGAAATCACAGTGGAGTGTGCTTGGCAAACCTTCATGATTGGGACTGTATTGTGCAGACTTGGCCAGCAATTGTTTCTTCAGGGCTTAGCCAAGCAATGTCTTTGGAAAAGCCATCAATAGTGAGGCTGTTTGATGACCTTGCAGAAAAGATTCATAGGCAATATGAAACAATTGGCTTGGACTTTACAGTAAGCAAATTCTTTCAGTTTTAATGAAAATGTTACCTTGTTGAAATGCCTTTTATTTTTCATGTCCTTTTCATTTTAATAACAATATTGTTGACCTTTTTAATGATTTCTAAAACAGGTGTTAGTTTTCTCTTACCATTTCTGTTTTTTTGGTGAATATTACAGATAACAGAATAGTAAATTTGAGCTTGTCCTTCAAAGAACCAGAGTCCATAATTGGGTTAATATCAGTTTTATTTACCATTGTTCAATGAATGTTAATGGCACATTTTTTCAAAAGTGTATATTAGGAAGATAGCCATATTAGATGAAGTCACAACCTACCGGGTATTGGGTTTATATTAGAGTGCAGAATATTCAGATGATTTAATAAATGAAAGAGATAAGTAATAATATTAAAGTTCAGTGATTCTTAAATGGAGAGATAGCAGGTCATCTAAAAATTTTCATATGTAGTCATACCATTACCATGTCAGAATGGATAGAATAAGAGTAGTTGAATCTCCCTCTTTCCTAAAATGATTACAGTTTTCATCTCCTCCTTGGTTTAAAAGACATCGTTATTGTTAGCCAGGCACTGTTGGCTCATGCTTGTAATCCTAGTTGCTCAGAAGAACTGAAAGTCAAAGTTTGGAGTCAAAAAGGGCAGAAAAAATCAAGAGACACTTACTTTGAATTAGTTGGAAGTAGATGTGTGGCTCAAGTGGTAGAGCACGCTAGCCTTAGCAAAAAAAAAAAAAAAAAAACTAAGGGAAAGGACAAGGTCCTGTGTTCAAGCCATAGTATCAGGACCCAGAAAAATTATCATAAAGAATTCATGTATTGCAATGTATCATTTAATTAAATATTTTAAAAATATTTTACTTGAGATATAATTCCCACAAAACTCATCCACCTAACACATAATTGTATACCTAAATGTTGCTCCTAATATATTGAGAGTTATCTAACCATAATCACTTTAATTCCAAATCTTTATCAACTAAAAATAAACCTGAATCCCACATTATTCCCCAACACTCTTAACCTCTGCAAACAAACAATTCTGTCTGTATGAATTTGCCCATTAATGGACATTTTATAAATGGAATCGGTATATGTGCTCTTTTGTGTCTGGCCTCTTAGCATAAAATTTTTAAGCCTCATCTTTATATTAGATCTTTCATCTTTGAGCTTAACAGTTTCAGAGGTTTTAGGTCTTGATCCTTTATATCTGTCACCTTAAGTATAAGGTAAGGCAAAAACTAATGGCAGCAGAAGTATATCAATGCATGGAAGCAGAGAAGAGTAACAGGAAGGGGCCAGAATCAAGATAATACCTACTAGAGGTACATCCTCAACATCTTCCTCTAACTAGGCTCTACCTTCTATAGCCTTATCACCTTTCAAAAGTTGATTCATATTCATCATTGTTTTGACCCATAATGAAGATCCTTCATGATGAGATTGCTTCCCCAAAGACTGTTTCTGAACACTTACTGTACACCAAGCCTTCAATATGAGAGCCTTTATTTATCCAAACAACAATCTGTGTTATATATTATAGCTCTTTATGTTTTTTAATCTGATTTTTTCTTAATAAGATTCCAAAGTCATGTGTTGAAATAGCGAAACTACTTCAACAGTCAAAACATCCTTCGGTTAACCAGACATTTCTCAGCCCAGAAACAATTCAAGAAGGACTTAAACGCCAGCAAGAAAAGAATGCTGATGCCCTAAGGTAATTAATTTATGAGTGATCTGCTAAAATAAATGTTGTACTTAGCAAGTTTTAAATAATGGTAAAATATAGATGTACTTTATTATTTATTGGTTTTTACCTATTGACCTGAGAAAATGCAAAAAGGAAAAAAAAAGAATGCAAGAAGATTGAGAGATAATGTATCACAAACCTCTGAATTTCACTTTTTAGCTGTGGAAGTAGAAAATATATCTTAATATGTTATTTTTGTATTGTATCTTTTTTTCTTTTTTTTTATTTTAATTTTAATTTTTTGTGAACATACTGTACAAAGGAGTTACAATTACATGGCAAGATAATGAGTACATTTCTTATCAAGCATTGCAGCCTCCTCCTTTGTTTACCCTTCACATCTCTTCCCAGCC
>NW_012267253.1:13037681-13045209 GCF_000151885.1 Dipodomys ordii | reverse complement strand
TAATCTTATAAATGTGTTAGAAACAAATGCATGAAAGAAAAAAAACATTAAAATACATATCTAAGGGTTCATTTTCCTAACATCACATTATCTGAGCTTTTCTGCTTGACTCATACATACACTAGATATTGCAAATAAGGGAAACCATGGGACCTATGTTTCTTTGGGCTTGGCTTACTTCACTTAATTATTGTATCTTTTTTCAATGTGAGTTGTGTTTGATATTTTTAGATAGTAACACATCAGACAGTATAACTGATATATCTCAGACATTGAATTCTACATTCAGGTTCAACACATATCACTTTATATCACATATAACTTATCATTATGACCTCTCAGATTTGTTACCAAAGTATTAGTTAAACTGTTTTCATGTTTTTAAGGAACAAAGCAATTTAGTGCTGATATTCCAGTAGAAGCCTTCCTAATTCAGTTTTGGTTTTGCCTTATTGACTATTGCTTTACTATATGATTTTGGCCACTTAGTGTTTTCTGATATATCTTTTGTTGTTGTTGTAGGTTTTTTAAACTTGTCCTGGGGCTTGAACTCAGGTCCTGAGCACTGTCCTTGATTCTCTCTCTGCTCAAGACTAATGGTCTTCCACTTGAGCCACAGTGCCACTTCTGACTTTCTATTGGAAATGAGAGTCTTACAGACTTTCCTGCCTAGGCTGGTTTTGAACCGTGATCCTCAGATCTCAGCCACCTGACTAACTAGGATTACAGGCGTAAGCCACCTATGCCTCACTTCTAAAATGTCTTTCCTGGAGGCTGGCTTGTTTATGACCAGGTTTTACTACACTGTCTGTACTGGCCTATGACTACTGGGCTGAAGCGTTCATCCTGCCTCCTCCTCTTGAGTGCTCAGCAGTCTATAAGTACCAGGCTCCCCTGTCAAACTTATTTTCCAAATGTCTTTATAAATAAGAATGTATTTTAATATTTTTCTTTTTACTTTTGAATGCCTACTTAGAAACTGTTGAGTTGCTTGCTATACCTACTCTTTCTTGTTCGTTTCCCAGTCTTTGGTTACATATCTATGTTCTTTCTAGCTTGCTCCTTACTAGGGCTTTTTACTCTGGTAATTCAGAGTAAATTTGACTGGAATTTGAATTTATATTACATTATTTGATATTTGTCATAGTATTATAGTAAAACTATTTCTCAAATTTGTTTTTTTTTTAAGGAACTATGAAAATCTGGTAAATGCTTTGCTGGATGGTGTGGAGCAAAGAAATCTGTAAGTTTAAAAGTTATTTTAAACTTCAGAGCATATTTTTAAATGTTATAGAAGTTTTCTACTTAGGAAGGCTATAATGACTTATAGAAATTTATACTTTGGTGGGCTGGCAACGTGGCTTAGTAGTAGGGTGCTTGCCTGGTATTCATGAAGCCCTGTGTTCCATTCCTTAGTATCACATAAACAGAAAAGGCTGGAAGTGACACTTTGGCTCTAGTGGTAGAGTGCTAGTCTTGAGCAAAAGAAGCTCAAGGGTGTGACTCAGGCCCAGAGTTCAAGCCCCAGGACTGGCAGACAGAAAAAAAAAAAAAGAAAGGAATTTATACTTTTTGTGTTAAAGACTCTGGGAGAGCTTGAGAAGATAAGAGCAGTGTCCTTTGAAAGACATATTTTAATTCTTGAGAAACTTAAAATTTGTTTCAAATACAGGCTTTTAAGTTATTTTATGAGCAATAGGATTTGTGACTTTTACCCCTCTTTTTCAGGCCTTGGAAATTTGAGCATATAGGCATTGGACTCCTGTCTCTACTTTTAAGAGATGATCGAGTGTTACCTCTTCGTGCCATACGATTTTTTGTTGAGAATCTCAACCATGATGCAATTGTAGTTCGAAAGGTAAATACTTCTATTTTAGCAGCTGTCTTAGGTTCGAGAATATTTACCTCACTAGAGGTATGTAACTTCTTCAGAAACAGTATATTCCCTAATCAACACCTTGGGCTATATTAATTTGAAATTTCCTCCTATGCAGAGACAATAACAATTCAACAAAAATATGAAGGCAAATTCAGGCTTTGTGAATTTTAATATTGAAAGTAGACCCAGACCCAGGGAATATTGATCTTGAAAAATTAGAAATCAGACATACAGTTTCAAGATAGGTTGTGCAGCTTTTGATTTTCTTCTCAAGTCTTAAAAGGGAACTGTAAGAAAGGTGCTTGTGGGGCTGGGAGGGTGGCTCAATGGTAGAGTGCTTGCCTCACATGCATGAGGCCCTGGGCTCAATTCCTCAGCACCACATAAGCAGAAAAAGCTGGAAGTGGCACTGTAGCTCAGGTGGTAGAGCGCTAGCCTTGAGCTGAAGAGCTGAGGGACAGTGCCCAGGCCCAGAGTTCAGGCCCCATGATTGACAAAAGAAAAAAAAGAAAAGTGATTGTTTTGACTGATAAGTTGGAGCAAAAAAAAATTTTTTTTTCATCAGTCGTGGGGCTTGAACTCTAGGCTTGGGCGCTGTCCCTGAGCTCTTCAGCTCAAGGTTAGCACTCTACCTCTTGAGTCACAGTGCCACTTCTGGCCTTTTCTGTTTATGTGGTGCTGAGGAATCGAACCCAGGGCCTCATGCATGCAAGGCAAGCACTCTACCACTGAGCCACCTTCCCAGCCCCAGAGAAAATTTCTTACATAGACTCTGAGGCTGATAGGTGAGGAGTGAACCAGGAATTAATTAAAATAAGAAGAGATCAGATTTGTTTTGACTGAGATGAACACAGAATAATCAAGAGTAGAAGCTGCTATAACTTCCTTCCTGTTACATATATCCTTTTTTCTTTTATTTATTTTAATTTTATTGTTAAGGTGTTACAGAGGGGTTATAATTATATATAATGTGTTTGTTTGTTGGTCATGGGGCTTCAACTCAGAGCCTGGGCACTGTCCCTGAGATCTTTTGCTCAAGGCTAAGTTGTCTACCACTTCGAGCCACAGTGTCTCTTCTGGTTTTCTCTGGTGGTGATTTGGAGGTAAGAGTCTGACAGACTGGGCAGGGAATGTAGCTTAATGGTAGAATGCTTGCCTAAATTGCATGAATCCCGGGTTCAATTCCACAGTACCACATAAGCAGAAAAAGTGGCAATGATGCTGTGGCTCAAGTGGTAGAGTGCTAGCCTTAAGCAAAAAAAGCTATGGGGAAATGCCTAGCTGCTGAGTTCAAGCACCAGGACTGGCCAAAGAAAAGAGTCTCACGGACTTTCCTGCCTCAGCTGGTTTTGATCTATGATCCTCAGATCTCAGCCTCTGAACAGCTAGTTAGGATTACAGGTGTGAGCCACCAGTACCTCGCCAAGATTATTAGGAGATTAATTTTCCCCCAAGAATTTTTTTTTTTGGTTAGTCATAGGGCTTGAAATCAGGTCTTGACCCCGAGGTTTTTCAGCCCAATGCTAGTATTTTATCACTTTGAGCCACAGCCCCATTTCCAGAGGGAGTTGTTTTTGAAAGAAATGGAAAGCAACTTCTGTTGATAAAGCAGTCAGTCATTAAGAAATTTAAAATTTTTGATATACATGCATTACTTGTTTTCTAGATGGCTATCTCAGCTGTTGCTGGTATTCTCAAGCAGCTAAAGAGAACCCACAAAAAGCTGACCATCAACCCTTATGAAATCAGTAAGTATAATAACCAAACAACTAATAGTCCTTTTCAATATAGAAAAAATTTCCTTCAAATGCATAAATTAAAGTTCTTGATCTCATTATATTGTTCTCTGGAAATAAGCACAAAGTATGATTGTTCTGTTGGAAGTAGTGACTTGAAAAAAAAAAAAATTGCCTGGCGCTGGTGGCTCACACCTGTAGTCCTAGCTTTTCAGAAGAAGAGATCTGAGGATCTCTTCTTCCCGGGTGGAAATTTTGTGAGACTTTTGTGTCCAATTAACCACTAGAAAACTGGAAATGATGCTATGGCTCAAGTGGTAAAGTACTAGCCTTGAGCTGAAAATCTCAGGGACAGTGCCCAGGCCCTGAGATCAAGCCCCGAGACTAACTCTCCACCAAAAAAAAGTGATTAAAAATATTTATAGAAATACAGTGGCTTCTTATTACTTCTTGCTTCCTTTTTTTGGCTGCTTTTGTTTTGCTTCTCATTCTGGAGATTGGACCTAGGGACTTGTGAAGCAAGTGCTCTACCAGTGAGCTCTTTGTCTTCTCTTAGTATATATATATGTGTCTTTTGCCAATTCAGAAAATTATGTCATTTGCTTCATATTATTTATCTTACCACTAAGCAATTATATATATCTGAAAAAGGATAGGCTATATTTGGAAAAAACGAACCTAAAGGAGAATACCGAGAACCACAAAAGAGAAATGGGACAACTTTGATAATTGTCCTTACTCATTAGCAGAGATAGCAGCTCCAACTCTGGCAGGGAGGGGAGGCAACTTCTTTGATAGACTAGTAGATCTGTCTGTGGGAAGTCCCTCTCCCTCTCCCTCTCCCTCTCCTCCCCCTCCCCCCTCCTCTTCCCATTTCCTTGCACACATCCAGTCTGGGGTTTTGGCAGCTAGTAACTTCCCCAGGATGACAACTTATGAGTAGGCCTTCTGTTTGAAACTCAGCTGTCAGGCTATAAGATTATTAGCAGCCTGCATAGCCTGCATCTATCCATTATATGAGACCAAAACACACTTAGAGGGTTGGAAACAAATTTTTGATGATCAGTAATATCTGCTACACCCAGTCAGTATCCAAGGAGCCCATTTAGAGAATGTAGATTCCTTCCTCAGTGAGAGCTTCATAGTCCTAGTCTAACTATTCTTTTGTTTAGAGTACCTACAAGACTTAGCACTTGCAAAGGAGATACTAACATATGCTAGTAGAGAGCTAAAATTACTGAGAGATGAATTTAAGTGATTGCTGGTGGGCAAGCTTTGATCGTGGCACACCACAGCACACCCAGCAAGTTTATTTCCTGGGAAATTTCAGAAAATTTACTGGTGTGTTCCTTGGTAAACAGCATGGAATCTGCTTACACTAACTGAATACAATCAACTTGTGGTCAGGCAGACTCTGGAACTGAGCCATATCTGGGATATTTGAAAGTCTAGGAACTTCTGTGGTCTTAGAACCAACAGAGGTTGTCAATAAAAGATGCTGAGAAGTCAGAGGCAGGGACAGTTTACTACAGGATTACACAAGCAAGGATTCCTTAGAAGCAACTGGGACCCTGAAGGTATGTAATAGGAAATAAATCAGTTGAGGACAGCCTCCTGTGAAGTACCCATTGTCCAGTTCTGCCCTTGGACTATGAGCTGACTGCTGATGAGACAGCCCTCTAACCCACATGGAAAATTTGTGTTCTCTCACAGCCTCCTGTACCCTGAAAAAAGGTATATAAGACACAAAGAATAATTGAAAATTCATATGTTGTATATATAAGTCCCTTTGTTAGCTTGTTAATCCTAGCTACTCAGGAGGCTGAAATCTGAGGATCACAGTTCAAAGCCAGCCTGGGCAGGAAAGTCTGTAAGACTCTTAACTCCAATAAACCACCAGAAAACTGGAAGTGGCACTGTGGCTCAAGTGGTAGGGAGCTTGCCTTGAACTGAAGAGCTGAGGGACAGCACCCAGGCCCAGAGTTCAGGCCCCATGACTGATTGAAAAAAGAGAAAAGTTCCCTTGTTTTTGTTGATGTTTAAGATTTAAGGTTGTTATATTTGTTTTATTTATTTGGAACTTGAACTCAGGGCCTGAGCACTGTCCCTGAGCTCTTCTGCTGAATGCTAGTGCTCTACCACTTATGGTTTTCTGATGGTTAATTGGTGATGAGTCTCATTCGTATTTTTCAGTCTTGCCTAGACTGGCTTCGATCTGCAACCTCAGATTTCAGCCTTCTAAATAGCTAGGATTACAGGCATGGATCTTTATCTGTGTATATGATATAGACCAAAACTTTTTTTAGTTTTTACTCTTTAATATAGGACATTCTTCCACTCCTATTTACTTTTTGATTCTGCTGCTCCCTCTACTCCTTTAACTTTAGGCCATCATATGTGAATCATACCTCCTATCTTTGAGTGTTCAATTTTAAAAATTATTCTTGTAACCTGGGTGCCAGTGGCTCATGCCTGTAATCATAGCTACTCAGGATGCTGAGATCTGAGGATTGCAGTTTGAAACCAGCCAGGGCAGGAAACTCCATGAGATTCTTATCTCCAGTTAACCCCCAGAAAAACGTAAGTGTCACTGTGGCTCAAAGTGATAGAGCATATGCCTTGAGCATAAAAGCTCCGGAATGCCCAGGCCCTGAGTTCAAGCCCCATGACCAACAAGAAAAAATATATATACTGTCCCCTTTCTATAGCCCTTACCCATTTATGTATTCATTCTAAAAGTAAAATTATTCTCTTGCTCATATTCCCTTCTGCTTCTGCTCCCCATTCCCAATCTGTCCTCATTTCCTACACTCATACCAGGTCCCCTAATAACATAAACCTCATTAGTATTTTCATTTTATTTGTTTTATATGTTGTTTTGAATTTTGCCTTGGTTGTTTTCTCTTTTTTTGTTGTGTATGTATGTTGTTGTGTGTATATGCTGCATATATGTGTAGGGTTATTCAATTTTCCTTAGTCTCCTTTCCCTACCCTATACAACTGCTTCTACTTTAGATCACTTTCTCATTAGCCTGTCTATTAGATTTAACTCTCACCCCTTCTTTATCTAACCTCTGTATAACCCTTTATAATACTATTTATTAGTCCTACCCTTATGCTCTCCTTCCTATTGCCACACTAAGGTCTTACGTATTCATTTGAGGATATTGGGATGGTAGTGGTGACTAGTTTCATTAGGGATTATGGTTTATCAACTGCAGTAGCTTTTGTAGCCAAGATTCCTTAACCAATGTGGACACTGTCTTGAACATTGAAATGATTTTGTTGTTGTTGTATTTCGATGCCATCCTAGAGCTTATACTCAGGGCCTGGGTACTGTTCCTGAGTCTTTGTGCTCAAGTTTAACATTCTACCACTTGAGCCATAGTTCCACTTCTGGAGTTTTGGTAGTTAACTGAAGATAAGAATCTCACAGACTTTTCTGCCTGGGCTGGCTTCTAACCTCAGTCCTCAGATCTTAGCCTCTTGACCAATTAGGATTACAGGCATGAACCATTATTGGTGCCTAACCTTTTTCCTGATAAAGTGAATAGATATGAGGTCCATAGGTACTTAACATATAACATAGGTTACATATTACATTTAACTCACCAAGCATGAGCCACCGGCACCTAACAAAATTATCTTGACAACTGAGACCCACTACTTTAAGAAAATGTACCACAATCCAGCCATTACTCAGTCTTAAATAATTTGCAAGAAATCACCAACTAAAAGGACACAGGAGACTGAAATTGCCATGTAATTTTGGTCCCAGACACATAAATCCCAGCAAAAAAAATCACTAGATTCATGAATAAAAAAGGTAACATGTCTCCTTCAAAAGCGCATAAATCCATATTGAAGAATTTTTTTTTTTTTTTGTCGGTCGTGGGGCTTGAACTCTGGGCCT
>NW_012267253.1:12970067-13036626 GCF_000151885.1 Dipodomys ordii | reverse complement strand
GCCTGGGCGCTGTCCCTCAGCTCTTCAGCTCAAGGCGAGCGCTCTACCACTTGAGCTACAGTGCCACTTCCGGTTTTCTAGTGGTTTATTGGAGATAGAGTCTCATGGTCTTTCCTGCCCGGACTGGCTTTGAACCGCGATTCTCAGATCTCAGCCTTCTGAGTAGCTAGGATTACAGATGTGAGCTACTGGCGCCCGGCTTCCTTTTAATCTTAATGTTTCCTCCTAAATTGGGTCATAGACTAGTACAAAAATTCTTTCTGATATGAAGGACATTCAGTTGGACATTTGACACAATTTTAGTGTATGATTTGTTAAAAATAATTGTACAGAATCAATGTCATCTCTGAGTTTGAAAATTATGGGTGTTTTAAAAGAATTTTTATTTTTTATTGTTACAGAGGTGATTGAGTGTTTTGTTTTAAAAGCATATACAAATACCCTGGAAGTACAAGGATATTGTTCCATTAATATGGTTACAGTAAATAATTGTGCCATGTGTATATTGTTATATAGTGTATGGTGAATCGCATGTGTTGGCAAATGGTGTTGGATGTGTTTGTAGAGAGACAGTGTTGAAGTGTATACACAGATCAAAATAGGAAATGTGAGAGATGTGATTTCTTGGGCTCTGTAAGCTTGAAATTCATTAAAAAATTAAAAGGAATGAAGAATATTGTCACATTACTTCCCCTAAATAACTATCATAATGCTGTTTACTGGGTAGATCCATTTGCTTCTCTGATTTAACATGCTCCTTTGTGGTCACTTTGGTTTTCTGTTTTTTTTTTTTTTGTTTGTTTGTTTGTTTGTTTTTCTTCAGTGCTGAGGATTAACCACATGCTAGGCCAGAGCTCTAGTAGAAACTACACCCCTATCTCTGTGTGGTCTTTTTCACAGACACTATTAGTAGATTACTAATAAAGTTATGAAGTTATATTAATACCATTGATTGGAAATTGAGAATATTGGCTGGATAAATGCTTTTAGATCAGTGAAATCTGCTTGTCTTTTCCTTAGGTGGATATCCTAAACCCACACAAATTCTTGCTGGCGATAGGCCTGATAATCATTGGTTACATTATGATAGCAAAAGTATACCAAGAACTAAAAAAGAATGGGAGTCAAGTTATTTTGTTGAAAAAACTCACTGGGGATACTATACCTGGCCAAAGTAAGTTGTAACTTACCATGCATCTTTTCATTAAACATTATTTGATAAAATTTATTTTTTAATACTTGGATTTCTGGGAATGTTCAGAGGCACTTGAAGGCATTTTCTTCCCTCTTCCTCTCTTTCTGTTGCTCCTGCCAGTGCTCTGCCTCATTTCCTGCAATACTGAAATTCTCAGCCTTAATACCATCTTTTTGCAGCTAAAGAAACTGCTAATAGCTACTCTAAATTGTATTCATCTATAATGTACATGCCTAAACCAGCCCAGAGAAATATTAGTCTGTCATCACTGACTCTAGTAATTTATGTCATTAGGACATAGTGATCTGGTCAATTTTTTAAGGCTGAAACAAAATATTACTGATATTGTCATATCCATGAACTTTCCCTCTAATTAAAGTTCCTTCTAATTAAAAGTACCTTCTAATACTTTCTATCTGTGAGGCTGCAACTTCTTTTCTGTTCATATTACAAATATAAACTTTTCCTATGTAGGAATATGGTTGTTTATGCTGGTGTGGAAGAGCAACCTAAGCTTGGCCGAAGCAGGGAGGATATGACAGAGGTAAGCATTCATTTCACCATACTTTCAGAGTCATCTTATTTTTGGTTACTGGTTTATTTTATCCACAATTCAAGTCTTTTTTCAATTAAGTATTTCAAGTATAGCTGAATAAATATGATTGCAGATGTACTGCTTTCCCAGTTTCAGTTTCATAGGTCTCATAAAGTTACTCTGAAGATACTATTTCATATAGCTCTCTTTCGGGTACTGTTTTATATAGTTAGCTGCTAGTTTCTTCTATCAATTCTGTTTGATGCACAGTTTGTTTTGTTTTGTTGGTTGTGGGGCTTGAACTCAGGGCCTGTAAGCTGTCCCTGAGCTCTTCACCTCAAGGCTAGTGCTCTACCTCTTGAAACACAGCACCACTTCCCGTTTTTCTGGTGGTTAATTGGAGATAAGAGTCATGTGGGCTTTGCTTGCCTGAGCTCAGCCTCCTGACTAGCTAGGATTATAGGGGTAAGCCACCTGGACCAGCTAGGTACACCTTCTTAAAAGCAAAGATAATGTCTTCACTCTTTTTTTGTGGGGAGGGGTTCCAGTCATGGGGCCTGAACTCTGGGCCTGGGCGCTGTCCCTCAGCTCTTCAGCTCAAGGCTAGCACTCTACCACTTGAGCCACAGCGCCACTTCCGGCTTTTTTTCTTTTTGCTTATGTGGTGCTGAGGAATCGAACCCAGGGCCTCAGGCATGCAAGGCAAGCATTCTACCACTGAGCCATCTTCCCAGCCTCATGTTAAGTTTTTCTAGCAAAGTGCATTAGACCAAAAATAACCCAGTCAAATGTTTGAGATACCCAAAAAGAGGGCAATAATTTTTTAGAGAAGACATCATTTTTGGCCAGCGTTTAGAAGAAATATAAGCACATTGATCTACAAGAATTTTAAACATGTCATACATACCCTTGTTACAGCATTAGACCACTTTTGAGATACATTTTCTAAAACAGAGAACTTCTCAGTAGTAATAAAGATTTTATAAAGATTTGTGTAAAATGACTGAATATTTTGGGAGAAAGTTGGCTTTTATTTGAATATGTGTAATGATACAGCCCAGTGAGGTAATCCTAGATTCTTTGTGTGCTCTAAAAAAAAAATGAATGTTGTGTCACGTTGTTTGTGTGCTTTTCTATGAAGAGATATTTTAAGAAAAAGGTTCTGAGTGTCATTAAGTGTTTGATTTATCTAGGTGGAGAAGCTTTGGGAGCTTCTGTGCCCACTTCTTAGAACGGCTCTGTCCAACATTACAGTAGAAACTTACAATGACTGGGGAACTTGTATAGCAACATCCTGTGTAAGTTCTGCTTCCTTATCTCCTGTGTTTTTTCAGATTGTTGATGCCTTGTCTTCAAATGCATGGCACCACATTATACCTCTTTAATTTTGAAGTTTGATCAAACTATTGTCATCTCACATAATTGCAGATAGTACTTTTCGGCCCTTTCAGTAAGTTTGAGTGATAATCTTCTGTGCTATAATAATGCATTTTTTAGTTAAGTGATAAATCAAACCATGTATTTGGAAATTGAGGTTACATACAGTAAAAGCCACATAATTAACATTCTAAGTGTTCTCTTTGATACCCAGTTATATCCATAATTCATATACTTTAAGAAGAACAAACCATTGAGTAAAATATTCTGTTAGTATGAGTGCTGGTAACTACTCATCATTTTTAGTTTGATTTTCTTCCTAAATACTTATATATATCTTCAACATTTTGAGTACAGCTCAGTATGATGTATTTATAGAAATTTAGGTTATCTGTTTAATTTTTACCTTATGTTTTCAACACAGGAAAGCAGAGATCCCCGGAAACTTCACTGGCTTTTTGAGCTGTTACTAGAATCACCATTGAGTGGTGAAGGAGGATCCTTTGTAGATGCATGGTAAATAAAATCCTTGAGGTTTATGCAGATGAGTCTGAGCTAAGTGATAACTGGAAGTGGGTTGCTGGTCACTGGTGATGCATGCCTGTAACCCTGGCACTTAGGCGACTGTAACAGGAGGATCACCACCAGTGTGAGGCCTGGCAAGCTACAGAATATCCAAACACATATATGAAAATAAGTTGTTTATTCACCTAAAAATACCAGATGAAGTAATTACTTCCTCCTAGAAGTCAGTGTGATTCAGCTCAATAACAGTGTATGGTACTTTGTTATTTCTTATTTGGGAACAATTAGGAGAAATGTAGACAACCTGAGAAATCCCAGTGTATACAATTCCCAGCCTTCTCTTGCCAAATCTTTTATTGAGATTGCTCTTTGAAGTTTGACAGTGTTAGCTTCTTTATCACATCTCATTTTTTCACTTTTTCCTGTTAAGAAACAGGGACATGTAGAACAATAACCCTTTGTACATCTACTTAAAGACAGTAAGACGTAAAAAGAAAGAAACATACAAAGAAGAGAGACTCAGATGTAGCTCACTGGTAGAGTTGCTTGCCTAATGTGTATAAACTCAGTCCTCAGCACTAGGAAACTGTGAGTCAGATACTAACTAGAAAGTTACTGAGTAATAGAAATTTTCGAGATTTCCACTAAAAGAGTAGGTTCTTTGTTAACTAGTGAGGAAGCTTGAGTACAGGCTCTTTTTAAAGATTAAGCCATTGAGTGTTGTTAAGTCTACATTTTATTTAATTTTCTTTGGAAGACTCTCAGTAGCTATGGGTATATAGTCCACATTGATAGAACTCATGTAAAACTACTGCTCCTTGATTTCATTTTTCCCATAACACCACCCATTATACGCTGAAGACATGCCACCTTCCAACAAATTTAAAGTGTTCACTTAATCATTTAAATTGATCACATTACTTGCCTTTTTTTAGCTTGGAAGATTATGATGTAACTTGAATTGCATTTGGGGCATTACTGGCTCGTGTGGAGGCATATTTTCACAATACTATTCGTAGGGAAACACCCAGCATACTGTTCAACACAACTGATGACAAAGCAGGATCAGTTGACCTACATAAAGTGCACATAGAAGTTGAATGTTTGCTTTAGAAATTACATTGTTTGGGGCTGGGAAGGTGGCTCAGTGGTAGAGCGTTTGCCTTGCATGCATGAGGCCCTGGGTTCGATTCCTCAGCACCACATAAGCAAAAAGAAAAAAGCCGGAAGCGGCGCTGTGACTCAAATGTTAGAGCGCTAGCCTTGAGCTGAAGAGATGAGGGACAGCGCCCAGGCCCAGAGTTCAGGCCCCACGACCGGACCCAACAAAAAAAAAAGAAATTATATTGTTTTTGCGTTTGGCCATCCTAGAATTGGAACTCAGGGCAATTTGTTAGGCAGTTGTTCTATCACTCAAGCCATTATTACGATCACTCCAGCCCTTGATTTTTTTTAAATTGTTTTTTAACTATGCTTGATTAAAATAACATTTAATAAGCAAATGAATAAGGTGGCTTACTGTACTTTGAATTTTGGATGCTTTTTTAAATGAGAAAACGGGAATAGTTATGTAAGTGTTGGCATTATTTATCTGTATTGAGTACATAAAGGTAGAAAGAGAACGTGATGCAGTGTATCTATCTTTTACTTTTAGCCGACTCTATGTGCTGCAAGGCGGCCTTGCCCAGCAAGAATGGAGAGTGCCTGAGCTACTGCATAGACTACTGAAGTACTTGGAACCCAAACTCACACAGGTTTACAAAAATGTCAGGGAAAGAATAGGGAGGTAGGTATGGCATTCTCTTTCTCTCTCTCTCTCTCTCTCTCTCTCTCTCTCTCTCTCTCTCTCTGTCTTTCTCTGTCTCTCTCTGTCTGTCTGTCTCTGGAATCTCTTGAGTTCTTTCTTTTTTTGTTGGTCATGGGTCTTGAACTCAGGGCCTAAGCACTGTCATTCAGCTCTTCAGCTCAAGGCTCTACCATTTGAGCCATTAATGCTACTTCCAGTTTTTTGAGTGGTTTATTGGAGATAAGAGTCTTATAGACTTTCCTGTCAGGCTGGCTTTGAACTGTGATACTGAGATCTCAGCCTTCTGAGTAGCTAGGATCACAGGCGTGAGCCACCAGTGTCCAGCTCTTGAGTTCTTTTTTAATATCTTGCAATACATACAGATGATGTTGCTGCTGAACTCCATTATACCTTTTTCCTCAGATTCTGCTTATTATTGTATTGTGGGAAGTAAAATAAAGCAAGAGCTTGAATGTTAACCTAGGAAGGCAGTGTGCCTAGAAGCCAGAGATGAGAAGTGGCCACACACAAATTTAGCACCTCAAAATTACAAAGATTCTCCTATATACAAGGACAATCTTGGAAATTGTCTTGGGAAAATTTACTTTGTTTGGGCCATAACTTTTTTGACCCAGTTTTAATAACTCAGTTTTAGTTATTATGTGGGCTTCTTACCATTATGTATTTTATTTAACAGTGTGCTGACCTACATATTTATGATAGATGTTTCTTTGCCAAATACTGCGCCAACAACATCCCCTTGCATCCCTGAGTTTACTGCTCGAATTCTAGAGAAATTAAAACCCCTCATGGATGTGGATGAAGAAATTCAGAACCATGTTATGGAAGAAAATGGAATTGGTGAAGAAGATGAACGAACTCAGGGCATTAAACTCTTAAAAACCAGTGAGTGACTAAAGTCTGTAGAAACTTTCTTGAAAACAGATGTGTATTTTGATTCTCCTGTGGGATTTTTTTCTCCAGTTTGTTTCTTCAATTGTAGAATATCACATGGTATAAAATATTTTAAGTGTGCAGTTTATTGAGAACTACATTCATATTCTATTCATCATGCAGAATTTTGTGTGTTGAACAACTTGCCCCAGCCCCACCCCCAATGCCACTTTCTGTATCAATGAACTGGTCCATTCTGGGTAGCTCTTCTCAGTATTGGCATATTTCATTTCACATTTTAATTTCTTTCCATACTATGAATATGAAATTGATTCCTAGTATATTTTCATTTTGTATTCATCTTTTTATGTACATTTGGATTATTTGTACCTGCTATTTTGAATAATCTACTGTGAACCTTACTATATAACTTTACATGTATATTTATATATATTTTTATATATATGTATTATGTATATATATATAAATTGAGACCCTGCTTATAGTTATTTCTTTTTTGTTATCATGTATTCAGAAGTGGAATTTTTGGCTATCTGATGTTTCTTTGTTGAACATTTTGAAGTGCTGCAAAACTTCCACATCAGCTGCATATTTTACATTTTAGGTATCAAATGCAGAGTGTTTCAATTGGCTCACATCCTTGTCAACACACGTTTTCTGCTTTTTTTCTGTCTTTTTCAGTCTTAAGTGCAGCCATCCTAATGGGTGTAAAAAAAGGCAACTTGTAGTTTATCTTTTACATTTACCTAATGAAAATGCATGTTGAACAATTTTTTGTTTGTCTATGGACCATTTGTACATTTTTCTTGGAAAATGTTAACTCAAGTTTTTTGTACATTTTTGAATTTGGTGTTTTGTTCTGTTGAGTTATATCTTTTACCTGTTTGGATATCATCAGTACCTTTTTAAGTAGATGAGTTAAACTTTCCTGAATTTAGCAATACTGAGGTTTGAACTCAGCTTTAGGTGAGCTAGGCAGATGCTTTACTGCTTGAGCCACAACTGTAGCCCTTTTTGCTCTGGTTATTTTCAAGATAGGTTCTTAGTTCCTGCCAATCTATTCTGGACTCCATCCTCTTATGTTCCCTCAAAGCTGGAATGATATGTACATACCACTGTGTGCAAGCTTTTCTGTTGAGATCAGGTCTTAAGAACTTCTGTGGAGTTTTTTTTGTTGTTGTTACTGGCCTAGAGATGCTCTGCTTTTTTTGTAGCTGGGATGGTGGCAGTTGTATGCTACCTCTCTCAGCATAACACAGCCTGTCCTTAAACCAAATTCTTCCCTAACTCGCTAGGATTATAAGCAAGAGCCACTGGTGTTCAGCCTTCTGTTCATAAACCTCCTTACACTTGTCCTTGGATGAGTAAAGTTCAAGTTTGCTGAGCTCCAATTTATCTGAGTTTGTTGTTTCATTTGGAAATGATTGCTAAATTAAATGTCATAATGTTTCCCCCTTATATTCTCTTCATAGGTTTTTTTTTTAAGTTTTGATGTTCTATTTCTGTTTTTGAGGTTTTTTTTGTATGTGATGTACACTAAGGGTCTATCTTCATTATTTTGTGTATGGACATTCAGTTTTCCAGTACCATTTGTTGAAGAGCGTCCTTTCTCAATTGAATAGTCTGGCACTGTTCATTGAGGATTTATTTCTGAATTCTTACTCCATTGGTTTATGTGCCTGTCATTAGATCAGAACCACACTATTGATTACTATACCTTTGTAGTAAATTTTTGAATCTGTGTGTCCTCCAACTTTTCAAGATTGTTTGGCTAGTCAGAGTATTCTATTGTTTTGTATCTAAAACTTTTTCAAGGGTTCTAAATATAAAATATTTAATAATGATTTTAACTGCTTTAGAATTATTGACAGCTAGTTTCAATATATACTTGGTATAGATAGATAGTGGGCTGTTACTAATTTGGATATTCTTGTGGAGTAACGTCAGTACCCTAGGTTGTTTGATAGTCTTTATCATGAATTGTTACAATTCCTTTCACAACATTGAAGAGCTCTCCAAGTGACTATTTGACACTGAAATTGATAGCAGTGATATTGATTATGCATATTTATTTCCAACTAGTATTGAAATGGCTTATGGCGAGTGCAGGAAGATCCTTTTCTACAGCAGTCACAGAACAGCTTCAGCTTCTGCCTTTGTTTTTTAAGGTAAGCTTATGGCTGAAATGCACAGTTCGTCCCCTCTGACCTTCAAAAGGAATTTATGGTCATCATATTTGGTTGATTGAAGTAATGTTTTCAATATTAAGAGGATGAAAGTAGTGTCTTGATACAGTTTTATAGACAACCTTTTAAAATAATTATTATTGTAATTGTACAAATTTATGGAGTATCATGATTATACAGATCATATCAGAGTAGCTAACATTTCCATCTCAGACACTTTAAAAAAATGTTTTAAACAAACGGACTTGTGCTTACCTAGGCAAGTACTCTATCATTTAAGCCAAGTCCCTCTTAGTTAATTGGGAGGTTGAGATCTGAGGTTCAAAGCCAGCCCAGGAGGAAAAAATTTGTGAGACTTATTTCCAACTAACCACCAAGAAACTGTAACTGGAGCTGTGGCTCAAATAGTAGAGTACCAGCTTTGGTAAAAAAGCTAAGGGACGGTGCTCAGGTCCTGAGTACAAGCCCCAGTACTGGCAAAAAAAAAATGCTTTATTAGAAAGAACATTGTTTGACTGATAGTGAGTTTCTAAGTAATAGTAGCTTAGAGAAAAAGCCTCAGTGAAATTTTTTAATATTGTCATTTCTGACTTTTCTGTATTGTATAATTGTGATTAGTGTTCAAATTAATTTATATTAATAGCTACTATTTGGTTTTGCTACAGTTGTTCCCTCAGTAGACAATGAAAGCAGGACGCTTAGTTATTTACAGTCTTTACAATTATATGAACAGGAGTTAGGCTCCCTGGATACAAATTTGCCTCCTTAACTGATAGCTAATCATGTACCCATGGGCTAGTAATTCAACCCTTCAGAATTCTCTCTTCATCCTTCCCACTCTTTTTTTTGGTGCTGGTACTGAGGCTTGAACTCTGGATCTTTGGCTGTCACTCAACTTTTTCATTCAGGGTTGATACTGACACTTCACCACTTAAGCCGCCTCTTTAGTTCCATCTTTTTACTAGTTAATTAGAGGTAAGAGTCTCACAGGCTTTTCTTCTTGAGTTGGCTTTCCACCTCAATCCTAATATCTTAGCCTTCTAACGAGGCATGAGTCACCAGCACCTGGCTAGAATTTTCTTTTTCTTCATCTGTTAAGTGGGAGTAATTAATAATAAATCACTTACTTGACAAGGACGTTATAAGAAATAAGAGACTTTAAAACATTGTATACCTCTAACTATTAAAATCGAATGGTTTTGTGACTGAGTTCAATAACTGGAATATTATCTGAATTTTCCATTCTCTGCATTGCATTAGCAAATTGCAACAATGTATTGGACTGTGAACCTAGAGAGAGTTAAAAGGAGGTGCATGCATATGCAAAGTGCTAAGGAGCTGCATCAGGCACATGGTAAAACATGGTAGCATTTCTGTGCAGGGATGGGATTTCTCTAGCTCAGTGGTATAATGCTTGCCTAGTATGCATGGAGCCCTGCGTTCAACCTTCAGCACTGCCAAAAATAAAAGGAAGGTTGTTCTCCCCTCCTACCCCCACCCCAATCCTGGGGCTTGAAATCTGGGCCTGGGAACCTTCCCTGAGCTTTTTCAAGGCTAACACTCTACTACTTGAGCAACTGCTCCACTTCCGGCTTTTTCTTTGTATGTATGTGGTACTGAGGAATCGAACCCAGGGCTTCATGCACGTTAGGCAAGCACTCTAACACTCTAACACTGAAATGAAATTTTGTTGTTATAGAGGTGATGTACAGAGGGGTTACAGTTAAATAAGTCAGGTCATGAGTACATTTTTTTTTGGACATCCTTGAAATGTATTTTTGAAAGATAAATAACCAGAAGTGCAAATTGGCAATCAGTTTGTATTTACTGCATTGTTGTGAGGTACATAGTACATTGCCTAAGATTTTCCAACCAGGAGTTTTACACACTCTTGCTTTGGGGTATACAAGAGTCCTCTGTTAATACACTGTAACGGATATGTTTCTTTTCTGGATTTTCCTCTTGTGTGACTTACCAGAACTTACTGATTTCTTAAAACTGTCTTCTAACATATTATGCAGCAGTTATTTTCAATACCCCTCATAGCATTGTTACAAAAGAAAGATGGTTTTATTAGTGAATCTATTAAGATTCCTTGGTTGCAAGCATTGAAAACCAACTGAGTAGGAAAGCAAATGTGGGAAACAAATTATCTAAAAGGTTTCTAGATGGTTCAAAGAATGAAACAAATGCTCAATTCTTGAGTGGACAAAGGAAGGGGTAACAATGCTTGACAAGAAACATACTCATTACCTTACTCATGTAAAGTAAATTTTAAAAAAGAATTGAGTGGCAATCAGTAACTTTTTGGAATCTAAGTTATAGAAAATAACAGTTCTACTTTTTCATTATGTATTTCCTGGTCTCTTGTCGTTGTTTGGATAGGGTTTATTATCCCCAACCCTGAACACCCACTAATATTATTACCATATAAGAATGTAAGTAGCAGTATGATATTAACCTGTTAAGATTAGTTTTTTTGTATTCTAAAAATTCCTTTAAAACACTTCCAACTTGATATACGTAGGAAATTTTCATTCTTTTAAACTTATCTTTAACTTAGAAGAAAGATAATGGCATACATACACAAACATATGTGCATACACCACACTTAAATTTTGTGCATTGATTAATTTACATATGCTTTTGATAATGGTAACTGGCTCAAACTAGTATGACTAGCTCAACAAAGAAACTCTGTAGTAGGGCAGGGAAGGTGGCTCAGTGGTAGAGCGCTTGCCTTGCATGGCTGAGGCCCTGGGTTCAATTCCTCAGCACCACATAAGCAAAAAGAAAGAAGCCGGATGTGCTAGCCTTGAGCTGAAGAGCTGAGGGACAGCGTGCCCAGCCCCAGAGTTTAGGCCCCACAACTGGAAGGAAGAAAGAAAGAAAGACTGTAGTAGCTCAACATAGGGTTAGTGAGTTATCTTAAGTTCTTCTGACTGTAATGGTAGACCTGCCTGACAATGAGTATTTTCTGTTGCTGTAAAATCAAATGTTTAAGAGAGATTTTTGAGCCTATCCCAAATAAGATATTTGCTACTACCCAAACTTGAAATCACCTCATTTTGCTCTTGGTAAATTAAATGATTAAAAAAAAACAATTTACACATTGCCTATAATTTTAAACTGTGGCATATTTATCATTTTGAATAATTAATCATAATGATTAATCATTTAATAATTTTACCTATGTCACATACTCCAAATCGATTTGCATACAATTGTTTTAAGCAAGATTAATTGATTCTTTCACAAGTTGATTTTTAATCCAGTGTATTGTGGCCGTCTTTCCATATCAGTGCACGCACTGCCTTTTTTAATGACTTCACCATCATTTAAAAATGTATCCATAGCTAAGTATTGTTGGCTTACGCATCATAGTTCAAAGCCCAGCCCAGACAAGAAAATCCATGAGATTTATCTCAATAACCACCAAAATGCCAAAGTAAAGCTGTGGCTCATGATAGAGCTTTAGCCTTGAGTAGCTCAGGGACAGCACCCAAGCCTTGAGTTTCAAATCTCATAGCTGGCACACAGAAGTAACCATTTTTCGGGGCTGGGGGTTTAGCCCAGCGGAAGGGCGCCCATCGGCGCACCCAAGACCCGGGGTTGGGTCCTCAGCCCTGGTGGGGGGGGAGGGGAGAGGAAAGCTACAGAAGTAACCATTTTTCTTTTAAAGGAAACTCTCTACTCTTGTAAGTCATCAGATAATAGAGACAGTACTGACATTATTTTGCACACTTGACATAAAAGGCAGAATAAATACTAATCATCAGTAAAAAACTAAGAGATTTTACATGAGAAATAAAGGATATAAAAATCCATTGGTTAAATGAAGTCCCAGCAATTCTTAATTTAAAACTTCATGATAATAAAAATAAGATCTTTAGATGTGCTTACTTCCTAGTTTTCTTCATGCAAAAACTTTAGAGTTGAATCATTTAATATTCCTAATGTCCTGAGTATCCGTTTCTAAAGATTATTTCCCACTGAAACAACCAGAGCTTCTCCAAGAAATGGCTAATTTCATTTGCTTCGTTTTGGAGCAAGAAGTATGCAAGATCAGTTTCATACCACAAATCAAGGATGCCTGTCTTAAGCTGTGTTAACAGACTCAGGAGCCAGTTCGAGGAAGTTCCTACTAGTCAGAGGACACAAAGAAAGAGTAGCTACATTGAATTACAGTGCTATATTTTTATTTATTTTATTATTATTTTTGTTGTTAGTCGTGGGCTGTGAACTCTGGGCCTGGGCAATGTCCCTGAGCCCTTCAGCTCTACCACTAGTGCTCTACCACTTTGAGCCATAGCACCACTTCCAATTTTCTGGTGGTTATTTGGAGATAAGAATCTCATAGACTTTCCTGCCAGGGCTGGCTTTGACCCACGGTGCTCAGATCTCAGCCTTCTGAATAGCTGGGATTTCAGGCATGAACCACCAGCACCTAGCATCATATATATATTTTTTAATTCATGGGTAAGGGCTGGGAATGTGGCTTAGTGGTAGAGTGCTTGCCTAACATGCATGAAGCCTTGGGTTTGATTCCTCAGTACCACATACACAGAAAAAGCCAGAAGTGATGCTGTGGTTCAAGTGATTAGAGCTAGCCTTGAGCAAAAGAAGCTCAGGGACAGTGCTCAGTCCCTGAGTTCAAGCCCCAGGACTGGCAAAAAAAAAAAAATCATAGATGTGTTGGAACAGTTCTAAAAAGCTAATTGTAATTAACACATAAATGCTATAGTTGGGGAAGTTATCAAATGTTGTACATTATAACTAATGAACTTTTCTCTATGATGATATGATTTGGGTGTATATAGAGAATATAGCAAAATGTAGATGAGATATGTTTGAGTTTTGATTTAGATAATTTGGTTGAGGAAGGGGGAATCGGAGAGAAAGAAATATATAAAACATCCATGACTTTGTTATTGTTAAAGAGGTGATGGATTTTGAAGGATTTATTATACTATTATCTAGTTGTATCTATATGAAAATTTCCTCAGATGATGTTGAAAGTAAAAATATAGTTTCATGTAGGATGCTTTTGCATTTATTGGCAGTTATTTTTCAATTAGCCTTAAAAAAATTGTTCCCTAGATTGCCCCAGTGGAGAATGACAATAGCTATGATGAACTGAAAAGAGACGCAAAGCTCTGTTTGTCATTAATGTCTCAGGGGTTGCTTTACCCTCATCAAGTGCCTTTGGTACTTAAGGTGCTAAATCAAGTAAGTATAGCTACAAATTTTATATTTTTTCGTTAGGATTCTGGCTCATTATTCTGAGAATTCCATCTACAGTATATACTGTGTTTGATTTTTTTTAAATTTTGTTCTGAGTCTTCTTTTAATATAAGAAAATATATGTGTGTTGGCAAAAGAAATAGACCTAAATTCTATACTTGGTTCTGCAACCAATCTCTGTGACTTTTAGCAAGTCATAAAGTCAAAAGTTCCCTATATAAACAAAGAGCTAATTATTCAAGTGCCTTGAAGACAGGGTGCTTAAGCAGGTGGGGCATGTCCAGTTTCAGTAAAGGTATAACTTCAGTTGTGGAGCCAGCCTTGAAGTGGAAAACCAAGGGAGAGCTGAAGTCCTTGAATTCAAGCCCTAGTATTGATACATACCTTCCTCTCAAGACACAAAAAAAGGAAAAATAAATGTACAATCACTGGGGAAGTTAATGGTCATTAATTATGACAAGTCTTTCTCACTAAAATTACTGCTACCCATGTTTTTCTTTCTCATTATTTAATAATCACTTTCTGACACCTGAAATTGCTCCTTTACCCCAAGATAAGCTTACTCTAACTCTACCTATGAAAGCACAATCAAGTTAGAATAATATGTTATTTATATGGACTGTGCTTTGCATGAAATTTGTCAGTGTTGTCATTTTTTATACTTACTTCTCATTCATAGATAGCAAGAAGCAGTTCTTGGCATGCGAGATACACAGTACTGACCTACCTCCAGACCATGGTATTTTATAACCTCTTTATTTTCCTAAATAATGAAGATGCAGTCAGAGGCATCAGGTGGCTGGTGATAAGCCTTTTGGAGGACGAACAGCTTGAGGTAAGCAATTAAGTTACAACACAAGATACCGGTATCACGCCTGGTGCCAGATGGCGGTTCACAGCCAGCCCGCCTGGGGAGGGACATCCACCAGACTCTTATCTCCCATTAACCTCCAGAAAACAGGAAGTGGCACTGTGGCTCAAGCAGTAGAGCCACCTGCCTTGAGCTGAAGAGCTGAGGGACAGTGCCCAGGCCCAGAGTTCAAGCCCCATGAGCAACCACAACAACAAAAAATATCAGTATCATTTTCCTTTGAAAAAGTATTTCCACATTCATAAGACGTTTGTTTATTGATTGATTGATTATACCAGTCCTGGAGCTTGAACTCAGAGCTGGGCACTGTCCCTAAGCTTCTAGCTTTTTGATGGTTAATTGGAAATAAGAGGTACAAGTTGGCTTCAAACTCACATCTCAGCCTCCTGAGTAGCTAGGATTACAGGCAAATCCATTGGTGTCCAGTTTTATTAATACTTTGTATGAAGAATAGTCTTTTTAGTCAGTTTTATAGTCTAATGTAAGAATGTAATAGTTTAAATAGTCTAATGTGAGAAAAGCATGTTGTAATAAGTGTGGAATATGATAAAACTTTTAAAATTAGCTTTGGGTAAAAATACAATGAAATTTTCATAAAAGTTTTACTATTTTTTATTTTTATTCTTTTGCCCGTCCTGGGGCTTGACTCAGGGCCTGGGCACTGTCCCTGAGCTGCTTTTTTCCTCAAGGCTAGCATTCTGTACTACTTGTCCTACAGCACCACTTCCAGCCTTTTCTGTTTATATGGTACTAAGGAATCAAACACAGGGCTTCATGCACTCGACTACTAAGCCACATTCCCAGCTCTAATATTATGGGCTTCAAACTTTTCCATGTAGTAGAGTACTTTGTATATTTTATATACTTTATATCTAAGCACTAACAGTAGGTTTCTTCTATAGGAAAGTGGTATTAACATCCCCATAGAGTATTATAAAATTATCAGGAAAAATAATAACTTTATTTTTTTTAATCAAAATTGAAAGACTAGGAGTTTGAAAAGTAAAAATACTAACAGAATTATTTCTTAGCTTCAGGTATAATAGTATATGTTAAATAGCTTTCTCTCACAATAAATATCTGAGATAGCACCTTCTTCAAAAGTAAAGGCCTATTTGGTCCACAATTTTGGAGACAGAAGTCCATGATCTGTTGGACCAGTTGATTTTAGACTTGTATTGAGGCAGTGCATCTTGTTAGGCTTACCTGGAAGTGCAGACCCACTTCTTAGAGGCCAAAAGGGGCTTGCGTTCCATTGACCCTCTGAGCATACTTTAGTGACCTCTCAATAGCACCAGGCTGGAGCCCTCACCATGAACACATGGGAATTAGGGGGACTAATAAGATTTGAATTTTCACTCAAGTTCAGCATTTTTAGGAGCTTTATGAGAACATTTTATTAGATTATTTTAGAATTTTCTTCATTAAACATAGTTTTAAAGTAAATATACCATGATTAAGGCCATTGTATTTGAACGGCAATCCTGGAATCCTTGGAGTAGGAATGGTTTTGAAGGGGAAGAACAAACAGAAGAGAAAGAGTGAACTGGACACCAGAGATATCCCAAATAATAGCATTTAGTACCTACCTTGTGGACATTCAGTAGACTGATCAGTGGGCAGTACCCTTTCTTAGCACCGGTTGCCTGCCAGTACTTCTTCAGAACTTCTGGACTGCAGGTCCAACCCATGTTCATGCACCTCAGGAAACCTCTAAAAAATGAAACGTGATGAGGGAAGGAGAAATTATACCCAGACTAAAGCAACTTTTCAAGAACTTGCAAAAAAGTGAAAGGGTAGCCGGGCGTTGGTGGCTCACGCCTACCCAGGAGGCTGAGAGCTGAGGATCACGGTTCAAAACCAGCCCGGGCTTTAAAGTCCATGCGACTCTTATCTCCAATAAACCAGTCAGAAAATCGGAAGTGGCATGGCTCAAGTGGTAGAGCACTCGCCTTGAGCTGAAAAGCTGAGAGACAGCACCCAGGCCCAGAGTTCAAGCCCTACCACCGACTAAAAAAAAAAAGTGAAAGAGTAGAAGAAACTGCTGCCAGCAACAAGTTGGCAAATAGGGATAACACTCTAGCAAATGCTGATGTCGAAGAAGCTGCTCACCAAAAACAAGACGGAAAAAGGGAAAATAATCTAGTGTTCATGTTATAGGTAGAAAAGTACTTCATAACAATGGGTGAACAAATGTAGCAGTGGTACTCACTGGATACTTTGTTGAAAATGAACTATACAACTGTGGGCAGGGATTGGAGGGAAAATCAGAGTGAGGGAAGGGGTGACATTGTCCAAAAAGAAATGTAGTCATTAACTGACTTACATAACTATAACATGGACAAATCTGATTCCACGAATATTACAAATACAACATTTCAAATGATCAGACTTTGTAGTAGAGAAAAATGTTGGGCATAAGAAACTCATTAAACTTTATAGCAGCGTAATAAGGAATATAGACAACATATGCTGTAAATATGCTGTAAATAATGACAAGTCAAACCTGTCAATGACTAGAGAAATGGAAACTTAATACAGTAAGACATTGTTATCTATCCTTAATTAAGTGAATAACTCCCCCTCCCAAAAAAATGTTTGTACTTTTTAGATTTAGTAATCCTAGTTCTTTAAATCTAGACTAAGAAAATAATACTGCAGTATGAAACATGAATTAAGACTATTTTGTGTCAAGCGCTGTATATCCTAGTACCACACAGTCCTAACTACTCAGAACTGAGCGCTGAGGATTAAAGTTTAGAGCCCACTTGGGCTGTGCTTTGTGTTTGACACCAGCAGCCGTGGTTGGAGGAGTTTGTGAACAAATTTCATTCTGCTTAAAATACTTAAAACTTCCATTCTTTAACTCCAATGTAGTGTTTATCCATTTTGAGGCCATAAACACTTGGAGACATAATGATGCCTAAGTCAGGAAACACCCCATTCCAATTCCCACCCTGCCCATCCCTTTATTCCCTCAGCTCTAATCAATATCATTTTCTCTACAGGTCCGTGAAATGGCTGCTACCACTTTAAGTGGTCTATTACAGTGTAACTTCCTTACCATGGACAGTCCTATGCAGGTTCATTTTGAGCAACTTTGCAAAACAAAACTACCTAAGAAAAGAAAGCGAGATCCTGGTTCAGTAGGAGATACCATTCCTTCTGCAGGTAATGTTGATATGGGAATTAATCGGGATTATTCAGGCTACTTACATATCCCAGGTCTTTGCAAGGTACTAGGAATAGTACTCTATTTTTGAGAAGGTATGCATATAAAAGGCAGGACCTGGAATGTAAAATCTAAAAAATGAGATGGGAGCCAAATGCCACTGGCTTACACTTAGAATCTTAGCTACTCAGGAGGCTAAGGTGTGAGAATAACAGTTCAAAGCCAGCCAAGGAAGGCAAAACCTCAAAAGATGCTTTCATTGTAATTGAACACACAGAAACCAGAGCAAAATAAAATCCGTAAGGTCATGTGTAAAGAGAAACTGAAATGCAGCTGACTTTACCTCCTGCTAATGACCACCAAAGAATATAGAGAACACATGGGAAGTTTAGTAAATAGGAAATTCATTGAATTTATGACAAGTTCTTAGAGCGTGACACTTATGTGCGTGCTCAAGTGCTTACAGCAACTGTCCTGGAGCTTGGGTACTGTCCCTGAGGTTTTTCTAAAATATTATATTATAGTCGTAGTTATGTAATAAAATACCAGCAGTTTCAGTGCTTGAAAATTGTACTTTTTCATAATTATATACTAAAGTATTTTTAGATCTTTGTTTCACCAAATGGCATTGTTTACAATTTTAAATTAGCCCAAAGTCTTTGTCATATCTTCACCACCCTATCTTCCATGTTGCATTAATATACCTGCAAATAAATAAGCACATACAGCTTTATTAAGAAATATGCCTATAATCCTAGCTATTTAGCATGACCCGATGTCAGCCAAGATAGGATGAAATATTTTGGAAGCCTAAAAATGTGGATTGTGTCCAGGTACATGCCTAGGCAGAAAGCAAGACCCCATCTCAAAAATACCCAGCAAAAAATAGGGCTGGAGGTGTGGCTCAGCAGTAAGAACACCTGTCTACAAGCTGCCCTGAACTCGGTCTCAGTACTGCCTCCCTCCATCCCTGATTAAACAAACTATGAGTTGAGAAAGCCTACAAATGTGGCTAACATGATAGTGCATAGTGCACTTGATTAGTATGTATTAGGCTTTGGGTTGAAGTCCCAAGCATTGCCAAAAGGAAAAGAAAACCAATGAGGATTTGAAAGTACTTTAACTTAACCACTAAGGAAGGAACATAGAACCCCTTAGAATTTAGACATGTCACGGTTCCCTGTTTAGAGAGAAACAGACATTTTTCATACATGGGAAGTATTTATCAACAATTGATTATTCTTTGTGTGGATACTTACATCCAGAAAAACACTGTATGATTTTGGAGATTTGTTTGGTACTTAGGGGTCATGCTTTGGAATCTCAATTTAGAAGGAATAGTGGGTGTTTTATTTGGCAGCACTTCAGTTTGAACTCAGACCAATGTGTTTGTAAAGTAGATAGACACTCTACCACTTGAGCCACTCTACTAGCCTTAGGCTTTTTCTTCGGTTGATTTGGCTTTTTAAATTAGTTTTCATGGTATTAGGTCTGAAATCAAAGTACTGCTAGGCAGGTGCTCAACCACTTGAGCTACATTTTTGGGCCACCATTTTTTTCTTTTTTGTTTGGGGTTGTTTTTTTCTTTCTCTCTTTCTTTCTGGTGCCAGTCCTAGGGCCTGGACATTGTCCCTGAGCTTTTGTGCTCAAGGCTAACACTCTGCCACTTGATCCACAATTCCACATCGGTTTTTTGTAGTTAATTGCAGATAAAAGTCCCATGGACTTTGCTATCCACAGTGGCTTTGAACGTTTACCCTCAGATTAGCCTCCAGAGTACTGCCAGGATTAAAGGAATTAGCCCCTTGTGCGTGGCCCACTGTGTTGTTAATTTTAACAAATAGTTCAAACCATTCCTTGGCCTAAAAATAATTGTTCTATTATTGAGGAACATCTATAGATTAGCTTAAAATTTCTGAAATACAGGGATTTTAAGTTCAGCCTAAAAACATGTTTGTAAGGTATGTATTTGTAGACAAATTTTAAATGCAGAAAATTCATAATTGAATAAGAATTAGGAATAAATTATGTATAATTTAATAATTGAAACCTAACATCTTTCCCTACAACAAGTGCCTGAGAGTTATAAATATTCGACATACTTTGCTTTTCTTGCAGAGTTGGTGAAACGCCATGCTGGGGTGCTAGGACTTGGTGCATGTGTCCTTTCTAGCCCTTATGATGTTCCCACCTGGATGCCCCAGCTCCTTATGAATCTGAGTGCACATTTGAATGATCCTCAGCCTATTGAGGTAGAGTTCTTCCTTTTTCATTTATTCACACATACAGTATTTCTAAGAAGCTATTTGTACTAATAATTCCTATATACTTTAAATTTACTGTTCACCACTATTACTAAAATCTTGCAGAGACATTTTTCCTATGTATATTTGAAATCTTTTTTGGTAACAAAAACTACTGTAGTTTTTGTCCTTCACAACCCAATGGACATATAGTATTGCCAATATTGTCTGGACAGTTAAAATCTGTTTCTCTTTTTCTACCCTTATCTGTAATATATCTCAGTAGAAGAAAGTTATTATTAAGTAGGAAATAATGGTTGTATTATTTAGTAATGATCACCTCTGTTCCCAAGTTAAGCATTTGAAAGACTAATGTCTTTGTTCTTACCACCAATTCCACACAAGTGTTGTAGAGTTAGTAATTCCACAGAAGCTTGGTGGTTTGGGGAAGTAAGGTTGATTTACTGGGATTGTAGCATGCTAAACACTTACTATGTGAGATCTATGTGAAGTCTATTTGGATTATTTTGTAGCTAGGGATATCTTCCATATAATCCTGGATGCTCAGAGAGGTTAAAACATGTGGGTTGCCTATTCCACAGATGACTGTAAAAAAGACCTTATCCAATTTCCGAAGGACACACCATGACAACTGGCAGGAACACAAGCAACAATTCACTGATGACCAGCTTCTTGTCCTCACTGATCTCCTTGTGTCACCATGCTATTATGCATAGAAAGGTAAGCAGCAAAGTTCTGGATTTAAACATATGCCATCCTCAGGAAATGTCATTCATTTGGTAACAAAAATGGATATTTATAAGTTCTTAATTAGAGGGTAGAGTAGCAGCACTGGGTTTTGAGCTCGGAGACTTGAGTTGGGTTAGGTGCTTCCCTACTTGAGCCATGTTCCCCAGAGTCTTCATTGCTATAGTAATTTTCTGGATAGAATTTTAGGGTTTTTCCAATGTCTAGCTACAGACCTTAATCCTCCTTCCTATGTTTCTCATGTAGCTGGGATCATGCACAACTATGGCTGGATTATTTGTTAAGATGGAGGTCTCAATAACTTTATGTAGACTGGGTTTCAACTGCAGCCACCCAAATTTCCATCCCCTGAGTAGCTGGGATTACAGGTGTGAACCACCATTTTCCTGAATTTGGTTTTTAATTTTTAATGACATTCTTAGAACTGTAAAGTAGAGGGAATTACTTTCTGTTTTTTTTTTTTTGGGTCCGGTCATGGGGCCTGAACTCTGGGCCTGGGCGCTGTCCCTCAGCTCTTCAGCTCAAGGCTAGTGCTCTACCACTTGAGCCATAGCACCACTTCTGGCTTTTTTCTTTTTGCTTATGTGGTGCTGAGGAATCGAACCCAGGGCCTCTGGCATGCAAGGCAAGCGCTCTACCACTGAGCCACCTTCCCAGCCCTACTTTCTGTTTTTTAAAGATGGCTTTGGGGATTAGAGTTCTGTTTCAACAGTAGAGCACATGCTTCAGCACCAAAATCAATAAATATGCATACATACATGGAAGCCAGCTATATAAGAGAATGCTTGTAATCCTAGAAGCTGAGGCATAGGATCATGAGTTTGAGGCCACTCCGGGTTACATAGCAAAACTGTCTCAGTCAGTAATCATGGCTTTTGCTATGGACAGTAGAATTAAGTTGTCATACAATTGTTTCATGCTTCCTTGTGGTGTTAAGCAGAGAATTGATATGACTATGTTCACCTTTATCAATGAGGAAAAGATGAGATCAGGCACATTCAGGTATGGCTGAAGGCCAAATGAGTAGCTTTAGTAGATTGGGAACAGTTGAGTAAAAGAAATCATAATCTTAGCTGCCTTCTGAGTTTTCCTGAAGCCTCTCTGTTCAACATAGTTATGAAAACATTTCATTTGGATTCTTACATACTTGCTCTATAAAGAAAGAGGAGCTGGGCACTGGTGGCTCTTGCCTATAATCCTAGCTACTCAGGAGACTGATTCAAAACCAGCCTAGGCAGGAAAGTCCATGAGACTCTCATCTCCAGTTAACTACCAGAAAACTGGAAGTAGTGCTACGGCTTAAAGTGTAGAGCACTAACCTTGAGCAAAAGAGCTCGGGGACAGTTCCCAGGCCCTGAGTTTCAAGCCCCATGAACAACAAAAAAGAAAAGGAAGAGGCCAAGTTGTGTGCTAGTGGCTTACGCCTATAATCCTAGTTACTCAAGAGACTGAGATATGAGGAATGAGGTTTGAAGCCAGCCCAGGCAGACATATCCACAAGATTCTTAGCCAGGTGTAGCTAATAAGGAGCCTGAACTGGAGGCATGGCTCATGTGGTAGAGTGCCAGACATGAATCAGAAAAACCAAGCAGAGAATGAGGCACTGGGTTCAAGCCCTAGCACCAGTACAAAAAAAATAAATAAATAAAAGGCCCGGTAAAATAAAGAAAATCTCATTGTTGAGTGTTTGAGAGTCAGGTGTCTTGCTAGCTAATTGGAATTTTTTCTTCCCTTATACAGATGACTAGTCTTCGCTTGGGCTCGTTTCATCAAAAATTCCAAATCCTCAGGTACCATCTGTGGTGGCTCTGCAGGCTTCCAAACTCTGCCTCTGTTAAGCACGCATCACTTTGATGATTTTGTGTATCGTCTCATTAGTCTGCGTTCCACAGGTTCTCAGCTGCCATTGATTTCTTAACTTGTCTGGAATGTTTCCAGAGTATTGATCACTTTTTCTTTGAGGCATCTGACAAAGTCTCATAGTAGAAATAATTACCCAGTATGATCATGTCATCCAAGACCAAGCAAAGTCTAGGAACTCATTAAGAAATAATTTACTTGGAATGGAGACTACCCATCAGTAATACAGATCTTACCATTTCATTCATCTCAAATTATTTTAATTCTTCCCAAATGGCTGTTGGGTTTAGATGGTAGTAGGGCAGTGGGCATGAATCTGAAGCCTTGAGAGCCTTGGGTCTGGAGAGCCATGAAGAAGAAAGGAAAAGAGAAGAGGAGGGCAAGTCTTGAAACTAAGTGATGCCTGATGGATTGCTCAACCAAGCCACAGAAGTCTGTGTGCCTCCCACAGACTGGAGTTTTTGGTGCTGAATAGAGCCAGTTAACTGAAAAACCATGGGTTTGGTGAATAAGATTTTTGATTGATTGTTATGTGTGTATACAACATGTAATTTTAAAAATAAACAACAACAACAAGAAACACCCTGACTGGTTGGTTTTTACCTATTTTCTTTATAAGCATTGTTTGACCTCATTTGAAAGCTGTTATACTTCACCTAAATGGAAGATTGCTGTATTTGTGGTTATTCTGTGATTCCCCCCTTCTTTCTCTTGTGTTCTCTTTTCCCCCTCTCTTCTCCTTTTCTCTCTTTTTCTCTATTTCTATCTTTATCTCTGCCTGCAGAACCGTTGAGAGACTAATAAGGTTTGGTATTGAATTGACTTGTTTAATATATGTTACATAGCTGTAAAAGATTGTACAAATGTAGAGCTAGCATTGCCAGACTTTGTACAGATGCAGCCTTTACACACACCATTGTACAATTAATTTGTAAAGATTCACATGTAGCTCTTTATTATAGTGGTGTGGAATTTTCATACCCATTGAATGCCATTTTTTGTGTTTTTAAGTTATTTTTGTGTTACAGAAGCTGACTTGTGGCTTTTGAGTTCATTTATCATTAGAATGTCTGAATTTTTATGTAACTTTTGTGTGTGCATCTCTACATGCTAACAAGTTTGCCTCTGACAGGTTTATAGAGTATGAGGTATCTTCTAGGTTGAAATAATTCACAACTTGGTGAATGTCATCTTCCCTGTACAGTCTTCCTTAGAGGAACACTACAGTATATTTTTAGTATCTACCTGCTAAATGACCCAGTGTAAGCACAGCAGGGTTCTGGTACAGTATTGGCGTGGCAGCAGACACAGGCATAATCCCTGTATAGAGTAGTGCCAAACTGATTATTTCAATTGTGTAATTAGTTTAAAACCCAATAAATGGATTGTTTTTAACCCTTGGCTTTTGTCTTCATTAAGAGGAGAAGACAGTTCTGTAGGCCGGGACTCTGGGAATTCCTCTTCTAGTCCTAGATTGGGATCTGTAAATTCTTTTCCTCTGACCAAAGTAAACTACCTAGATCAGTTCTGCCTGGCTACTTGGAGGAGCTACTAGCCCCACATTTGACTATGTTTAGTTCAATAAGGATTTTGGTTTTTCAGTCTCCCTAGGTGTGGTTCAAGTTCTCATTGGCCACAGTGGATATAGCACAAATAGGACTTGACCTGAGAATTAGGAAGGGAGTGTGTTTAGATGTGAATTCTTACTTTTGTCGTCCCAACTCATGGTATCAATGCCTGCTTCTAAGATGCCACTGAGTAGTAAGGCCTTGCATTATACACTATTTCAGCTCTTTCTAGAAGCTTGATGAAACAGCATTGATTCCCTAAGTGGGAACTTTAACAGCTAAGGTAGCTGGGCCCCAGTGGAGGTCCACACCTGTAACTAGCTATTGAAGAGGCTGATAACCTAGAGGATCACAGTTTGAAGCCAGCCCAGTCAGAAAAGTCAGACTTTATCTCCAGCTATCTAGCAAAATGTCAGGGAGGAGATAAGGTGCAAGTAGTAGAATGACAGCCATGATGAGTATGAAAAGTGAGCATGAAAGCCAAGTGAGAGAATGAAAGCCCTGAATTTAAGCCCTAGTGCTGGCACACATACATAAAAAACAGGATACTAGATGTGCCTCAGTCATGTCCCTTAGTGGGCTCAGGCCAACATCTTTTTAAAGCTCCATGATGAATTCCACTCCACACCTAGAAGCTGGTTCTTTAATCCTAGTGCCTCACATGTCCCAAGAAGTTCTGATGCCAGTGTGGGTATTATTACCTGATGTGTCAGAATTATGCAAAATATTTAACCAAGTTCTTTATAGCTGGCCTCTGGAATGACAGGGGAGAAGATAGGGTTGAGTAGCAAATACTGTGTAAGGCAGTTCTTAAAAATCTGATGCAAAGCTGGGCGCCGGTGACTCACACCTGTAATCCTAGCAACTCAGGAGGCTGAGATCTGAGGATCACAGTTCAAAGCCAGCCAGGGCAGGAAAGTCTTGAGAGGCTCATCTCAATAAACACAGGAAACTGGAAGTGATGCTGTGGATTAAGTGGTAGAGTGCTGGCCTTGAGTTGAGGAGAGTTCAAGCCCTATGACCCCCCCCCCAATTCATATATTAGGATAAAGATGGTCATAAAAGGACTATATTGTTAAGATCTGTTCTTTAGGTTCTAGATGGATCCTTTGAAAAGACAGGCAAATGTTTCTCAGTTTTGGAGGCAGATACATTCAGCTGTTAATGTGAGTGACAAAGTTTATGTATAAATATATGCTGTACATAGCCCTAAAAATGCTGTTCTCAAATATTTGAAATACTTGGCATTGCCAGCCTCTATAAGAGCCAATTAGGGTGATTTGTATGGTTAGAAAAGACAAGTGAGAACTATGTTTTTGTTGGGGTGGGGGAGGTTGGTGGTGGTGGTGGTCATGAGGCTTGAACTCTGGGCCCAGCCCCTGTCCCTCAGCTCAAGGCAAGAGCTCTACCACTTGAGCCACAGTGCAACTTCTGGCATTCTGTAGTTTATTGGAAATGAATCTCATGGACTTTTCCTACCTGGGCTGGCTTTGAACTGTGATCCTCAGATCTCAGCCTCCTGAATAGCTAGGATTATAGGCTTAAGTCACAAGTGCCTGGCTAGAACTATGTTTTATTGAGGGAAAAAATTACATAATTTTAATGTTGTTGAATATTTTCTCATTGTGGAACATTGAAGTTATTTTCTTTACTACAAATTACACTGCAGTCACATTTTTTACCGTCAACATTTGAAAACTTTCTTTTTTGGGGGGGGGGTCTGGTTGTGGGGCCTGCACTCTGGGCCTGGGCGCATAGCACCACTTCAGGCTTTTTTCTTTTTGCTTATGTGGTGCTGAGGAATCAAACCCAGGGCCTCCAGCATGCAAGGCAAGCGCTCTACCACTGAGCCACCTTCCCAGCCCACATTTGAAAACTTTTGTTGGGACAATATCAAGGAGTGAGTGGGAACTTGAGATCAAGAACCTAAGTATTTTTATATGGCCTTGTATGTTTTCCTCAAAAGGGACATATCTCAATTTGCATTGGAACTGTAGTTTACATTGGAATGCTGGTGTCACTGCAGATAGACAGTCATCCATGTTTTAACATTTGTTATCACACCTTGATTGCAGATTTTTACTACTAAGACAGTGTTCTATCCAGTTTACTACTATTTGCTGACTTTATTCACTGATTTTATATCCACTTATATCCATTATGGTATCATCTTTATAAATGGTCATATGTGGTTCTGGATCTATGATGAGTCCTGATTTCCTCTTCTGTATTTCTATGCAATATGTGAGTCCTTCCCCTCAAGAAGCTATTTCTCCCACAGGTGTAACTGGATTGCAGACTGTAATCTTTTCTCTATTGTAATCTCTGATGTGGACTGATACTTCGAAATGAGCTATTGACTAGCAGTAGATTATATATACGGAATGAGGAAGCATACCTAATTTCCATCTGCTAGCTCCAGTAAATGCTATTGTGGTTTTTTTCCTGCTGATTATTTCTCAGCGCAAGGTTATCAAAATTGACAACACATATTATAATTGCTACATTTTAAGTGTTTGGGGGAGTAGCATGATAGACCTGGAAATTACTTGCAAGATTTCCTAGAATGTTTTTATTTTTTTTACAGTCCTGGGGCTTTGAACTCTGGGCCTGGGTGCTGTCCCTGAGCCTTTTTGTGCTTTAAGTCTAGCACTCTACCATTTGAGCCACAGCACCACTTCCTGCTTTGGAGACAAGAGTACTTAAACTGAGTGCTGGTGGCTCACAACTATAACCTCCAATAAACCACCCCAAAAGCCTGGAAGGGGAGCCGAGGTTCAAAGGGGTGAAGCAGTAGCCGTGACCCCACTAAGCATTTCATGGGAATGAAATCCATTACCTCTCTCGTCACGGGGCTTGAACTCGGGGCCCGGGCACACTGCCCCCGAGCTCTTCGGATCAAGGCCACTGCTGTCACTTTGAGTCACAGCCCCACTTCCGGTTTTCTGAGGGGTTCCTTGGAGACCAGAGTCTCCCGGGGACGTTCCTGCGCAGGCCGGCGGCTCCGCTGTGCGATCCTCAGCGCTCAGCCTCCCGCAGCTGGGCGTAGATGCCGTCCTCTGAGAGCCCCGGGAGGCCGCTAGGAAGCGGCCAGGTCGCGGTCACCCAGCTTTGGACACGGAGGGACGGAGTTCTGTGTCCATCCGTCATCGCGAACTTGGCAATGTGACATGGCGATGGCGGCAGGCCGGGAAAAAACCCACCCCAGCCCATGTGTCACTTGAAAGCCAGGGACCGGGGCGGGCGGGCTGAGCAGCCCGGGGTGGACCCCAGTGGGCCAGCCCTGCTGAGCCCCATTCCACCGGGAGCCAAGGCCGCCGGCCCCGCTCCCCCCCTCCCCGCAACCCGCAACCCCCGCCGTACGTCAGCCTCGGCCCAGACGCTGCCCTTCAGGACCCGCAACTAGCTGCGCTCGCCGTCGGGGGGCTGCGGGGTGGGGGGCGGGGGCCGTGACTGCGCCCCGCGCCGTGTCTCCCCGAGGCTCCCGGGACGCGCGGAGGCGGCGATGGCGATGGCGACGGTGCCTCTTGCCCTGCGTCGTGGCGCGCAGCGCGCGCAGAGCTGGGGTCCTGGGCTGCGAGGTGGAGGCGGAGGAGGAGGAGGAGGGGCGCTGCGCCCCCCGCCCCCAGCAGGTGAGCGGACCCCACGGGTTTGCCTGGGAGGGCCTGGACGAGGAGCGGGGCCTGGAGGGGGCCACCGCGCACCTGCGCTCCCGGCGCGGCCTGGGGATGCGGGGGAGCCGCCTCCCGCCGCCTCCCCCCCCCCCCGTCCTAACCAGGCTCCCGGGCGTCCCTAGAACCCCCAGTCACCGCCTCTGTCCTGGCCACCGACCTGGTAGCTGTGGAGGCCTTCCCGCCCCAGCATCTCCCCACCCCCTCCCCGCGGTACCCCACCCATCGCCGGCCCCGGCCCGGCGGGCCCTCCCTCCGCGCTCCCCGGGCTCCCACTGACCGCATCCCCAGGCTGAGATCCTCTTCTTCGGCCTCTTCATGCTCCCCACCCTACCGGCTGCCCAGCCTTCCGTGGGAGTGAGCTGCAGGCTTGAAATTGGCCAGGGCTGGTTTTTTTTTTTTTTTTTTTTTTTTGCTTTTGTTGGGTTGTGTTTGTGTGCTCGTTTGTTTTGAGTGACTTTGGACCATGGATCTCACCTGGACTCAATTTTCTTGATGCATCCACATACAGTGGGAATGGTAATACGGGACTTCGTTCGCGGCAAAGGTGAGGGCCTGAAAATGCCTGCCTCCAAGAAACCCAAGGCATTGACGAGTGAAAAATGAGCTGGGAAGATCGTAGTCCTGAGCTGACTTGTAAAAGCTCCTATAAAATGTGTTTGCTTAAAAAAAAAAATTAAGCACGCAATAGGAGGCTGTTTACATATCTTAATGAGAAATCGTTGCCAGGGGGCAGTGACTTCGGGTTTCATGTGCCTTTATTATTATAAAAGTTATTTCAGGACCCCCTCCCCAATAAGTATCAGGTGCGTGTGCATTCATTCTGTCTTAGGCTTAAAACTGACAGTAAAAACAAATTTACATCTTTCTGGTTTTATGGTTTTAATTGTATTTCTCTTCCAGGGCCAGTTTATGATACCAGAGGGGGAGAAAAAGGTGACTTGTATGAATGCATTGAAAATAACTTCGTTAACATTTAATATTTAGAAATAGTGAATGGGTACTGATTTTCCTCCCTTCCCCAAACTGGATTTTGTATCTCTGTTGTATCTTTGCTCTACGTTGTGACTGCCATTTCCTCATTTCTTGTGGTCCTAGGATTTAGTACTAACATCTGGATTGATGTTCCCTCCATTTCCTTAATAATTGTTTCTAAAGTTTCTCTTCCAAAACTTTTTCCTCTGTTTTGTCTTGGGTTTTTCCCCCCATTTCCTCTTCCAAACCTTTGATTCCTGCTTTTTTTTTTCTAATTACTCTAGGGAGGATGATTTAAAATTACTTTATACTGCAACTGTAATAAGCAGGCTTGCCAAAAAGGTATGCAGAAGTGTGTGTGTGTGTGTGTGTGTGTGTGTGTGTGTGTGTGTGTGTGTGTGGAGATAGGTGGGTAGGTAATAGATGTGTGCATATGTAAATATATTAGAATTTTGTGTTCCAGGAACTTTGAGAAGGGATTGTAATATTCCATTGTGCAAGTGAAGTCTTATGTTATATATAAGGCCCCTAGCATATGAGCCTAGCATGTAATAATACACAATAAGTTATTGCTATTGCATTTAACTTCTCACCGCTGTTTGTTTAGCATGGAAATGAAGAACAACTTCTAGGATCCAAATCCAAGTATCTACCATTTTGTGAAGTGATTTCACTCTGATTTGGTTTCCTCATCAGTAGAATGGAGTTGTGGATATTATTTCAGGGTTTTGTGAAAGAATTACTAAGAGTATGTCACACTGAGAATGGTAAGCACTTACGAAGGTTAATATACTAAAGACCACACTTGTAAGCATATGGTTATTATTATGTCCTAACCTGGAATTCTCCTTTGTGTGTACACCAGTCCTGTAGCTTGAACTCAAGGCCTGGACACTGTCCCTGAACCTTTTAGCTCAATATTAGCATTTTACCACTTCAGCCACACAGCTACCTCCTCTTCCTCTTCTTCTTCTTCTTCTTCCTCCTCCTCCTCCTCCTCTTCCTCCTCCTCCTCCTCTTCCTTCTCCTCCTCCTCCTCTTCCTTCTCCTCCTCCTCCTTCTCCTCCTCCTCCTCCTCCTGTAGTTACTGGTATTAGGAGAAAGTCTCACTAATTTTCCTGCCTGGGCTGGCTTTGAAATGCAATCCTCAGATCTCAGCCTCCTCAGTAGCTAGGATTACAGACATGAACCACCAGCATCCAGTTTTTATTTTTAAAAATCTATTGAAAATATGCCTATTCAGGAGGCTGAAATCTGAGGATAGCAGTTCAAAGCAAGCCCAGACAAGAAAGCCTACCAGTCTCATCTCTCCAATTAATCATGAAAAGCTACAAATGGAGCTGTGGTTCAAGTGGTAGAGCACTAGCCTTGAGCAAAAAAAGCTCAGGGACAGTGCCCAAGCCCTGAGTTCAAGCCCCAGAACCAGCACCAAATAAATAAATAAATGTACACATATACACTTATAATGTTTTAATCTACTGATAATGTAACTGTGAAGTTTCCTGTCAATGACTTCATTCCATTGCTTTCCTCCTCACTGCCTGGCCCTCATTTCCCTGGATGGATACTTTCTTATCATCTCCTGGCCTGGGCTCTTCCTAAATCCCACCATTCCACTCCTTTCTATCTAGTTTCTCCCCCACCCCTCTCTCTCTTCCTTCTTCTCTGTCTTCCCCTTCTTCCCTCCCTTTCTCCTTCTTTTTCCTTCCTTTGTTTCCTTCTTCCTTTCCTTTCCTTTCCTCTCCCTTCCTCCCTCCCTTCCTTTCTTTTCTTTTTTTTTTTTTTGGTGGATATGGAGCTTGAGCTCTGGGCTTGGACGCTGTCCCTCAGCTCTTCAGCTCAAGGCAAGTTCTCTAGTGCTTGAGCCACAGTGCCTTTTCCGGTTTTCTAGTGGTTTATTGGAGATAAGAGTCTCAAGGACTTTTCTGCCTGGGCTGGCTTTGAACTGTAATCCTCAGACCTCAGCCTCCTGAGTAGCTAGGATTACAGGACTGAGCCACCAGCACCCAGCATTTCTTTTCCTTCCTTCCCTTCTTCCTTCCTTCCTTCCTTCCGTCCTGGTGCTCAAACTTAGGGCCTGGGAACTGTCCCTGAGCTGCTTTTGCTCAAGGCTAGCACTCTACCACTTGAGCCATAGCACCATTTCAACTTTTTTTTATGTGGTTTTGAGGAATGAAACCCAGGGCTTTATGCTTACTAGGCAATCACTTTACCACAAAGTCACATTCCCAGCCATATCTAGTTTTTACTTTTAGCATTTTGGTTCCAGAATCTTTATCCTTCTCATTTCCCCTGACCAAATTCCTGTTTTGCCCATTACTCTTTAAAAATATTATTATTACAAGGTGATGTACAAAGAGGTTGCAGTTTTCATATGTCAGGTAATTAGTACATTTCTTTTGGACAATGACATCCTTTCACTTGTTTTCAGCTTTTCCCTCCCATCTCCCCATACAAGTTATATAGTTCATTTTCAGCATAGTGTCTAGTGCTGCATTTGTTCACCCATTGTCCCTCCATTTCTCTGCCCCTCTTTACCCTCCCAAAGACAGATAAATGAACCAACATGACAAAAATAAAAGAAAACAAAATCAGCAATGAAGAAAAAAAAAACCCTCTTGTTTCTATTTCCTGGAGTTCATATCAAAGATATTTTGTATAATCAGATGCACATAGGCACTGTGCTTTTGTGTTCCTCTCCTAATCATTACTCTTCTTTGTCTATTTCCAAAGAGGAAACCCTTGATTGGAGGGTAGCAGAGTTGCTATATGACACTAGTATCTGCTGTTCTGCCTTCTTTGTTGTTGTTGTTGGTGGTGGTGGTGGTCATGGGGCTTGAACTCTGGGCCTGGGCACTGTCCCTCAGCTCTTCAGTTCAAGGTGAGCGCTCTACCACTTGAGTCACAGCTCCACTTCTGGTATTCTGGTGGCTTATTGGAGATAAGAGTCTCATGGACTTTCCTGCCAGGGCTGGCTTTGAACCGTGATCCTCAGATCTCAGCCTTCTGAGTAGCTAGAATTCAGAAGTGAGCCACCAGCGCCTGGCTCTGTTCTGCCTCTTTAAGTTGAATTTTCCTCCTCTTTTCATAACTTAATTCCAATACAATTAACAATTTGTTTACGAACAATAAAAAATTGTCTTTTTCACTACAAAGTTATGAGGGGTTCAGAAAAAGATATTGTCTTTTATTGGAAAGAATAGCAGCTACCCATTATCATTAATACTTCTAATCATTAAGATACAAAAGTTAAGTTGTACTTCCATTGATGGCTCATGCCTGTGATCCTGGCCCCTTGGGAGGCTGAGATCCGAGGATCTCATTTCAAAGCCAGTTAGGGCAGGGAAGTCTGTGAGACATTTTTTCTGATTCACTAGCAAAATGTCAGACTGGGTTCATGGCTCAAGTAGTAAGGCAGCAGCTGTGAGCAAAAATAGCTGAAAGTGTGAAGCCCTTAGTTCAAGTCCTGATACCAGTGCATGTGCGGGCATGCACACGCGTGCGTGCACACACACACACACACACACACACATACACACACCACAAATCCTCAGGATTTTATATTTTTCACTTCCATAAAACTTCTTTAAGGAATGTGTATAAAACATGTCTCACTTTCCAGTGCAAAAATTGGCCACATTGTCACAATATGTTCAATACGACTTTTGGGGATGTAGAAGAGTCTATTTTCTTCCTTAATGAAGGATACCAGTTAGTTATGTACAGCCCCCTGCCCTGCCCTGAGATCTGTCTGATGTTAAATAACAACTGTTCCCTCACGAACCTGGCCTGTTCTGAGTCCCTTGATCCAGTCACTAAAGGGTTGACAGCTGGACACTTCCAGCATGCAGCTTGAGCTTGTGGCTGAGTATTCTAAACAGGAGCCTGAGGCTTCCAAAGCCACTGGTTATTCTTAAAATCTTGCATTGAAACAAATGCTGGTCAGTTGTCAAGGGCATAGACCTGAATAACTTAGTCTTGCCTTGCTGAAATCTTTGGGCAAAGGCTGGCACAGGCCACAGAGGTTTTGGGGACTGGAGACAAATGATTTGTGTGAGCACATATTGAGGGGGAAAGAGAAGTGGGAAGAGAAGTGGAGGAAGGCTGTTGTTCTGAGGTGGTGGGTGGGTCTAAACATCTGTGTGCCTCCAGCTTCTCGGGTGACGCTGGTCCTCGGTAAGCAGGTGAGATTCATGTAAATTGACTGAATGGATGTCAGAATGAGCCCATGACTGAGACTTTGTCTATAGGATATTTTTGTTGAAACATGGTAACGCTTAGATTTACAGAGTGCTGCTTTTCCTCCTCTGTGGCGTTAGTAGCAAACCCAAGACCTCACCAATGCTAAGCCTGTACTCTACATCCAATATGGTACTTTATATCTCATAAATTTCAAATATTTCTAGATACCTTTTTTTTTGGTCCGTCATGGGGCTTGAGCTCAACACCTGGGTGCTGTCCCTGAGCTCTTTTGCTCAATGCTAGTGCGTTACCACTCTGAGCCACAGCTCCACTTTTGGTTTTTGAATGATTAATTGGAGATGATAGTCTCACAGGGATTTCCCCCCATCCAAATACTAACCAGGCCTGACCCTGCTTAGCTTCCAAGATCAGACAAGATCAGTCACAGTCAGGGTGGTATAGCCTGTAGACATGACTGGGATTTTTCTGTCCAGGCTGACTTTGAACCACAATCCTCAGATCCCAGCCTCCTGAGTAGCTAGGATTACAGGCCTGAGCTTGAGTTTCCAGATACCTTTTATTACTTTGTTCACACTCCTAGCCAGGGCTCACACACAAAAATGGAGTCCTACAGTTTTTTTTTTGCCCATGAGAGCATATGTAGTTGGCCAAAAGAATGACATCCTGGGAAAGAAATAGGAAAGAAATAAAAGTTGTTAGTGATTCACAGGAGTTATATGAAAAGCCACAAGATATGTCACCAGTACCCTCCCTCCTGGTACTATTTCAAGGACATCGTGTTTCTTACCTCCATCCCTCTTCTTTCTCCCAGGCTGTTTGTCCCACTCCTGGTTGGTCCTCACCTCTCACCCAGCTGGCACCCACTCAGCAGAGTTCCATTCATCCTTTTTTGCAGGCACTCCCCAAGCTGACTTGGATCCCCTCTGGCATCCTTAGCACCCGCAGGAGGCTGCAATCCAGAGCCACACTGGCTCCTCAGCTCCAGTCTCCTCTAGCTGGATAGGTTATTCTCATGGGTTATGACAGGTTACGTCCAGCGTCGGACACGGAAATGTAGTGTTGCTTATTTGGACTTTGTGCTTTTGTACATCAGGAGAGAGAGTGAGCTGAAAAAAATAACGAGAGTACTCAATGGGTTCCTTTGCTTCGACATGAATCTCTGTTTCTGGGTTGTGTGTTTCTGGTGCAGGCTCATCTGTGTCGGGCTTCTTCTGTCACCTGTTGCTCGCCTGTGAGTTGAGGTCCTGATCCCCTTCTCGCTGATTATTTTCGCTTTTGGAGACTAGAAGGCAAAGCCGTCTCTCTGAAGATGAACTGGTCAGGCGCCCTCCAGGATGCGCCCAATGCCACCTTGCTGCATGCATCTCCCTCCCAGGCAGGAAACAGCACCTCCCTCCAGGACCTCATCCACACGGCCACCTTGGTGACCTGCACCTTCCTGCTCGCCATCATCTTCTGCCTGGGCTCTTACGGCAACTTCATCGTCTTCTTGTCCTTCTTTGATCCAGCCTTCAGGAAGTTCAGAACCAACTTCGATTTCATGATCCTGAACCTGTCCTTCTGTGACCTCTTCATCTGTGGGGTAACAGCCCCCATGTTTACCTTTGTGCTCTTCTACAGCTCAGCCAGTAGCATCCCAGATGCTTTCTGCTTTACCTTCCATCTCACCAGTTCAGGTTTTATCATCATGTCCCTCAAGATGGTGGCGGTCATTGCTCTGCACAGGCTCCGCATGGTGTTAGGGAAGCAGCCCAGCCGTACGGCCTCCTTCCCCTGCACCCTGCTCCTCACCCTGCTCCTCTGGACTACCAGCTTCACCCTGGCCACCTTGGCTACCCTGAAAACCACCAAGTCCCACCTCTGTCTTCCCATGTCCAGTCTGATGGCTGGAGAGGGGAAAGCAGTTCTGTCTCTCTACGTGGTGGACTTCACCTTGTGCGTGGCTGTGGTGTCCGGCTCGTACATCATGATCGCTCAGGCGCTGTGGAAGAATGCTCAAGTGAGAAAGTGCCCTCCGGTCATCACAGTCGATGCATCCAGGCCCCAGCCTTTCATGGGGGCCCCTGTGAAGGGAGGTGGTGAGCCCATCCAGTGTACCGTGCCAGCGCTGTACAGGAACCAGAATTACAATAAACTGCAGCACGTTCAGACGCATGGATACCCCAAAAGCCCCAATCAGCTGCCCACCCCTGCAGCCAGCAGATTCCAGCTGGTGTCCGCCATCAACCTCTCCACTGCCAAGGATTCCAAAGCCGTGGTCACGTGCGTGATCATCGTGCTGTCCGTCCTGGTGTGCTGTCTTCCACTAGGCATTTCCTTGGTGCAGGTGGTACTGTCGAACCATGGCAGTTTCGTCCTTTACCAGTTCGAACTGTTTGGCTTTACTCTGATATTTTTCAAGTCAGGGCTAAACCCTTTTATATACTCCCGCAACAGCGCAGGGCTGAGGAGGAAAGTGATCTGGTGCCTCCAGTACATTGGCCTGGCCTTTTTCTGCTGCAAACAGAAGACTCGACTTCGAGCCATGGGCACAGGGAACCTGGAAGTGAACAGAAACAAATCTTCCCATCATGAAACAAACTCTGCCTACATGTTGTCTCCTAAGCCACAGAAGAAGTTTGTAGACCAGGCTTGTGGCCCGAGTCATTCAAAGGAGAGTGTGGTAAGTCCCAAAATCTCTGCTGGACATCAGCACTGTGGTCAGAGCAGCTCGACCCCTATCAACACTCGGATTGAACCATACTACAGCATCTACAATAGCAGCCCTTCGCAGGAGAGCAGTCCTCAAAAGCTGCAGCCGGTCAACTCTTTTGGATTTGCCAGCTCCTATATCGCCATGCATTACCACACCACTAACGATCTCATGCAAGAGTATGACAGTACTGCAGCTAAGCAGATTCCAGTTCCTTCTGTTTAAAGTCATGGAGGCTAGTGGATTCTGGTTTCTAACAATGGATTGAATTATTTTTTTTAAGGTTTTTTTTGAGGTCAGTGGCAGATGAAGACAAAAAGATTCAGCGGACGAGTTGTCACTTACATTTTTCTTTGGGCTGAAGTATTAAGTATCTGGATTTGCTGGGTAGATCCTTGACATTTTAAGATTTGATGTGAATGTTTATTTAGATATTTGTCCTGACTTGTGTCCGATCTTTTGTACCGAATCTTTAAATAGATACCAAGAATGATGATAGAACTTACTTTGAAGTAGAAACGAGAGTGATTTCAAGACTTGAGTCAGTGTTATGAATCTTCCAAGTAAACCTTGGCCGAAACTTTTTAAAGGAATTCGAACGTTTGATCTTTGCAGACTATTTTTACTAAAAAAGTAAAAATCGATTCTTTGAAGTACTGAAGTAGGGAACAATACATGAGTTTTTTTTAATATCAGGTTGATTTGTATAAATAACATTGTTACAATCAGAAATGTATTGCCTATACTTACCAAAAAAAACACTTACATATTAGATACTTTCTTTACCTAAGACAGTCAAATAAGAGTAGAGATTTAAGACTATCATCATTTCTTATTATAGATACTATTATTTGATGCTAATTGAGTAACTGTCTCGTTCTTTGGAGAAGAACAGAATGTTTTTGTTTGTTGCAGGTGGCTTACTCTAATGTCCATGGATTGGACAGGAGATGAGGATCGCACGCGCAGAGGGTCAATGTTCAGGGAAAGCTAGGTGGTTCATGGTCCTAGGTGGGGATTGTTATGTGGGAGACAGTGAAGATTGTCCTAGGCTAGACAATCTGTATTCTTCTTTAGCAAGGCACAGAAATGAGGGCTTTGATTTATCTTTCCTTTCTGTGTGAGTTCAGTTTGTTGAGATACCTGCAGTAACTATATGGAAATAACTTATCTCTTGACCTTATTTATATATTACTATGGTAGGAAAATGCTCAAGGTGATCTGTTTTCAATGAATACTTTTATTCCCTTCCTGTTAATCTTAAACTGGAAATGGGCGCCTAACATTAAGTATTTCTATACTCAAAACAAATTTTATCACTATATACTCTGTGGTTCCTAGGATAACAACTGTGAACTCGTATTTTTATGTAAAAATATTTTCGCTATGTAGTCAGTATTTGAACTCTTTAGAATTTTGGAACAATCACTGTTATAGACTCAAGATAAGCATGAAGATGCGGCATCTGTCATTCCAAACCGTTCTGTTCAAGAGTTACTCTTGTACGTGGGAAGCTGCATTGTTCCTGTGAATGAAAGGCCATCAGTTCCCAGCACCTCCCTCAGGCCAGTCCCAAACACAGGTCACAGAAACAGAAGATGGCAAAAGGTTTCAGCTAGCATGGACTTATTCTCTTCTAGCAACTCTTGACTTCAGCGTTCACATGCCATTCTGATTGCTGCGACTTCAGTGTGAGTGGTAGGTTTTGTTTGTAAAATTCACCTTCTAGGACCAACAGACCCACCTTCCTTTCCTCTCCCTCCCTTCTCTACTTTTCCCCCCTTATTTTTGCTATTAAAATTTTATAACAGGCAAGAACATATCCAATCTCTCACTTTTTTTGTAATCGAATGCTATTTTTGAAAGTCATTATTATCTGTTCCAATTGTGCTTTTATATTTAAATATAATACCCCTCTCATTTATTAGTATTCCCATGAGTAGATTAGTATGTTACTTCTTTCTAACAAAGAATTAAGCAATCTAATATCCTCTTCCAAGATCATTCAGAGAACTGTGGCAAAGTAAGAATCTGATTTTTGTCTTTATTCAAAAGCTAGATTTAGTCCAATAAGCCAACCAGCTTGACAATTAGTAAAGAGGATATTTCACAATTTTAAAGATATACATTACATCCCTTTTGTTGAAACAGGCATTTCTAATGTGATTTAATAAAAGGTTATAACAAGAGTAATTTCTGCTTGTACAATGTCCTGTGTGACCTTTGATTTTGACATGATTTGAACAGCATGGGGCTCACTTTTGGGAGATACAAATTACAGCATAAAGAAAACTAAGCATGTGCATATCACGTATTCAGTTTCTTTATGCTCATCACCAATTATTGATTTAACCTGCATGAAGTATGCAGTGAGCTCAGTTCTTAGCTTCTTAGTCCATATTTCTATCTACTGGTAGATATAGATACATAGATGTATCTTGTCTCTTCATAAATTACATGTCTGTCTAACCCTGTGTGGTGTCGCTTTAGTTATGCATATATAACTTGTCTCTTCATAAGGGCTAACCTGAGAACAAGAAGTGATTAGAATTCAGTTGAATAGGATTAATTCACAGGATCATTAATTAGTTCTCTTGATGCTTTACTGTGATGCAAAATATGCGAGATCTCTAAAACATTTTATAACAGTTCTTCTTATACTAATACCTAGGCTAGATTTGTATTTCTGATGCTTTTAATGTACTTTTAAAATAAAGTTTGGAAATAAAAATGATGAAAATCTAAACATTTTGAACATAACATCAGATTTTAGTATGGTAACTTTCCTGTCCAGTCACTTCAGAACCCTAGGTTGGAGGTGTGGCTCAACTGGAAGAGTACTCGCCTAGCATTAGAAAAGGGCCTGAGTCTGATCTATCCCCAGCACCCCAAAACGAAATTAAAAGAAGAAAATGATAGTCAAGTTCTAGCCTCTTTCACCTTGGTTCACTGTTGGAACTATATGCACACTCTAGCCATACTTTCATGTGATAGGAATAGCACGCTATGTGCTCCCTCTTGTAACCATGTAATAAGTGCTCTCATTTAAATGCAGACATGCTTGCTTACTTCCAGAGGTCTAAAAATCAGCCTTTTATCGCTTTTCTTCAGTGAGGTTCACTATTCTTCTAGCACTTGAGCCATGTCTGCAGCCTGGTGTTTTTCTGGTTCATTAGAGATCAAGTCTGAATTTCAGACTTTTCTGTCTGGATGGCTTTGAACTGAAATTCTCCAGGACTCAGCTGCTTGAGTAGCTAGGATTACAAGGCTGAACCACTGGTACCTGGCACTTTCTCAGATCAGTATTCAAACTTGGTACCTGACACTTTTACTCATTGGCTAGTGTGCTACCAACTGAGCCATACTTCCCACCCCACTTTTCTTTCTTTCTTTCTTTCCTCTCTCTCTCTCTCTCGCTCTTTTTCTCTCTCTCTCTGTCAGTTGTGGGGCTTGAACTCTGGGCCTGGGCTCTGCCTTTCAGCTCTTCAGCTCAAGGCAAGTGCTCTACCACTTGAGCCACAGCGCTACTTCCAGTTTTCTCATGGTTAATTGGAGATAAGAGTCTCACGGACTTTCCTGCCTGGGCTGGCTTTGAACCACAATCCTCAGATCTCAGCTTCCTGAATGGTTAGAATTACAGGCACGATCCACTGGCACCAGCTTTTTCTTTTCTTTTCTTTTTTTCTTCTTTTAACACAAGTTTTGCTCTGTTAGTGCTAATTGAACTCAGACTCACAATCCTGTTGACTGTGAATCTTGATTACAGTCACGTGGCTACCACACCAAACCAGTAGATTTTATTTTGCCATTTAGGAGATATATCCATTTAAAAAAGACTCTAGCTAGGTACTGGCTCATGCCTGTAATCCTAGTTACTCAGAAGAATAAGAACTGAGGATCACAGTTTGAAGCCAGCCTGTGCAGGAAAGTCAGTGAGACTCATAGTTCCAATTAATCACAGAAAAAGCTGGAAGTGGTGTTGTAGCTCAAGTGGTAGAGTGCTAGCTTTGAGCCAAAGGAGCTTAGGGACAGTGCTCAGGCCCAGAGTTCAAGGCCCAGGGCTGGCAAAAAAAAGAAAAGACTCACTCCTTTGCTTGGCTATGGTAGTAGAAGGCAGTAAAGGGTCATGAAGACACTAGGTCATGTGGGATGATGAGGGAGAAGAAGATAGGCCCCAGGAAAAATCTTCCCTTCCTCTCCACTAGGGATAGACAATTTAGAGAGGCCAGGCCTAGACTGAGCTTAGGATCCCAGGCAAGGCAGCTGAGCTCCACCACTGGGAGGACTCGGCCTCCACAGGTGACTAAAGAATGCTCAGTGTGCATCAATCTAAATCTAACGAGGGCCAGGGGAGACACAGTCACTTCAGTAATGGCCAAGACAATGATCACTTGGTGATCATTTGGTGGAGGAGAGAGGGAACAGAAAACAATCTTAACTCCCATGATTCTGTACAATGAGGAGCAGATTTGGCCTCAAATTGAGACCACTGCCTGGCAATATTCCCTGTCAGCAAAGCCTAAATTATCTTGCAAATACACTGAACCCAGACTTTCTTCTCCTCCTCCTCCACTCCATCTTGCCCACATCCCATCATCTGTCACCTGCTTCAGTACCATTTGCCAGCTTTAGTGTTTCTCTCCTGTGGTCTCTTTAGTGAGTGCCAGTGATCTTTAGATCCTGCTTCGTACCTTCCACCGAGAAGAAACTCTGAGGTAAGTCCTTGTCATAAAGGCTTGTGGCCGCTTTAATGATCTGCTCCTGACTTCTCTCTGACTCTTAGTTCCTCTCATTGGCACCCTATCCAATGTGCCCAGGCTGTATATGCGTTCAGTCTGTTTCTCGCATGCTTCAGTTTTGTTCCATGCCAGGAAATCCTCCCAGAAATACTTCAACTGGGTATTGTCAAGGTGCTTGAAAGCTGCTTTTTTTTTGGAAGAGCACTGCTTACTCAGGCTCACTGATGAACTAAAAGCTTGGCATTTTTTGCCTCTGTTTTTGTATGTGTCTTCATCCTGAGCTGTTCTCTCTACAGGTACTTTGCAATCACCTGGGAATCCAGGAAGGACAGGACAGATGGGTAATAGCTTTCTTTTTGAGCTGGTCCTGGGGCTTGAACTCAGGGGCCTGTGTGCTGTCCCTGTGTTTGCACTCAAGGCTGGTGTTTTACCGCTTGAGCCACAGCTCCACTTCCATCTTTTCAGTGGTTCGTTAGAGAAGAGTCTCTTGGACTTACCTTCCCCTGGGGCTGGCTTTGAACTGTGATCATCAGATCTCAGCTTCCTGAGTAGCTAGGATTATAGATGTGAGTCACCCACTTCTGGCTAGATATCTTTATGGAGACTTTATGGAGCTTCTTCTGAGGAACAGTGGAGCCTGCTTAGAACAGACAACCTAAGGAATTGTTTACCCTGACCAGTGATGACAGTGGTAACTCCTGCAGAACACTTTCCAAAACAAGTCTGGAACAATGACTGACAGTCCATACTAACCAGCCCACTCTCAGTAACGACTAGGACATTATGCTTATGTCTATCTTCTGGCCCCCAGTTCTTTGTTCCCTGAAGATGGCCAAAGATATGCTGTCTTCCTATGGCATGTGTGTGCCATAAGTCTCCTTTCTCTAGCCTCCACCATGTCTCTCTCTACTTGGCATATAGGGATGAGGAACTGGGCCCAAGATGTGCATCTCCTGGAGGTTGGGCCTCGGGTCTAAAATGCTAGTTTTAGGATAAAATACCCCAGGGCCTTTCCTGGTCGCTATATTTGTACAGCTCTCGATCCCATCATTATGTAGCCCTCCATCTGACTTTTGTTTTGTTTTGCCAGCTCCCGGGGCCTGGGCACTGTCCCTGAGCTCTTCAGCTCAAGGTGAGCGCTCTACCACTTGAGCCACAGCTTTTTCTGTTTATGTGGGACTGAGGAATTGAACCCAGGGCTTCGTGCATGCTAGGCAAACATTCTACCATTAAGTCATATTCCCAGCGCTATCTGACTTTTTTGTTGTTGTTGTTGGTGGTGGTTGTGGGCTTGAACTCTGGGCCTGGGCACTGTCCCTGGGCTCTTCAGCTCAAGGTGAGCATGCGCTACCACTTGAGCCACAGTGCCACTTCTGGTTTTCCTGCCCAGCCTGGCTTTGAACTGTGATCCTCAGATCTCAGCCTCCTGAGTAGGATTACAGGTATGAGCCACACGTGCCTGGCCAGATTTTTTTTAAAGTGTTATTATCTCCTGATATTATTGTATTTGTCTGCTCAGGCTGCTGTAACATAGTGCCATAAACTGGTGCCTGAAACAATATTTATTTTCTCATGGCTCATATTTATTTTCTCATGGCTCTGGAGGCTGGAAGTCCAAGAGCAAGGTGCTGTCTGGGTTGATTTCTAATGATGCCTTTCTTTCAGTTGACTGCCTTCTTGCTGTATCCTCTCTCCTTGCCCTTCATGGTGGAGAGATAGGAAACTAGTTCTAGGGATTCTATTCTTGTAAGGGCACTAATACCATCATGAGGACCCCCACCCTAATGATCTCATTTAGTCACATTAGTGATTAGGGATTGGTTTAGCATATGATTTTTTTTTGGGGGGGGGACACAGTTCTTCCTACAGTTATATAGAATTGTTGACTGGTTGTCTTCCTTCCAGACTAAGGATTTTTGTTTAGCATTATAGCCCAGTATCCATTAGTCCTTGGCCCTAGTGAACTATTGAATAAATGAATCAAAGGCATAAATGGATAAAGCTTAGAAATGAGACCTAAATCCATGTGTTGCTTGGTTTACAACTTCCCTATGTATTATTTGTTATATCCTTCCTAAGTCCCCAGGCTGGTTATCAATCAGTAGGACTCTTAATAAAAGGGGATCTAGGACCAGATAGTGATGGCTCATACCTACAATCCTGGATACTCAAGGAGGCTGAGATCTGAGGATCATGGTTCAAAGCCAGCCTGAGCAGAAAAGCTCATGAGACTCTTACCTCTAATTAACCATCAGAAAACTGAAAGTAGCACTGTGGTTTAAAGTGGTAGAGTACTAGCCTTGAGCAAAAGAGCTCAGGGAACACACCCAAGACCTGAATTCAAGCCCCATAACAACAACAACAACAAAAAGGTTGGGTTGGAGGAGGGGTTTGTATCCTGATCTAGGAGTAGTACAAGGTCCTACCCTTTTTGTGTGCTCTGAGTGCGTCTTTTCCAAGGGATAACCCTGGCTGCCCAGAAGCTTCCAGACAACCTGCATTCATTCCCAATGGAATCACTTGGCTCATTTTGTGGCTGTAGCTAACAAGTCCCTACAGCACCCCTAGGGGCTGTGCACCCTTCTGATCCCAAAACTCAGGAGGTAGAGGCAAGACAATTGCTAGGTCAAGGCCAGCCTGGGCTAGAAAGTGAGACCCTCACTCTCAAACGAGTAAAGCCCTTCCACAACCACAAAGTGACTGAAGGAGAAAAGGGCTAACTGGTTCTGAAGGTCATATACTGTAAAGTATATGACCATTTTGAAGAAGGGTGAAGGTTTAGGGGAAATTCTACTTTCCACAAGGAATAGTGAATTGGCAATCTCTTTGTGTCCAGTGTCTTTGAGATTAATTTTATTAATGTAAAAATATCACTTCTTGGTACCATACAGAAACTTAGTGAAAGCTGAGGAATAATGGGGTAACTGGAAAAGAGAGAGCAATAGATAAAGTAACTCTGACAAAATTATAATATGTGCGTGTGTAAATTATCATGGTGAAATTTCTGTATGCAATTACTATATGTTGGAAAAAATTGCAGGAAAGTAAACTGGTCATGTTGGTCAGCAGGTACCCATGGGAAGGCAACAGAGAAAGTCAATAAGGGGGAATATGGTTAAAGTACTTTATATACATGTATGAAATAGAACCATGATACCTATTGAAATTACTTTAAGAAGGGAAGATGAGGAAGGGATGAGGGAGAGAGATGGTTGGAGGGGGTGAGTTTGGTTGGGGTCTATTGTATGTATGTATTGAAATGTCACAACAAAATGCCCCCTGGTATAACATATACGCTAATAAAAAGTCTTAAGACCATCACTCAAGTACAGAGAATTACTCATTGCTCTTCCCCCTTCTAGTTAAACAGATTTTCGATGTGGTTTTCTAGGTGCGCATAGCTGGCACTGTGAAAGATCTAGTTGTTTCCTTCAGTTCCATTTACTTGGTGGTTTGCCTTTCTCACTTTTTCCTGATCCCTCAGCCACTGCCTGTCGCATGCTGATGCGTGTGAGTCTGTCGACTGACTCTCAATGTGGGAATCTTGATTTTCATGCAAAGCCTGACATTCTGCAGAATGTAGCCTGATCCAGATGCCAACTAGACCCTACAAAGCCAAGCAGTTCACAAAGAGGGCTTTATGCTTGTCTTCTGGTACTGAGGTATGAGAACCAGGCAGGGCTCAGAGCTTGAGAATATCTTCATTATTCAGTTTGTGAGTGCTTCTAGAGTTTTTATTTGGTTTCTGAAAAGCATGTGTCCAAGAAGCTTCTCAGTCTGATTGTCTCAATATGACTGAGGAAATGAAGAGTAGTTGTGCTTTTTCAGAGAAGCCAGAGCACACAGGTATTTTGAGGACTTCAGAGCGTCTCAGGATTTTAGCTCACAGAGTTGGGAAGTAGATGAAGGAGATGCATTGTGTACTCTTGCTAGGGAGAAATATGATGGTGTGGAGGAAATATTTGTCGAGTGACTGTGTGTGTGTGTTGATTCTGGGCTTGTCCAGCCTTCTGAGTAGTTAGGATGACAGTCATTAGCTACTGGTACCCACTTCTTTTCTTTTTTTTTTTTTGGGGATCTGGTCCTGGGGCCTGAACTCTGGGCCTGGGCGCTGTCCCTCAGCTCTTCAGCTCAAGGCTAGCGCTCTACTATTTGAACCACAGCACCACTTCTGGCTTTTTTTCTGCTTATGTGGTGCTCAGGAATCGAACCCAGGGCCTCATGCAAGCAAGGTAAGCACTCTACCACTGAGCCACCTTTCCAGCCCCGTGGTACCCACTTCTTAAGTGACATTTTGGTTCAAGGTCTGAAGAGAAAAAAAGTAACATGATTTTTTTTTACTCCCCCAAAGAAGATGTAAATGCAAGAGGAGGGGATTCATGTTATCACTTAATCTTGATGTCAAATGTCAAATCTCAGTGGGACAAAATTTTTTTTAGTAATGGATTTTAACTGTACAAGGAGTTTCATTATAATATTTCCCGGCAAACATATACTTTGACCATAATCACCCTTCATCATCCTGTCCTTTTACTCTCTCCCTTCCTTTTACTACTCCCCCTGCCCTCAAAACAGTCCACTTTTTATACTCATATCATTTTTTTCCCTGGTCTCAGTTCCACATGGAAGGACTGCTGACATTTGTCTTTCTCAGTCTGGCTTATTTCATGTAACTGAATTTCCTGCTCCATCCATTTACCTATAAACACAATTTCATTCTTCTTTATAATATTCCATAGTGTGTATATATACCACTTATTAAAGAATCCATTCAATGGTTGTTAGGGACTAGGCTGGTTTTCTAACTTGACTATTGTGAACCGTCACCTATAAACAAAGATGTACATGTGCCTCCTTCTATAACCAGGAATGGTATAGAAGGATCATAAAGTAGTTATATTTTTAGTTTCTTGAGAAACTGCTCTACTGATTTCTATAGTTGATTTATTAGGTGACTTTCCCATAGGTGATGTGCAAGCATTTTTTCCCCACCCCCATGTCCTCATTAGCATTTGTTGTTTCCTTGGTAACAACCATTCTGATGGGGCTGGGATGGAATTTCAGTGTTGTTTTGATTTGCCAGAGTGATTTTAAAAAATGAAATAAAAAGTTTTTTGAATGTATTATGTTGAAGGTGGTATAATATTTCACTATATAAATATCATATGTGCTTAAACTTTTTCTAATGCTGTGCATTTTTGTCTTTCTCGCCTTTATTTGCTATAAAGTTGCTTCGAACATTTGGAACCAACCTTTACTGCTATATTCAAAAATTTCCTAGGAGCCGGGTGCCGATGGCTCACTCCTGTAATCCTAGCTACTCAGGAGGCTGAGAGCTGAGAATCACGGTTCAAAGCCAGCCCGGGTAGAAAAAGTCCGTGAGACTCTTATCTCTGATAAACCACTAGAAAACCAGAAGTGGTGCTGTGGCTCAAGCGGTAGAGTGCTCGCCTTGAGCTGAAGAGCACAGGGACAGCACCCAAGCCCAGAGTTCAAGCCCCATGACCAACCAAAAAAAAAAAAAGATCTAAGGATTTCCTGGAAAATTATTAGATACAAATGTACATCTAATCTAAAACTACTGACACAGTTGTTTTCAGAAAGATTGATGTAGTTGGACTGGGAATGTGGCTTAGTGGTAGAGTGCTTGCCTTGCACTCATGAAATCCTGGGTTTGATTCCTCAGTACCACATAAACAGAAAAAGCTGGAAGTAGTGCGCTCAAGTGGTAGAGTGCTAGCCTTGAGCAAAAGAAGCTCAGGGACAGAGCCTGGGCCCCGAGTTCAAGCCCCAGGACTGGCACATACACACAAAGAAGATTGATGCAGTTATACTGGCATCTAGCAATTGGGAAAGCATCCAGTATTGAGTTGTCCCATTAAAAACACAAATCACAGTTGGGTGCTGGGTGGCTTATTCCTGTAATCTTAGGTAATCAGGAGGCTGAGATTTGAGGATTACAGTTTAAAGCCAGCCCAGGAAAACAAATAAAAAAACTTATCGCAAATTATCAAAAAGCCAGAAGGGCAGCTGTAGTCCAAGTGGTAGAATACCACTCTTGAACAGAAAAGCCTCAAAACAATAGCAGCACACCCCCAAATCACCAAAGAAACAAAATGTCCTGTATAATGGGAATCTGTTCTGTTCTCATACTCATTGTTGCTCCCATGGCATGGTCCACTGACCCCTGCACCCCGCCAACTGCTTGAAATTCTGCAGCCCAGAATTTTAATCTAAATATGAAAACCCACTTCCCCACCATGCCTCGGGCCTCAGGTACCTGAGTTCCTCCACTTCAGCCTATTACCACAAACTCTCAAGGCACTAGGCACATCCTGAAACTCCTTGCAACTCTCTGGTACTTTGGACCCTGCCCCCACCCAGAACACTACTTAAGTCCCTTGCCCCCATCACATCTCCTGTCTCCTGACTCTTCTCAGGCCACCATGACTCTGCTCTTCAACTTTCCATTAAAGATGACCTGGTCTGTTGAATTTGTTTTCTGCTTTCTTGCTTTCTTTATTTGAATAACCTCATGACTCATGAAAAAAGGTTCATTTTAATTTTAATCTATTTTTTTGATGACGATGAGATTTACTTTTTTTTTGGGTCCGGTCGTGGGGTCTGAACTCTGGGCCTGGGCGCTGTCCCTCAGCTCTTCAGCTCAGGCTAGCGCTCTACCACTTGAGCCACAGTGCCACTTCTGACTTTTTCTGCTTATGTGGTGCTGAGGAATGGAACCCAGGGCTTCATGCATGTGAACCAAGTACTTTACCACTGAGCCACCTTCCCAGCCCCAAGATTTACTTTTAAAACTATGTTTTTAGGAATTTGCCTTTTCTCTTTAACCAATGTTTGATTCATTAATATATTGAAGTTTTTTTCTTGTTTTCTAAGGTGAAATTTTAATCTTGCTAATGTATTTTAATCTGTCAGGTGTGTAAATTGTACTAGCTTAAGAAAAGGTGATGTGTGTTCCATAAAAACAACATGGAAAACTTGAGATCCTATGTGGCCAGGACTAAGGTGCTCATTTCCTTCACTTACAGAGTATTATGGTGAGCTCTGAATGTTCTCTTGGGTGGGAGATGGTAAAGAGAGGCTCCTGGGGAAGATGTTTCTGTCACAAGCTATTTATGAACACAAAACGGTGCAATCGGAGTGCGTAATGTTCTGGCTCATGTCTTGTACTCAGTAGCAGAGAATACCCAGCTTACTGGTTGAGCTGGGGCCTTGCCTAGGTTGGCCTCAAGTCTTGATCGTCTAGATCTTTACCTTTTAAAAGCAGCTGGAATGGTTACAGGTATGAACCACTATGCTCAGCTCTGATGCTTAATTTTTAACAGGTGACAAATGAAAAATTCTAGTATTTTCAATGTACAATTCACTGGATCATTTTGTCTGCTTGCACAACTTTGTTTTGGCAATATTGCAGAAGAGATAAAGCATGCCCTGTGGAGTTGCGTTGTGGTTTTTCCACCATTCCTACTAAAGGAGAGGAAGGGGAGGGAGCCAAGGTGGAGGGGGAAGGGAGAGACAGAGCCCTTTTCTATATTCAATACAAATAACAAACATTGGTAAGTAAAACCACTCAACACTAGGAATAGAATTTGGAATCAGATCTAAGTTGGCTTGGTATTAGCTGGGCACCAGTGGCTCACACCTGTAATCCCAGCTACTCAGCAGGCTGAGATCTGAGGATCATGGTTCAAAGCCAGCCTGGGCACTAACATCCATGAGACTCTTATCTCCAATAAACCACTAGAAAACTGGAACTGGCACTGTGGCTCAAGTGGTAGAGTGCTCGCTCCGAGCTGAAGGGCGCAGGGACAGCACCCAAGTTGAGTTCAAGCCCCCAAAAAGCTGGCTGGTATTTATTTTCATTTGAAGCTTTGGTTGCAAATCCTAACAAAGTAAAATGGAACTTTTTTTTTCTTCTAAAGATAAAGGGCTTAAGCCTTTTATGCTAGCTCTTCAGTGCTACTGGGTTAATAATATGTCCTATGTCCTAATTTATGTGCTTGGTAATATAAACATTATCAGAAATCAGGCCAGGTCCAGGTATCAGATGATTGGAAAAGGTAGTTCACGTGACAGAACACACAAGCTTACTCAGTTTTGAGACAATTTGTTGCCAACACTGTTCATCCAAGGTATAAATTAGAGCTGGACTATCTGCTCCCTCTAGTGGTGTCTCAAAGAACAACAAGCAGAACTTAAAAGATGTTTCCATGTCACAAACAACCCTTGCAAAGATGACCTACTTGCTAAATTTGCCTGACACTCTAATCTAGGGGCTTAGTATATATGAAACCATTGAATTAGACCAGTAATTCTCAACCACTGAAGAATTCATTTAAGATAAAGAGAATCACTTGGTAATTTTATTTGAAACACAAGATTCTTAGGCCCCGTTCGGGCAAAACTCAGTAGTAGAGTGTACTTGTTTTAGCATGCATGAAACCCTGTGTTTGATCCCCTGCACAGGACTGAAAAAAACATATCATGATTGCATTAATAAAAAGCTAAAATTGCCACGTGTCAGTGGCATTAATAAAAAGGTAAAGTTGCTGGGTGCCAGTGGCTCATACCTGTAATCCTAGCTACTCTGAGGCTGAGATCTGAGGAACCATGGTTCAAAGCCAGCCTGGGCAGGAAAGACCATGAGACTCTTACATCCAATTAACCACAGGAAACCAGAAGTGGTACTGTGGCTCAAGTGGTAGAGCGGCTAGCCTTGAGCTGAAGAGCTGAGGGACAGTGCCCAGGCCCAGAGTTCAAGCTTTATGACTGAAAAAAAAAATTTTTTTTTTCTATCCAGTCCTTGGATGGACAGTATCTGGGCCTGGGCATTATCCTTGAGCTTTTTCACTCAAGACTAGTGCTCTGCCACTTGAGCTGCAGCTCTACTTCTGGCTTTTGGGTGCTTAATTGGAGATAAGAGTATCATGGATTCTTTTTTTAGTTTTTTTTATTTTTTGCCAGTCCTGGGGCCTAAACTCTGGGCCTGGGCACTGACCCTGAGTTTCTTTTTGCTCAAGGCTAGCACTCTACCACTTGAGCCAGTGCCACTTTAGCTTTTTCTGTGCATGTGGTACTGAGGAATCAAAACCCAGGGCGTCATGCATGCTAGGCAAGCACTCTACCAAGAAGCCATGCTCTTGTATTTTTTTAAAGATAGGGTCTTGCTATGTAAACCTAGCTGGCCTGAAGTTCTTATTCCTTTACCTTTTCTCTCTTCGCCTTCCCTGTCTTCGTACCTGGGATTTGAGCTCAGGAACTCATTCTTGCTAGGCAGGTGCTCTACCACTGAGTCACTGTAGAAGTCCCAACGGCCACTTTTGTCCTTATATGTATACTTTTTCTTTTTAGGTCTGAGACTGGAACTCAAACTTGGTACTTGCCACTTTCACTCACTGGCTAGTGCTCTACAAATTAAGTCACACCTCTAACCCCTGTATCCTTTTTTTTAAAAATTGTGTTGGTTGTGGTACCTGAACTCTGGGCCTGGGCGCAGTCCCTCAGCTCTTCAGCTTAAGTCTAGCACTTGAGCCACTTCCGGCTTTTTCTGCTTATGTGGTGCTGGGAATTGAACCCAGGGCCTCATGAAAGTCAAGCACTCTACCACTGAGCCACCTTCCTAGCCCATCTATGTATCTTTTTCAATGAACTGGTAAACCTAGGCAATTATATTCAACGTATATGCAACAGGAAAATTGAGGAAGTGAATAATCTGCCACTGACTACATGACCCTCAACTTGTGAACAATTTTATTCTCTTTAAAATAAATATTGCGCTGTAAAACCTTTGAGAACCAAGATCTGTAATACACAGTAGGCAGGTAGAACTGATCTGTAATACACAGTAGGCATGTATAATAGGTACCTACCATTGTGTGTTTTGTTAGAGTAATCATTCTAACTCAGAATAATCACCAACTGTTTATACATGATATATACTTTGGGAGTAAACACTTATATGAAGAGAAAAAAAAACCCATAAAAGTTTGGAGGGAGAAGCAACCTTTCACAAATAAGTTTCTTTAGGTTAATAGTGGTAAAGAAAACTCAGGTATGGCTCTATGATGTGTCCACTTTCTAACTTAATGCCTGTCAGAGCAGCTGCTGCATAAAAAGTTATTGAAAGGATTTCAGGTACTGGAATTTACATATTTCACATGGTTTCTCATTTGAACAACCTCCTATCAATTTACTTTTTATTAGCTAGTTATATATATTGTGATTTACTTAATAAACCTATTATTTAAAATATTTCAATAAGCACAGTTATGACCTGTTGACTGACTTGTATCTTCTTGGTTCAACTTAGGCAGCTCATATGTCTAGGAATTTATCCATTCCTGCTAAATTCCCATCTTATTTGAGCAATTATGACATCTGTATAGGCTAGATTCTAAGTTGCTTGCATTAGATTTAGATTGTTTTTTCTTCTTTTTTTCTGCCTGTCATGGGGTCTGAACTCAGGGCTTCTGAGCTTCTTTTTGCTCAAGGCTAGCTAGTGTTCTACTACCACTTGAGCCACAGCACCACTTTAGGCTTTTCTGTTTATGTGCTACTGAGGAATTGAACCTGGGGCTTCATGCATGCTAGGCAAGCACTCTACCACTGAGACACATTCCCAGCCCATGAGATTTATTTTCAAACCACACTATCCAAGCAAAGACAGTTTCTAAGACACATTAAAAATAAAAATAAAAAGAGAGACAAATGTCTGCCTTAGAAGTTTATGAATAAGCTCTTATATATACATATATAATATAATGACAGAGTGGTTGAGTCCTTTTATAGCATTTGTTAGATGAGATCCCATGTCTGAGAACACTGTACTGAGACGCATGGTCAGACAGAAATCAGCATGACTTTCAATGAATTTTTTTTTCCCCTTCAATTTTAATATCCTTTAGTTGGGGAGAGAAAGTAGCCCATTTTCATCTGCAGTGTCTAAGATTTTACAAATCACTGGAGATTCAACCTAAAGAAACAAGAATAATAAAGCCATTAAAAAGTTGATAAGGTGAATATGTATACAAAGTAAGCTTTTTGAAGAGCATTTTTAGACATCTGTATACAATGTGAGATTGATGGTGAAATTATTTTTTATGTTTAAGTAAATATGGCAAGGGAGAAGGGATGGGAAGAACAGGAATATAAGAGAAATACTTAGCTGGGTTTTATATAACAAAAAATAGAAAACATGGCAAAATAATCAGTTTTACTGAGAAGTTGAAGAAAATGTAACTTTTATTTTAAAGGAGATCAGATTTAGAAAAATGTATCTTAATGATAGACCAGATGTTGAAATTATGAGATGTTATGGTAATTATGAAAAAATACATTAACAGTGCAAAAGGTAGACAATGTATGTGATCAGAGGGACTTTCATTTTAGAAACCATAACAAAGGAACCAGATTAGTCTGGCACAGGTGGCTCTTGTTTGTAATCCTAGTTACTCCAGAGGCTGAGATCTGAGGATCACAGTTTAAAGCCAGCCTGGGGAGGTAAGTCCTGAGGCTCTTATTTCCAATTAACCACCAAAAAGCCAGAAGTGGAGCTGTGATTCAGTGGTAGAACACTAGCCTTGAACAAAAAAGCTCGGAGATAGCGCCCATGCCCTAAGTTCAAGTCCTAGGATCAGCACACGTGCACACGCGCGTGCGCACACACACACACAAATATGGCTTGAAACGGTGTGAACATAGAGCCACATGCATGATAGGCAAGTATTCTTCCATTAAGCTACATACACAACCCCAAACTGAATTTCTGATATGTTCACTTTACTTACCCCAAGAATATACTGACAGGAGTGAGGCTCTAGCATATACACAGTAACAGCATGTGGAGAATCTGATTCTTTACATCTGAAACAAAGTGTACTTTAAGGTACTGCCCAAATCATACAAAATAATTCTTTTCAACTATTATTCTCTTAAACTACAAATACCCATTTAAGTAGACTCAGTATAATGATCTGGACAACTTAATAATTATTCATAATTATAATTATAATTTATATAAAACTTTTATCTATAGGAAATAGTGAAAGGCATAAAGCATGATTTGATGGTTTAACTTACTTTAGTTTTACAGTCACCTGTCTTGGTTTATCAGTTATATCACAAACATCTCCATTCCCGTAAAAATGTGACACCATCCTGAAATAGAAAACACAAATTTTACTAACGTTTCACTAGTTCAGAATAATTGGAATGGGTAGTGGTGGCAAGTGCTAGGGTGTTTTTGGTTATGTCACATAGTCTTTCAGATTCTATAGGAGAATATAAATTACGAATACTTTGAATTACTTTAATAATGTTTGTAACTTGCCTAATATTTGTATATAAATAGCTTAGATTCTAGGAGTAAAGTCACATGTTAAAGTTATACACCTTCACCAAAAGGCTGAAAAGAGCTTTCCTATTTTACCTAAATGAACTAAGCATGTTATATTTTTGACCTGTTATTCTTGAGAATGAGTCTTAGTTTTGCACGCAAGGTGTCTTACCAGGGCAAGCATTCTGGTAATACATAAACAAGTGAGTGGATATTCCAATAAAGTGTTAGTTTTCAACCCTAAAAAAACCAAAACCAAAAAAACCCCAAACAAACTCCCAGGCCTCATGTTCTTTCACATTTTTTACTCAAGGATGATGCTCTAACGCTTGAACCACACCTCGGTTGCTGGTTAAACTGTAGAAAAGAGTTTTGGATTTGTTGGCCCAAGCTGGCTTCCAATGGTGCCCCCCAGATCTTAGCCTCCTGAGTAGCTAGGATTACAGGCCTGAGCTACTGGTGTAGGCTGGGTAGTTATTCATTTGTCCAGACCAAAATATTGTTGGTTTTGTTGAGTAATTCTTTTTGTTCTCTATCAAGCTAATACCATTAAAATATGGTACTGTAGGTAGTACAAAAGCAAGCCTAGGACAAGGTATCAGACTTAAATAAGGGGTTAGGAGTATGGCTCACGTGGTAGAGTGCCTGCCTAGCAAATAAAAGTTGCTGAATTTAAACTCAGTACCACCACCTCCCCTGCAAAATCTCAAGGTGCAGTGTACAAGTGTGCCCTCCTGTGCTTTAATTATGTTGGACATGATACCATAAACTACTTTCACACAAAACATACAGGCATAAGACAATGTGAATATTTAAATGTCTACATCCTAATTTTTGCCAACTTTGATTTTGGTCAGTCCGAGCGCAGCACATTCTGAAAACAATCTGAGTGCCATCTGTTCTAGGAATAAAAAAAACAACAAACATCTAGGTCGCGGTACCAGCTCCCGAGCCCCTGCTGTGGCCCTGACTGGTCAGTGTAGGAACCTTCTTTGTTTAAAAAAAAAAATGAAAGAAACATCTAAGAAGGAACAAAAATAATTTAAGTTCACTAAGTAAGATACCACAAAAAAAGCTAAAGCTTAGTTATTCTTGGGAACTGAGATAGATCAATTTACTTATGTTATACACAATATAACCTTGTGATATAGTTTCTCAGAAAGTCACTGTTCAGCTATTTTCAACCATTACCTCAAAAGATACATTATATTACATTAGGAAAGGTAAGTTTCAAAGCAAATTCTGGAGTATACTTAAATGAATTAAATAGCTTATAAAGGTAAAGATGACACATGAAAGAGGCATATGCTTTATTATTTGATTCTAATAGATGGAGCTGTTGTTGGGCTTGGTACAGCTTAGTGGGAGAGTATTGCCTAACATGGGTGAGGTTCTGGGTTTAGTCTCTATCACCACAATAAACAAAATGAAAACCAAACCCAACCCAAACAGAACTGAGCCATAGTCACGAGCACCCCTCACAGAGTCACTGCCACTCCATTCACACCACTAGCCCTGGCAAAGGCCAGCAGCTGCTCTGCTTGTGATTACCAGGTACTGTCCTTCACATGAATTAAATGGCAATCCCATAAGGCAACTATCACTAGATAAGAAAAGTGAGGCTTCTCGAAAACGTAATGTGATTTGCCTAAGGAAGGGGAAGAGGCAGCCAACAACCGAATACAGGTAGCTGATACACAAACTAGTGCTCTTTAACTGTTACACTGTGTTGCTTTTCCCAGAGATAACCAATCTAAAAGATGTCCCCTGAAATGATATTGACCTGGGATTTTACCTATGTGTGTAAATTTTTATATGTGTAAATAGTCTTGAGTCTTAAAAGGCGAATAGACTTTTTTTTTGCCAGTCCTGGGGCTTGAACTCAGGGCTGGACACTGTCCCTGAGCTTCTTTTGCTCAAGGCTAGCACTCTACCACTTGAGCCACCGCACTACTTTGGCCTTTTCTGTTTATGTGGTACTGAAGAATTGCACTCTACCATTAAGCCAAATTCCCAGCCCTAAAAGGCAAATAGTCTTTACCTGACTGTCTGGGTACCATCGTCTTGGAGATGATAAGCTCTAGCAGTGTTCTTCTTAGCCCATTCAATATGCTCTTCCTGGTTCCATGTGCCTACAACCACAGAGGTTTTCCCACTGTCCTTGTCCTAACAGATGAAAAATATCTGTGATAGTGCATGCTTGATATCATATACATTTATGTAATGACTTGACCTTCTCAAGTAAGTCACATCTTTATTTTCATTTACACATTTGATACTATCTTTAAATGTAGAAATTTGTTTTCCTAGCTAGGTGTCGGTGGCTCACACCTTTAATTCTAGCTACACAGAAGGCTGAGATCTGAGCATCATGGTTAAGAGCTAGGCCGAGACAGAAAGTCAAAAGTGGAACTATGGCTCAAGTGGTAGAGTGCTAGCCTTGAGCAGAAAAGATCATGGTCAAACCCAGACCCTGAGTTCAAGCCCCAGGACTGGCACAAACACATACAAAATTATCTTCCTTATTCTTGGTTTTTATGAATAGTACAACTATTTTCTAGTCAGGTTAGTTCTAGATATGGTTTTCTCTAACTCCTATTTTTCCTCTATCAGTTTGTAGCAGTGCTTTTCTAGAGATTTCACCCTTATTCCTACACTGTACAACCCACATGTGATTGCCCCTCGTTTTTGTGATAGTGTGTAAGACTAGCACTCAAAGCTGGGCCCTGTCTATGCTTGGTGCGCTGCAGTCCTAGTCCTGCTAGGATTCTCAATTCAATCTTTGGCTTCTATGTCTGCTATGCTTCCAAAAAGCAAGTGCTTGAAATGAATCCTTAATATAACATTACTGGAAGACGGGACCAAATGAGGAGTAGTTAGATCATAAGGGATACAATCTTATGAAGAGATTAATGCCCATTATTAAGGTTGGCTTGAGGCTTTGAGTTCAATCCCTCACCCTCTGTTGCTTTCTTTTTTTTTTTGGGTCCGGTCGTAGGGCCTGAACTCTGGGTCTGGGCGCTGTCCCTCAGCTCTTCAACTCAAGGCTAGCGCTCTACCACTTGAGCCACAGCACCACTTCCAGCTTTTTTCTTTTTGCTTATGTGGTGCTGAGGAATTGAACTCAGGGCCTCATGCATGCAAGGCAAGCGCTCTACCACTGAGCCACCTTCCCAGCCCCTCTGTTGTTTTCTTGTCTTGGGGCAATGCAGCTAAAAGACCCTTCAAACTGGGTGGGGACCTTCATATTGGGGTTTCTAGCTTCTTAGAAGCCTGAGAAACAAAGTTTCTTTTTGTATAAATACCTAGTCTGTGGTATTCTGTCCGAGCAACACAAACATACCAATGTCTTAAATCTGCAGCTCAATTTCTTCCTAGTTTTCTTTTTTCTTTTTTTTTGGTCGGTTCATGGGGCTTGAACTCTGGGCCTGGGCACTGTCCCTCAGCTCTTCAGCGCAAGGCTACTACTCTACCACTTGAGCCACTGCGCCACTTCTGGTTTTCTGGTCGTTAATTGGAGGTAAGAGTCTCATGGACGTTCTTGCCCAGGCTGGATTTGAACCGTATTCCTCGATCTCAGCCTCCTGAGTAGCTAGGATTACAGGCATAAGCCAATGGTGCCTGGCCAGTAGTCTTATTCTTTTTGTGTTTGTTTGTTTTTTTGGGTCTGGTCGTGGGCCTGAACTCTGGGTCTGGGCGCTGTCCCTCAGCTCTTCAGTTCAAGGCTAGCGCTCTACCACTTGAGCCACAGCACCACTTCTGGCTTTTTTCTTTTTGCTTATGTGGTGCTGAGGAATCGAACCCAGGGCCTCATGCATGCAAGGCAAGCGCTCTACCTCTGAGACACCTTCCCAGCCCCAGTCTTATTCTTTTAAACGTGAATCTTCAAGTTATACTGGTCTTCACACTACTCATTTGACTCCATGCTATTTCTGTATCAAAACTGTCTGTCTGGGGTGGGCACAATGGTGCATGTCTATAGTCCCAGAACTTGAGGTTTAGGCAGGAAGAATATAAGTTTGAGAACAGCATACGCTACATAGTAAGACCTTGTTTTTTTAAAAAAGAAAAAGAAAAAAAGAAGGACCCAGAATCCCTTGTTCAATTCTGCCATTATTTTTCAAAAGATGAATTATATACTTGCTCATCCTTTCTCCCTCCATTCCTGTTACTCTCTCCTTTGCCCACCTCCCAAAACATGTTTCTACTTCTTGGTATTCATTTTGTTAAAAAACATATTAGTTGTTAAGAAGAGTAATGTCTTTGGGTTCCTCCCCTAAGAATACACTCCTTTAGCCAGTTTGTGTGTACATGTATTGAGTCCTATATATGTTACCATGCAGTTGTGTTTTAGATCTAGCTTACACATGAGAGAAAACAAGCGCCGTTGGTCTCTCTGAGCCTGGCTTACTTAACATGACTTATTCTAGGCCCATCCATTTCCCTCCAAATGGCATATTATAAGTATTCTTCTCTCTCTTTTTTCTCCTATTTCCTTATCTTCCTTTATATTTTATGTGTGACAACTAACTATCTGTAGGCAGTAAGATACTTCTGACTGGGGAACTGAAATCCCAAGAGTGGTAAGTAACCAGGACAAGCCACTCTCCTCCTTGTGTGTATTGCCTATGGAAGATATGGCTATTACACATGTTTTCCAGCAACTAGATGCAACTTCTAGGCAGGGATTAGATAAAAAGCAAAGTGTTTAAGAGACTATGAATTCTAGTCTGACCATTTACTACCTATGTGGTTTGCTTCTGCTTCTTTTTTTTTGGCCAGTCCTTGTGTTTAAACTCAGGGCCTGGGCACTGTCCCTGAGCCTCTCTGTGCTCAAGGCTAGCGCTCTACCACTTGAACCACAGCACCACTTCTGGCCTTCTGTTTAAGTGGTACTGAGGAATCGAACCCAGGGCTTCATGCATACTAGGCAAGCGCTCTTCCCAGCCCCCTTATGTGGTTTTTGATTGCAAGTTTTCTTCATCTTGGAGTAACAATAACTTACTCCTAAAGGTGTGATAAGGATTAAGTGTGCCTGGCACACAGTGAACAGTTAGTTACACATGTTGCTCATTATTACTTTTGTATGTCCTAAAGCACCTGGAGGAATCCCTGAGAAAGTTCTAGGTTAGATGACCTTGGACAAACTAAGTTTGGTAAAACTTAGTGTTGTTAAGTATGGAAAAGCAGCCACCTTAATGGGTGTATTAACTGGACTATCTGGAAGGCAGCTTTGACCTATCAAGTACATCACTAGTAGTATGTGCTAGCAATATACTGGCAAAAGGACACTGTGCCAGGAATGTTGGTTCATGCCAGTAATCCCAGAATTTAGGAGGCGGAGGCAGAAAAAACACTACCTTGAGCCCACTTTAGGCTATATGGTGAAACTGTGTCTCAATGGAAAAAAAATATATATATATATACCAACAGAACTAATTAAAAATGATGATAAAAGGAGAAATTAACCTTTCATTAAAATTTTTGCATATATTTCGTCGTGGGGCTTGAACTCTGGGCCTGGGCACTGTCTTCAGCTCTTCAGCTCAAGGCTAGAGCTCTACCACTTGAGCCACCGAACCAACCACTTCTGGCTTTTTCTGCTTATGTGGTGCTAAGGAATCGAATCCAGGGTCTCATGCATGCGAAGCAAGCACTCTACCACTGAGCTACCTTCCCAGCCCCATACATTTCTTCAATTAAAGAAGTTACTGGGTTAGTTACATGGTAATTTCTTTGCACTTTACCTGTATTAGTATTAGTTCCACTAAAAAGAAAGCGTAATGTTGTTTTTAATGTACTATGTGATTTTTTTTTGTTTCTTTTATATGTTCTTCCCCCATGGCATAACCCATTTTTACTGTATTTGATTCTGGTGTCCTGTATCTTGTATATACATTTTTCTAGTTTGGGGAGGGGAAGGGTATAACAAAATGCAGAAACAAGGATACAGGTTGACCCATTGTAACAATGAGATGTACAAGACACTATGTTGAAAATGAACTTTACAACTTAGGAGGGGAGGGAGGAATTGAGAAGATAGGGAAGGAGGGGATAGTAGGGGAAAAACAAAGGAGGGGGTAACAATGCTCGATAGGAAATGTACCTTACTCATGTAACTGTAACCCCTCTGTATAGTATCTTTACAATAAAAAAATTGAAAAAAGAAAGCATAATTATAATAATCTTAGTACTTAGGAGGTATGGCAGGCAGGATCATGAGGTCAAGGCCAGCCTAAGCTACACAGTGATAATGTTTCACAAAACCAAAACAAAATGGTAAAACAAAATAACTTCAAAATTGCAAAGCAGTAAAACAAATGGAAAGAATACTTAGCATGGCCTATCTTTGAATTTAGATTAGCTTAGAACATTTTATGGGCTGTGAGTGTGTTTCAAGTGGTAAAGCCCCTACTTAGCAAGAATGAGATCTTGAGTTTGAATTTCATTATTGAAAACCAAAACAAAAACATTTTGTGTGGGCAAGTATAGTATTTCCTAATTATTACTTATTACTTGTATTAGGAATTTTGAAAAGAGCCATTTGAAGTAGTCAAGTCAATCTTTACCAAATTTGTCTTCAATTTTTAGAAGTTTATCTTTCCAAACAAGTACAACTTGACAAATATAGGCTGTAAACAAGTTGACTAATGTGGGAAAATGTGCCACTTTATAATTATAAATATAAATAAAAAGTCTATGTGTGTGCAGTCTTAAAAATTATTTTGCTATATTCAACTCACTTTTATTAATATTATCATTAATGTATAATCTTAATTTAAAGTGAGTTTTATAACTAACTTCTTAGGCTGGGAAGGTGGCTCAGTGCTAGAGTGCTTGCATAAGGCCCTGAGTTCGACTCCTCAATACCACACACACAGAAAAAGCTGGAAGTGGTGCTGTGGCTCAAGTGGTAGAGTACTAGCCTTGAGCTGAAGAGCTGAGGGACAGTGCCCAGGCCCAGAGACGATAAAAAGAAAAAAAAAAGAATAACAAACTTGTTGATTAATGTTAGAGGGGAACAGACACAACAACCTATTATTCTACTAGGCTTACGCCAAGAATTTGAGTAGCCAACAAGCAATATGGGTTTAACGTTAGGATTTCTAATTTTCAAAGTTTAAAGATGATTTGCTATTTCCATATTAAAATCATCTAATAAGTAGTATCAATTTCCTTCCTTTATTCCATAAACTAGTTTAAAACTTTTAGTGCAGAGCTGAGCTTGTATCAGAGCACTTGCCTAGTACCTGGGCTGGAGGTCCAGTACAATAGACAGACAATAATCAAACCAATAAACAACAAACTAACCCATCCAATAGTAAAATAATATAAAAATGTCTATACCTCATGGTACTGATGTACATGTTTGCCATAGCAGAATTCATATTTCCACCAGCCAACACCCTGAAGGAAAGAAAACACGTTAAAAGTTATGCACTGAGAAAGGGAACAAGGACTGACAATATTGTCAAATGATACTGATGAACATATAAACATAATAGCAATGATATGGTTGAAAATTAAACATCACTGAGATATTTAATAAAAAAAGAATAAGTAAAATAAGTAAGAGCTGGGTAGCAATGGTAACATTGGTAATGGTAGCTACTCAGGAGGCTGAAATCTGAGGAGTGCAGTTCAAAGCCACCTGGCAGAAAAGTCTGTGAGACTCTTATCTCTAATTAGCCACCAAAAAGCTAGAAGTGGAGCTGTGACTCAAGTGGTAGAGCCTTGAGTAAATAAAGTTCCAGGAAGTAGCCAGCCCTTACTGCAGGCCTCAGAATTGGCACACATAAAAAAATGAATAAAACAAGACAAAAATCCCACTTTTACTTTGTAGATGTTAAATCTAGTTTCAACTGTGATTACTATCTAAACAAAATGTGGGAAATATAATCATTGTTGCTGATTCTATCAATCAGCCAGAATCATACATGCTTGGTGCATGAAAGGTCAAGTTTTCCCTTGGGAGTAAGAGACTTTAAGGGCTATGGAGTAAATTATGGAGATGTAGATATATTTGATTATAGAGAGAAATGACTACTAGTAATAACAAGATCCTGTCATTTCACTATAGACATAAACCTTTTTAGAGTACTAATACTTCTGATAAAATAACTGCAAAGTAAAAATTGAAGACAAATATTTAAAGTGAAGGTTCACTTCTTACCCCATGAAAGCAGTAAGAACCACTAAGGAACTCTTTTATAAGTTGATCATCTGTAAGCTTGGATATATGGGTTGTTCCAACAGTGAACATTGGCTGGGAGCCAATAGTAATAGTTTTGTGGATTGCTGGAAATCTTTCTTCTTTAGTTGACTGCAAATCTTCCTAAAAATAAGCAAACACATTTGTAAGTTCCCTATGTCATAATTTTTTTCAATTATGGCTTCAGTTATTATTAGCAGGTGCTCTACAACTTGAGCCATTTGCCCAAGCTCCTTTTTGCTTTAGATATGTTTTGAATATGGTCTCTCATTTACACACAGGCGAGCCTAGACCAAAATCCTCCTAGTTATACTTCTTTTGTAGCTAAGATGACAGGGGCAAACCATCTTGCCTGCCTTTACTGATTAAAGTATAGTCTCATGAACTTTTTGCCTGGGCCGGCTCCGAACCATAAGCCTTCTTATCATTGTCACCTGAGAAGCTAGGATTATAGGAGTGAGCCATGGTGCTTAGCTTAATCTATTATTTTTAAGTTACAGAAAATCTGGAAAATAAGTTTTTCACTTAATTGAATGTGTTTTAAGGAAATGGAATTTGTGATACTTAACAGTATGTAGAATGCTCAAAACAAATGCTAGTTTAATCTACCAGTTAGGAGTCTCATAACCATTCTGAACACGTAAAGACAAGTTCCATCCATATTTTGTCTCGTTACTCTTGTTGGTACTTTGATACTTGTTAATACTTTGTGTCCCTTCCATTTAGGCTAAGAAGAGATAAAAGATAACAACTGGAGTAAAGGAGAGTGGATGGGGGAATGAATATGAATTATAATTATTCAAATGGAGCAGAACTTGTTTGTTGTCTGAGGGGAAGGAACCTGTAATTTAGTAAGGAAGACACAAGTAAGAGTGCAAGCACAGAAAACTCAGAGGAAGGGTTTTTTGTTTTAAATTGTTATTATAAAGGGGATGTACAGGGGGGTGGAAGGGGTGGATTTCACCCTTTGTGTGTGTGTATGTGTGTGCATGTATCCTGGGCAGGTTGAAATCAGGGCCTGGCTACCCTCCCTGAGCTTTTGTGCTCAAGGCTAGTGCTCTACCACTTGAGTCACAACTCCACTTTCAGCTTTCTGGTGATTACTTGGAGATAAGAGTCTCACAGACTTTCTTGCCTCAGCTGGCTTCTTAACTGTGATGCTCGAATTTCAGTTTTCTGAGTACCTAGTATTACTGGCATAAGCCACTGATGCCCAGCTGATTTTAACTGACTTTTACCAAGAACTGTAATATGAAGACTCCACAAAAGAGAAAACATCTGATAAATTTTGAAATATGATTAATAATTTGTGACTTTTTTTTTTTGTCTTCATGGGGCTTGAACTCTGGTCCTGGGTGCTGTCCTTGAGCTCTTAAGCTCAAGGTGAGCACTCTACCACTTGAGGCACAGCGCCACTTCGTTTTCTGGTGGCTGGTTGGAGATAAGAGTCTCATGGATTTTCCTGCCTAGGCTGGCTTGGAACTGCAATCCTCAGATCTCAGCTTCCTGAGTAGCTAGGATTACAGGCATGAGCCATCAGTGCCTGGCTACTTTGTGACTTTTTACATATCTACTTATAAGCTTAAGGGATTAAATAAAATACAAAGCGTTAGAAGTGAAACATTGATCTCTTCTTAGATGACAGAAATCCTGTTTAGAAATCTTGTCTAATTTCTAAATTAACTGACAGTAACATGTCTAACATAGGAAGTTACAAAGAGGGAGGCAAGGACAAGGAAAAAGAAGAAAAGCAAGGAAGCCAGAAAAAACATGGTTCTTTTAGAAAACTCTTAAGTTGCTCAAAACAACCTATGGCTCATGCCTGTAATCTTAGCTACTCAGGAGGCTGACATCTAGACTGTGGTTTGAACTCAGCTATGGTTTGAACCCAGCTGGACCAGGGAAAATCCAGAAGACTCTTAGTTCCAATTGACAGCAAAAAGCTAGAACTAGAGCTTGGCTCAAGTGGTAGAGCACCAGCCTTGAGTGGAAAAGGGATAGGACCAAGGCCCTGAGTTCAAGCCCTAGTACCAGCACCAAAAGAAAAGAAGACCAGCTGGCATAAAGGGAGGGAAATGAAGATGAAGCCCAATCACAAAAAATGCTTATATTTCATAAGCAATGATTTTATTTGGAGGCATAGATCATGTTAATCACTAAAGAATCCAATATATAATCAAATGTCCATTTTATTTTATTGCCAATACTGTAGCTTGAGCTCAGGGCCTGGTGCTTGCTCAGCTTTCTTGTTGGTTAATTGGAAATGAAGTCTCTTGGAAATGTCTGTCAGGGCTGGGCTTTGAACCCTGATCCTCTAGTTCTCAGCTCTCTGGGTCGCTAAGATTTAAAGGCATGTTCCAGGCAATCCAATGTCAAATATTCATTTTAGAAACATCATTTCATTAATTCTGTAGAAAGGTCAGCAATAGATTTCAGAGGAGACCAGTTTCTGTTCCTAGGATATAGTGAAGTCCTCATCTATTGAAGTCCTCATCTATTGGCAGGGTAGATTTGAAAGGCATCTATAACACTGATGGCTCTTACTATGTGATCAGAGTGAGAAGCAAATGAAGAGGTAGGTAAAAAAATGACAGGTTTCTGCTGGTTAACTGAGTAGAGCATAATGTTTTAAAAGCATTGGGGAAGATAGAAAGTCAGCATGAAGTAGAGAAAATGAGTGTAAGATGACTGAAAATATATAATGCTAAGCTCAACAGGAAGATGAACAGGAAGACACTACAGAACATGCTAAAGGACAGCAATGAACTGAAGAATAAAGTGTTAGAAAGTGGGGATAGGGCTGCTGTCTATTTCCTCAAGAGGCTTAGCTGGAACAAAAATTAGATTAATCTACTTCAAAAATTAGATTAACTTTAATATAGAACTATGACTATTGGAGGATTCCAAACAGCGTTCGAAAAGTGTAAGAACTGAAATCATGAAAAGAATTGGATTTAAAAAAATTGGGGCCAATGGTTGACAGGTGCCAGTGGTTCAGGGAAGGTGAGAATGGGAGGATTGTGGTTCATGGTCAACCCAGGCAGAGGTTTGAGACTCCCTTCCCATAAGCTGGGCATGGTGCTATATGTCTGTCATCCTAGCTTTGTGGAAGGCTGAGATTGGAGGATCATGGTTCCAGGCTAGTTCTGGGCAGAGAAGTCTTCAAGACTCTGTCTCGACAGAACAAGCTGGGCATGTAACTATAATGAGAAGCCAGTTTCATGCCCAGTTAAGAAGCAAGATGCTATCTATCTCAAAAATAACCATTGCAAAAATGGGCTGGAGTTGTGGCTCATCAGTGAAGTACTGCCTAGCAAGTATGAAGTCTTGAGTTCAAACTCCAGTAATGCCAAAAAAAAAAAAAGAGAGAGAGAGGAAAACTACTGCAAATATCATATGTATTCTAAAACATATATTCTAAAAACTGAAAAATGTAGCACTAAGGAATTGTCATTAGATAATCCTCTTACCTCTTTACTTCTCCTAAAAGGAACCCTTAGTATTTCTTCCTGTTGCTCCAACTGTCTCAGTGTGAGAGGTTTAAATGGAGATCCTGGCAGTGATTGGCAAAATATGTCATTTACAGGAGATGCTCTGAACCTATTTAGTAAGAACAAAGCATTAAATTAAGCATCAGAACACTACAAAGCATGTGTGCATTGTATGTTTAAAATATTAAATGCACATCCTACCTATATTTAGGATGATTGCACAAGAGTGGTGTCAAAATGACAACTTCATATTCACAAGTTGTAACTTCAGCTACTGAAAGAATTTCATGCTTAGATTCAGGATGACATATGTACATCACAGTACTTGATCTGGGCCGGTTCTGTTTCAAACTACAAGGTGTACCATTTCCCATTCCCACAGGATAGTAGGGTGTCATCTGACCTTCGATATTTTTAGTGGGAATCTTTAAAAAAAAAAAAGTATAATACTTTTCATTAGAAACTGAGGTGGGTTGGAGATGGGGAAGCTCTTATTCTGGAAGGAAGAAAGCTACATTTTATTTATAAACAGAAAAGTAACATTTCTGTATTTCTTTAAGTCCACACTAATGACTTGAGTAATTTGTATTTGTAAGTTTAAATCAGTAAAAAAGAATATTATTATTTGATGCTAAAATTAAATTATTAAATCATGTATATTTTTACAAAAGGGTTAAAAGATCAGGATTAACATTAGATATTGTCAATACACTGAAGATACAAGAACTTAGTATATCAGCTGCTTTGAACTGTCATCACTAAATTCTCAATTGGCTGTTTAAAAGAATTTAGGTTCCAGAAGTCCACAGGTTAATTTGTCAAAAAGTAGGGCTAGATGGTAGAACTCTATCCTCTAAATAGGAATCTAAACCAGTACTCGTACATCTAAGTATTCTTCTCTGACATTAGCAACATATACTTTTCAGCATATAAATGTCTACATAAATCTATTCAAGTCTAACAAAGGGCAAATTAAGACATTTTCATGGAATGGAGAATAAAAGATGTATGTCAGAGGGGTGAAGGATTCATTAAGGAGTTAATAATATCTCAGTGCATATCCAAAACCAAGCAATAAATGAATATGCCTGGAAAAATATTTTGAGATTTCCTTGTATGCTATTTGATACTATTGAAAATTAGAATAACTTGGATTCCAAATTTCAAATTTTGTAGCTTTATGACTTTGATTCAGTGTCGGTCATTTGTAAAAGTAAAATAATAAAATACTCAAAGCTTGTTGGGAAAATTAAGCATTAGCTTTTGTTACATGCCTGGCTTATAATTAGGTCTTAATGTTAGTTTACTTCCCTTATCCTTTTCTTCTTCTTCTTCTTTTATCATTTCACACTTTTAATTTTTTCAGTACTGAGGATTGGACTCAGGGCCTTACAAGAGCTTTATCCCTTAAGCCATATCTCAGTCCTCATTTCATACTTTGATTCCCATTTTGCTATCTTTCAGTCATGGTAAATCTTTTATCTTGAAGGTAGTTTGTAAAATTAAAATCTTCAATGCTGTGTGTCTATACTTAGTTCATCAACTGCTCCTCAAACTACCACAACCATCACCTACCAAGACCATCATCTTTTTTTTTTTTTTGGTCTGTTGTGAGGCTTGAACTCTGGGCCTAGGCGCTGTCCCTCAGCTCTACAGCTCAAGGCTAGTGCTCTACCACTTGAGCCACAGCGCCACTTCCGGCTTTCTGGTGGTTTATTGGAGATAAGAGTTTCACGGACTTTCCTTCCTGGGCTCGCTTTGAACTGCCATCCTCAGATCTCAGTCTCCAGAGTAGCTAGGATTACAAGTGTGAACCACTGGCACCTGGCTCATCATCTTCCTCAGATATCAGTCCAAAGCAATTTTCTTTTTTCTTTTTGGTCCGGTCATGGGGCCTGAACTCTGGGCCTGGGCGCTGTCCCTCAGTTCTTCAGCTCAAGGCTAGCACTCTACTACTTGAGCCACAGTGCCACTTC